>NC_091473.1:216073142-216373142 GCF_036971445.1 Narcine bancroftii
GTCCCTTGTAGATTGTCCCCATCCCAACAGTATCCAAAGCAGTAAACGTTGTTGAGGGGAACGGCTGCAGGGGTACTCTGCACTCCCTGTCTCCCCCCACCCCCGGGTCCCGGCTTGGCTTTATGGGTGGCCCAGGCTTTATGAGTGGACGGGAGGGAGGGCAGGGATTGAAACTGGAAAGCCTGCAATCACTGGGGTCGAATGCAACACACAAATGTGCTGGAAATCTCAGCAGGTCATGCAGCAGAGGAAATAAATGGCCACCAACCTGTCGAGGCCTGAGCCGAATATTGGCAGTTTGTTATTGCGTGCCAAATGACAGGATGGCTATGGAGAGTAATGTTAAGCAAACTGTTGTACACGCAAGAGAGGGAGCTTCTTCCATGGTGTCCACTCCAGGCCCAAGCCCGTTGGTTTCACCACCGCCCCTTTGCGGAGCTCGTGTGTGCGCAGAGTGCTGATGTGGCTAAGGTGGCTGCAACGTCCTTGTAGCAGGGGCTGAGCAGCCAATAGCAGGGGGCTGTTCACTTCCCCTTTCTTGAGCAACCTCCCACATATCACAGTTTAAGCTAATGCTGCACATTACATCGATTACATTTGAGTAACAAAGCTTCAGGTTGGTTAACAGATATCCCCAAATTGTGCCCTGTAGTAGCTCTCTGTGGGTGCCTCAGCTGAGAGTATGTGGTGCCTGTTGTCTCATGGGTGGTCACTGAGGGAGTCCCGCCAATATCCTGGAACACAGTCTTGTTAGGATTAATTTGGGATGGGGGTGGCTCCCTTACTGGAAGGATGTGTCGTCGGTTTCTTCTGTACACCCTCCCTTTTGATCGGACCAGGTATGACCTGGCAGCTCCTTCTGACTAGGTCCATGCAGTCGTAGCCCTGTGGACTCTGCATCCTGATGAACTGCCCTTTTGCCAATGGCTCGAACGGTTGGGCTTGTTCTGTCGCAGCATTTCCTCTGCACCAGTCTTTGGCTCAGCAGCTGGGCCTTGATTCCTCAGTTAAGGCTCCAGAAGTCTCCTCGCCACTGGAGAGCCCACCGCGGCACCACGAGGGACATTCCTCAGGTGAGGCCGACTGAGGAATATGCCCACCTTCTCCCTGTGAAACTTTTCCATGAGCTGTTTTGTGCTTTTTACAGCTTTCTCAGCTAACCCGTTTGACTGTGGATACTCTGGGCTGCTGTTGATGTTGGCTGAAGTCTCCGAATCTCTCGCTGGTGAACTGTCTGCCATTGTCTGATAGCAGAGTGTGAGATGCCCCATGCACCGAAAAGGGTCTTTTTAGCTTGGTAACGACCGTTGCATTACGGATCTATATGGAACCATCCCGAGTACAAATCAATTAGTACCAAGTATTGCTGACTTCCCCATTCAATTGTCCGATGCCACGTTGACCAGGGTAGGTCTGGCACTGGGTGAAGCTGCAGTGCCTCCTTCTGCTGGCGTGTGACTTGGTGCACAACGAGCAAGCTCGCACGTTTTGATCAATATTTTTGGTCATGCCTGGCCCAAAAAAATTCGTCCTTTGTTTTGTGGCCTCTGCCCTGGATGCCCCCTGTGCAGATGCCATCGTATACATTTTGCAGTGAACCCAGGATCACCTCCTTCTGGCTCTTCATTACGATTCCTTCATCGATAAGCTGCTCATTGTGGAATGGGGAGTAGGGCTGCCCTTCTGGTGGCAGGCGACGCTGCTCCTCCGGCCAACCACCCCCATAAAAGAACCTCGGCTCCTTAAAAAGTGGCGTCTCCAGCCATGTGTCTTATTTGTTCCTCCAACCGGGATGAGGAAACGTGCATGACCATCATTACATCAAAAGTGTGCTCTTCCTCAACCTGTTGAACTGTGCATTTTCTGGGGGCGAACGGGGTAGTGCGTCGGGTAGGTGCTTCTCCACACTTGTATGCCAAAGTGATGTTGTACTTTTGAAGTCTGAGCATCATTCTTTGCAACCTTGCTGGTGCTATGTGTATCGGCTTCTTCAATATTGTGACCAGGGGTAGGTGGTCGGTTTCTGTGGTCACTGGTCTCCCATAGACGTTGAACTTGGAACAGGCAAAAACCACTGCCAATAACTCCTTTTCTCTCTGCTTACGTGTGGTGACAGTAAGCAGATACAAGACTGGTAAAGACTGAACAGGCTTTATTCTACTTAAAGTCTTCTGCTGTATTTGGCTGCACTCCGAGTGACTGACCTGGAGGGGCTGAATGTGGTTTAAATCCCGGCAGATGATTGACAGCTGACCGGGTGAGGCTTGATTCATTCGGGTTGGCTGATTGACAGCTGGCCAGGTGTGGTCTGTCCTCCGGTGCTCTTCCTGCAGATATACAGGTCGCCCCCTGCACTAGGCTAGTGGTGTATCACCACAACACGCATCTGGTTTCCCTGCCAGTGAATGGCCTTGATGCAGAGGCCACAGGTGTCCTGTCGTGCAGGCATGCTGCACCTAGGCCATACTGTGGTGCACCACAGGTCAGCTGCACTGGTCTTTGTACCAAACTGGTGGGCATGTCATATGACTCTTTAAAGTGTCAAATGCAGTCTGTTGCTGTTCGTCCACACTCCACGTCTTTAAGTGTCAGCTGTCTCAGTGGAGTTGTGAGTTCGCTGATGTTAGCCAGAATCAGACACACAAGGTAAAGACTGTACAACAGGCTTTAATCCACAAAAACCTCCACAGAGCCAGGCTGGCTGTGGTTGTAGCAATTCAGTGTGAGGCCTCGGGAGGCCGGCGCAGGCTTATATCCCGGAGGGTGATTGACACCTGATCGGGTGGGGCTTGATCCATTCAGGCCAACTGATTGGCAGCCGGCCAGGTGTTGTCCTGTCCCCTTACACTCCTGCAGGTACAGAGGTTGCCCCCTGCAGTAGGCCGGTGGTGTACCATCACAGCTGGAGTTCGGGATGAACTTGCCCAGGTAGTTAACCATGCCAAGGAATCTTTGTAGGGCGGTCACATCCACCGGCACTGGCATCTCACCTTGGTTGTCGAGGGTCCACCTTCAGGCCCCTGCTCGTAAATACATGACCTACGTAGCTGACCTGACTCAGTCGGAATTTGCACTTCCAGGGCTTGAGCCTTAGCTTCACTTTTCTGGCTCAGTCTAGTTGGCTTCTTTAAATTTGCGTCACGTTCCCTGAAATTCTCGCCACCCACGAGTACGCCATTGATGATGATGGCACGGGGGACCCCGGCAAAACGTTTGCTCCATGGAGCTCTGGAATACTTTGCTGGCCAAATAGATCCTGGAAAGGCATCTGCAGAAATCTGTATAGACCGAGCCCAGGGCTGAATGTGATCAGTAGTGATGATTTGTCGTGGAGCTTGATTTGCCGGAAGGTGTGTTTCCTGTCTAGAACTGAGAACACAGTTGCGCCAGCCACTTGTGCACCATCTTCCCCCATGGTGCACATCGGATGGTGCGGTCTCTTCAGGGCTGCATTGAGGTCTCGTGGGTTTAAACATATCTGGATATCTTGTCTGTCTTTCTTCTTGCCAGCCATCGTGGAGGACACCCATTTGGTCGGCTCGGAGACCGGGGCAATCACATCCAGGTCTTACCTTCTGTCCAGCTCGGCCTTGACATTGCCTTTCATCGCCGCTGGTATGCAGTCTGCTGGACGAACCTCTGGTCTCACTTCCATGTCAAGCCGCATGGAGTACATTCCCGGCAGCATCCCCAGCTCATCTGCCAAAAGGTCGCCATATTCTGAAAACAATTCTCTGGGACAAACCATCTTCGGAGGGGCTTATTTGATGCACTTCTCTGCTAAGTGAGACAAATCCCATCTCCATGCATGCGCTCAGGCCCAACAGACGTGGGACATCTTCGTGGACCATGAAGAACATTAGCATGTGTGACTGTCCCTGTATGTAGCACCACAGCTGCACCGTGCCGTTGGTTTTGATCCTGCTGCCTCCATTCGCCACTGGACTCGTTGACCTGACGCATGGCTTAATCTGATCTGTTTCCCTCAGCCGACTGAATGTTTTCTGCAACATGACGTTGCACTTTGCTCCCGTGTCGACCCTAATTTCTGCTGTCTTGCCATTGACTTTCATAGCCACAAAGGTTTCGTTGTTTCATCTGATTCAGCTGAGTTCCCTGCCGTCTGCAGAGTCAGCCCATCGACGTAGACCTCATCGTCTGGGTTGCTTCCCCTTTGCTCTGTCTCCAGCTGGTTGATCATCCTCCTAGACCTGGGCCTAGCATTGGTCAGCTGCAGCACCTGCTGAAATGGATCCATTTTCTGCAGGCTCTACTGCTGGCTGAACACCGGGCACATTTCTCACCTTGCCAGCATGGCCTCGCTGGCTTTTCCTCCTGACCTTCAGTCATTGTCTGTTCGCAGGTCCCGCCTGGACTGCGTCAATGCTCGTGGCTTGTTGTGTGGAGAGGATAGCTCCCTGCTATTTCCTCTGTGGTCGTAAGCCAAACAGGTAGGGATGGCGTTTGCTCGCGTTAAGTCATGGCCACGCAGAAGTGCCTTTCTCATACTGTCGTCATGAATGCCAGAGACCATCCTGTCTTCAATTAATTCTTCACAGAGCGTGCCAAAGTTACAGGTCTTTGCCCTGATTTTAAAATTGCTGATATATGAGTTGACTCCACAGGCTTTTGGTCTCTAGTGTTAAACTTGTATCTTTTCATTGTTACATTTCTCTGGGGGTTGCACATTTCCCTAACTTTTCATTTTAGACACTTGGAATCTTCTCTTGACTCAGTCAGGCTGCAAACAAGTTCCCCTTCGCGCACTTCATCTGTGTACAGACCTCTCCCTTTCAATGGCTTCTGGGCCCGCCAGCTTCAATAAAATATATGCTCTGATGCGGGCAGGCTTGTCGCTGCCACAATAAATATGTCGTACTGTTGTACTGTTGTCGTACTGCTGCTCAAAAATATGCCAGTTCTCAGATACATTCCCCTTGAACACGAGTGGGTCAGGCTGTCTGCCATATATAATATAACTATATAACAATTACAGTTCAGAAACAAGTCAGTACAGCCCTTTTAGTCCATCCAGAACATCTTCTCCCGCCTAGTCCCATTGATCTGTACCCAGCCCATAACCCTCCACACCGCTCTCGTCCATATACCTATCTATCTTTTCCTTAAATATTAAAATCGAGCCTGCATCTACCAGTTTGGCTGGAAGCTCATTCCACACTCCCACCACCCTCTGAGTGAAGAAAGTTTCCCAAACTTTTCCCCCTTCAATCCCAATCCATGACCTCCTGTTCGAATCTTCCCCACTCTCAGTGGAAAAAGCGAGTCGACATCGACTCTCTGTCTCCCTCATCATTTTAAATACCTCTATTAGATCTCCCCTCAATCTTCTACGCTCCAGAGAGTAAAGTCCCAGCCTGTTCAACCTTTCCCTGTAACTCAAACCCCGAAATCCAGGCAACATTCTTGTAAACACCCTCTGCACTCTCTCTATACTGTTTATATCCTTCCTGTAATTCGGCGACCAAATTTGCACTCAATATAACAAATTTGGCCTCACCAATGGCTTATGTAATTTCAGCATGACCCTGTACTCAATACTCTGATTTGTGAAGGCCAACATATTGAAAGCTTTCTTCACCACCCTACACGTGATTCCTAATTCCCTTTGAGATACCCTTCCCACTAAGTTTTTTTTTCTCTTCCATCCTCCCACCTGTGTTCCTCCCCAACCCTCCCCCCTCTCCCACCTTCTCACTGAGCCTGTTTTTGCTCGTACCTTGATGAAGGGCCCAGGCCTGAAATGTTGGCCACTCTTCACTTCCTCCAGATGCTGCCTGTTCTTCTGAGTTTCACCAGCCAGTGTTTTACGGCAGGGAGGCAGGGATCACTGCTGAACTCATTTGCCCATCTCCTCTCCTTCTCCTCCTGTGGTCGTGGTTTAGCAACACGGAAACAGGCCCCTAAACTCATCCATGCCGACTGAAGAGCCTTCTGGAGAGAGGCCCACTTGTCTGTTCATTCCTGAGAACCGTTCCCATCCATGGACCCATCCAAATGTCCCTCAAACACTGGAATTGCCCCAACCTCCTACAGTGTGACAGCTGGTTCATAGACACACCCGCCCACTGTGTGAGAAGGTGCCCCTCGATAACAGGCAGTAACTCCCCTTCGGATGTTGAGGCTCTATAAGGCACTGGTGAAACCTCACTTGGTGTATTGTGAGCAGTTTTAAAATTTTCAATTTAGACATACAGCACGGTAACAGGCAGTTGGCTCGCCCCACATCCTCCACTGCCCGCCACCTCGACTTGTTATTGTTTTCAGGCCCAGCAACAATGCTGCAAGGATATCCTCGGAGCACCCCGTGTCCTCTTCAATCCGGATGGTCGTAGATTAGGAGCGTGGGGCTGAAGTACAGCCAGAATGTGAGGAGCAGCCCCTTCAGGTAAGTGAAGAGGGGCTGCAACCTCTTGCACTCCATGTCCGCGTGGCACATCATCATCTCCCGACCACAGAAGTGATGGATGGCCAGAGTGTGGGTGAACGGACTCAGGAAGCAGTTGCACGTCGCTGCTCAATACAACACTCTCCACCCCAGGTCCCCGATGTAAAGGAGTTGGACTCCCAAATAGAGAGACCTCCACTAGGGACCCCCCTCACTGCCAGGCAGAACACACAGCACTCACACACACCTCCTCAAATGCACTACTTACCCACCCATGTCTCCTCCCACACACACCTCCACACGTATAAACCCTCTTACATACACAGCTTTATATATATATATATATATATATATACACAATCATACTCACAAACCTCTCACACATTCACAAACACAGACTCCTAAACACCCCCACAAACATGCAGTCACACACACACACACACACACACACACACACACACACACACACACACACACACACACACACACACACACACACACACACACACACACACACACACACACACACACACACACACACACACACACACACACCCCAAATCACAGGACAACTTCTAAACAATTTTATTGGATGTTGGAGATATCAAATTCAATAAACATCAGTGGGAGGTGTAAATGGATTCAGGCAGAAAGATAGTGAGCTGTCCCAGTCTGCACTGAACTTCACTCTGCCATCTTCCCCTGGGTCCTACCAGTGCCCCAGGAGTGTGTGGCAGAATGGTGAAGAGGGAGGTTCCCCCGGGAGTGTGTGACGGGATGGTGTAGATGGAGCTTCCCCCGGGTCTGACCTATGCTCCGGGAGTGTGTGACAGGACGGTGTAGAGAGAGGTTACGCCGGGTCTGACCCTTGTCCCAGGAGTGTGTGACGGGATGATGTAGAGGGAGTTTCACTCTGGGTCTGACCCATGCTCCCGGAGTGTGTAACGGGACAGTGTGGGGAGAGCTTCCCCTGGAATTGACCCATGCCCAAAGATTGTGTGATGGGACAGTGTAGAGGGAGCTTTTCCCTGGGTCTGATCCATGCCCCGGGATTGTGTGATGGGACAGTGTAGAGGGAGCTTTCCCCTGGGTCTGACCCATACTCCAGGAGTGTGTAAAAGGACGGTATAGAGGGAGGTTCCCTCAGGTCTGACCCATGCCCCAGGAGTGTGTGACGGGATGATGTAGAAGGAGTTTCACTCTGGGTCTGACCCGTGTTCCGGGAGTGTGTAATAGGATGGTGTGGAGGGAGCTTTCCCTGGGTCTGACCTATGCTCCGGGAGTGTGTGACAGGACGGTGTAGTGTGATGGGACGAGGTGGAGGGAGTTTCCCCCGTCTCTAGAACTTCCTGCAGAACCCCCTTACACATAGTGCCATGCTTTGTGGCTGCTGCTCCTTTGCACAGCCCCCAGTTGGCCTCCCTGCTCTGTCTACACAGCTCACCTTCCTCACCACCCAGCCCACCCCACATGACACAGAGCAGAACTGCCATGCTCCCATTTGCCAGCTGGGTCTGGAGTCTGGTGTTGGAGTGCGGTGGGAAGGGGTCAGAGTGGATACTGAGCAGGAGTCCAAAGTGTGGTCTGGGATGGGGCTTTGGATGGAATCAGGCTCCCGACTGAGGTTAGGGTCCTGTGTGGGGTTAGGGTCCTGTGTGGGGTTAGGGTCCTGTGTAGGGTTAGGGTCCTGTGTAGAGTTAGTATCCTCTGTGAGGTGAGAGTCCTTTCTGGGGTTAGGGTCCTGTCTGGCATTAGGGTCCTGTGTGGGGTGAGAGTCCTGTGTCGAGTTAGTGTCCTCTGTGATGTGAGAGTCCTGTCTGGGGTTAGGGTCCTGTCTGGCATTAGGGTTTTGTCTGGGGTTAGAGTCCTGTCTGGCATTAGGGACCTGTGTGGGGTGAGAGTCCTGTGTGGGGTGAGGGTCCTGTGTAGAGTTAGTGTCCTCTGTGAGGTGAGGGTCCTGACTGGGTTTAAGGTCCTGTGTGGAGTAGGTGTCCTGTCTGGGGTTTGTGTCCTGTCTGGGGTTAGGGTCTAGTGAGGGGCCTCGGCTTGTGGCTGATAGAGATTTCAGGGTTGGGTTGATGCTGGGGTCCAGAATGGGGATATGGTTGTCTAGGATGGGGTGCCCAGCCGGCTGGGCATCCCTCTTGGGCTCCAACCCTGCTATGTAGTAGGAGTAGATGACGCGGACCACTCTGCGCCCGCCCGGGTTGTAGACCTGCAGATAGAGGTTCTCAGTCAGTGGGCCCCGGGTCAGAGACTGCAGGATGTCCCGCCGGGGGCTCCAGCCGGGGTAGTGGAGGGAGACCCCTCCGGCCTGCACCAGGGTCTTGTAGGTGGAGATTTGGCCCCTGCCATTCAGGGCGTAGGTCCCATCCTCACGGCGCACAGCCAGGCAGGTGTAGAACCGGCCCAGCCCCTTCCGTGGCTGCTGTTGGACTTTCAGGCTGGCTGCCCCTCGGGGCACGACCCCCACCTCCGTGTAGTTCACCCTGGGGTCAAATATCAGAGGTCATCAGCACACCCCTTGTCACCACCCCTTACCTCCGTTTAGTTCTCCCTGGGGTGTCAGAGGTCATAACCACATCCCACCAACATCACCCCCACCTTGGGGCAGTTCATCCAGTGGGGGGGGTAGGGTCAGATGTCATCACCACACACACCCCCCACCCCAACCCCATTACCACACCCCCGCGGGGCTGGGAGGTGAGAGGGTAGGGAATGTGGGGATTGAAAGGAGAAGGGAGGGCTTGGGTGGAGAGGTGAGAATGGGGTGGTGGTGGGTGGGGAGTGAGGTTATGAGGGGCAATGTGGAGTCGGATGGCATGGGAAGGGGAAATGGGGAGGGGATGTGGGGAGGTGGGGGGAGAGAGGAGTTGGGGAAGGGGTCTAGCGAGGTTTGAGGGAAGGGGATGGGGGGAAGGGAGAGGGGGAGGGGGTGGGTGGTTGGGAAGGGCGGTCCTGCCAGCTGTCACTCACACTTTTCCGTGGAAGCGACGGATCACCCGGTAACACTGGGCATTGCTGCCACCGCATACCCCGCACAGACTATAGCGTTTTCGGGAGCCGATCAGCCCATCGCAGCCGGTCTTGATGCACTGACCCCGTACACACACCGCATTGCTGTGCGGGAAACATGGCGTGCCATCCTTCACCTGGGGGAGGGCAGAGGGCAGCTGAGGTCACAGGTCAGCTGAGGGTTACAGGTCAGCAGATGATCATAGAAGGCAGCCGGGGTCACAGCGGGCAGAGGTGAGCTGAGGGTCATAGGGGACAGAGGAGAGCCAAGGGTCACAGTGGGCAGTCAGCTAAAAGAGTAGACTTGACCTGCATTGATGCCACATTGACCCTGTGAAGACTCATTGACCACATGATAACTCCGTGTTGGAGAGGAACATGGAGGATCAAGGGTCAGACCCAGGGGGAAGCTCCCTCTTCCTCATGGAGGAACAGAATCGTGGGGTTGGGGCGCAACTGGGGAGAGAGAGGGGAAGGGCTACCTGAAGGAAAGGGGAGAGAAGTGTAGCTTGGAGGAGAAGATGGTGACCTCAGCAGTGGGAATGGGTCAGGGGGAAGATGTGGGAGGGGAAATTGGGTGGACATACCTTGGCGGAGAAGACGGTGTCCTTGGCAATGGTCTTCAGCAGGCAGGTAGGGCACTGGGAGGGACGGAGGCGGGGAAGGCATTCTGGGCACGTACCTTGGTGGAGAAGATCGTAACCATGCCTGTGCTCTTCTGCAGGCAGTTGAGCTTGCAGAGGTCGGCCCAGAGGATGCCATGGTGGTACGGCTCCCACTCCTGCAGCACCCCGTCCACTGACTGACTGCTCCTCTCCTCACACTGCTCCTGCCGGTAGGTCTGACCTATCACACAGTGGGAGTCCTGTCACAACTGGCTCACCAGTACCACCCCCTAGTGAGGGGAAGAGAGAGAGAGGGAGGGGTTGAGTGAAGGTGGCGTGAGAGGAAGGGGTGCGAGGGCGGGGAGGCAAGGATGGGATGAAGGGAGGGGAGAAGGAGGGATTGGGGTAGGCCGAGGGGAGAGGTCCAATAGAGTTGTGGAAGGGGTGCGAAGCCTTGGTGAGGGTGGTCAATGGGAAGAGGCTCATTGAGGTGGGATCAGTGGGGTGTCTGGGGCATTTGGTAAGAGGGGCTCAGTGATGGGGGTTGGTCGGTGGGTGGGTTCTGAGGGTCTCGTGGGGGGTTCAGGGAGTTGGGGAGAGGAGTCAGTGAGCAGGAGGTTGGTGAGAGGGAAATCGGGGACAGAGTTGGGGCGTAGGGTCGAGGGGGGTTCAGTGGGGGGTCTGAGAGGGGTCAGAGATGGGGGATCAGTGAGGAGGGGTCGTAGAAGGGGTTTAGTAATGGGGTGGTCGAGGAGGGGGTCAGAGTAGTCTGGGAGGAGGGGGTTGGAGAGGGGGGTCGGGGAGAGAGGGACGAGGAGGAGTGTCGGAGAGGGGGATTGTGGAGGGGGGTCAGTGGAGGGGCGTCTGTGAGGGGTCAAAGAGGATGGTGAGTTGGGCAGGGCTGCCAGCACGGCTGGCCTACAGCAGATGGGGCGTAGAGTATCGGGACTGTGCAGCGACGTACCTCGAGTGTCCGCACAGGTCTTCAGGCTGCAGGACTGGAAACGCTCCCACCTCCCCAGGCAGTACACTCCGAAATTGGCAGGAACGGGGTTGTCACAGCGGCGCCGGGAGTATTGCACCCCTCCCCCACAGGAACGAGAGCAGGATCCCCATGGACCCCAAGACCCCCAGCTCCCATCTACACGTGTCTGCAAAACAACAACATGCAGCAGGCGTCAGACCCAGGGTTAAACTCCCTCTACACTGTCCATCACACACTCCTGAGGCATGGGTCAGGCCCAGGGTTAAACTCCCTCTACACTGTCCATCACACACTCCTGGGGCATGGGTCAGGCCCAGGGTTAAACTCCCTCTACACTGTCCATCCCACACTCCTGGGGCATGGGTCAGACCCAAGGGGAAGCTCCCTCTAAACCCTCCATCACACACTCCTGGGGCATGGGTCAGACCCAGTGGGAAGCTCCCTCTACACTGTCCATCACACACTCCTGGGGCATGGGTCAGGCCCAGGGTTAAACTCCCTCTACACTGTCCATCCCACACTCCTGGGCACGGCTCAGACCCAGAGGTAAGCTCCCTTCACACTGTCCCATCATACACTCCCAGGGCACAGGTCAGACCCAGGGGTAGGCTCCCTCTACATTGTCCCATCATACACTCCTTAGGTAGGAGTCAGATTCAGGGGGAAGCTACCTTCACACTGTCCCATCACACACTCCTGGGGCATGGGTCAGACCCCAGGGGGAAGTTCCCTACGTCCTGTCATACACTCCTGGGCCACAGGTTAGACCAAGGGGGAAACTCCCTCTACTCCTCCCCGATACGCACCAGCTGTTTCCAGTTGTGGGTGCACCTCCCCGAGAGGCAGATGGCCCCTTCTCCACAGGGTGTCCCATCTGCCGCCGGAAGCTGCTTGCTTGCATGGTGCCATTCTCCTTGGTGCCTGGCCACGCACCACAGAATTGGGCACGGGTCCAGCATCGGACGCGCCCGGTGCCCAGGGCCAAAGGACAGCCGGCACTGGACATCCCGGTCATAGGTCGAACCGGCCAGTGGGGCTGAGTCAGCCAGGGAGATGGATGGCTTGTTCAGGAGGCAGTCACCTGTGGGGTAGAGGGACATGACCGATGGGGGAAGGTGAGGGGGGGGTGCAGAGAGAGAGAGAGAGAGAGAGAGAGAGAGAGAGAGAGAGAGAGGAGAGAGAGAGGGGGAGTGGGAGAGAGAAATGAGAAAGAGTGAGGTGAGAAGGAGAGGGGAAGGGGGAAAGGAGGATAGAGGGGTGCGAGAGAATGAAGAAAGAGAGAGGGAAAGGTGGATGGAGGAGAAAGAGGTGGAAGGAGATGGGAGAGGGAGAGAAAGGGTGGAGAAAGAGAGGGAGAGAAACGAGAGGGCAGAAGGGGAGAGAGGAGGGTGGAGATAGAACAAATAAAAGGTGGATGTGAGAAAAGGAAGATGTGGATTGGTCCCTGTTCTGAGTCTCAGCTCTCACCCTTCTCTGACACTCTATCAATTCATTCCCTCATGCACATTTTCTTCCCTTCTCCCGCTCTCCACTGTCTCTCACCCACTCATTCCCTCTGCTCGCTCTCTCCCACACTCTCTGTCAATGCCTCTTCCCATCCTCTCAACCCCCCTCTCTTCCCCCATTGCCATTCATCTTCACTACAAAGGGAAAAGCCCCAGCTCTGCCAACCTTGCTTTAGATGACATATTCTCCAATCCAGGCAACATCCTGGTGAATTTCCTCTGTGCCCACCCATCCTGTAATGAAACGACCCTGAACTCAATATTCCAAGTGTGGTCTAACCAGAGTTATAGAGAGCTACAACATGGCTCTTGAACTCAATCCCCCGATTAATGATGGCCAACACACCATACTTCTTCTTAACTACCTAATCAGCTTGTGCAGCAACCTCGAGGGAACTATGGACCTACAATTTCTCTATTCCTCTCTACGGTTAAGGATCCTGCTGTTGAGGACGCTCTCTGCCTTCAAGTTCAATCTTCCATCACTTCACACTTACCTGGATTGGACTCCATCTGTCATTTCAGGGGTTCTAGAACTGATGGCTACAGAACGCCACTTGTCCCTGATCTCCACGCAGAATTCCCTCGCCGCCCACGGTCTCCTACATTGCCAGACTGAGACCATCCATAAATTATGGATCAACACCTCATCTTACGACTGGGCACTCTCCAACGGGATGGTATTAATATCAACTTATCTGGCTTTCGTTAAAGCCCCTGCATCTCCCCCCTCCCCCACCTAGTCCCCCACCTACCTAGTCTCCCACCTACCTAGTCCCCCACCTACCTAGTCCCTTATTGCATCCAATTAACACCTTTTGTTGGTCTGGATTCCTCCCCCCATTGTTTGAATTCAGAGACTTTCTGATACACCCTGCTTCTGCTTTTTCCTTGAAACTTTTTCCTGAAACGTTGGCAATATATATTTGACTCCTAGAGGTGCTGAAAAGACCTGCTGAGTTGCTCCAACATTTCGGTGTTTCTCCACACAGTTTATGCTCCATCTACTGTTACCCTCTGCTTTCTGCAGGCAAGTGATGTGGGGAAGAGAGTGGGAGGTGAGGAGAGGAGAGGAAGGGGGTGTGAGAGGGAGAGAAGCAGACAAGGTTCCTTGGATCCCATGCCTCATAACTTTCTGAATGAGGCTACCATGGGGGACATTGTCAAACATCCACTGCCTTACCTTCATGAATTTTCTTTGTCACCTCTTTGAAATCACTCAATTAGACTAATGAGGCACAACATGCCTCCCCCAAAGCCATGCTGACTATACCTCCTTGTTAACGCTGTCCTGAAGAATCCTCTCCAATGGTTTGCCCACCATTGACAGCAAGGGGACTACATTCTCCAATCCAGCAGGAGCACTCCTGTGGCCAGGGAGGGGGCACAAAGATCATTGTCAATCTCTTCCCTCCATCCTGCAGTAACCTGGGTTATATCCCACCAGGCCTGGGGACTTGCCCATCCAAATATTTTTTTAAATATCCAGCGCTTCCTCTTTCTTAACCCTGACATGCTCCACACCGACCTCACATTCACCAAGTTCCCTCTCCCCGCTGAACACTTAGGACCCTGCTGAACATTTAGGACCTCCCTAACTGCCTCCAGGCACGTTCCCCACTCTTGCCCTCACTTTCGTGATTCTTTTACATGCATGTAAAACACCTTTGAGTTTTCCTTGATTCTACTTGCCAAGGCCTTCTCAGGTCCTCCTAAGACTTTTCCTAAGTCCGTTCATGGCTGCCTTATAATTCTCATGAGCCCTTCTTGACCTTGGCTTCCCAAACCTTAACGTTTGCTTCCTTCTTCCTCCTGACTCACTGTTTCACCTCTCCCGTCAACCGTGGCTCCTTTACCCTTCCATCTTATTCCAGTCTCAATGCAACAAACCTCTCCAGGACTCCACACATGATTATTAAACATCCTCCACATTTCTGCTGTGCTCTTTCCCCAAGTTTCTGCCTTATCCCCTGGTAATTATCCCTTCCAATTAAATAGTTTCCCATTTGGCCAGCTCCTATCCTTGTCTAAAGCATTTTGGTCAGTCTCCAAAATTCTCACTCACTGACAGGTTCTTTACTCAGTATGAGATCTTGAATGGACTCTCCTCTAGTTGGCTGGTCCACATACTGTGTCAGGAATCCTTCTTGGACACCCATGTCTTTGGGAAAGGCAGTGAGGACAAGCTGGAGATCTCCAGGCCAGTGAGCCTCACGGCAGTAGTGGGCCTGTTACTGGAGGGGATTCTGAGGGACCTTGTCTGCCAGCAGTTGGAGAGACCAGGGCTGATTCAGAAGAGTCAGTGTGGCATTGTGTGTGTGGGGATCGTGCCTCATGGATTGGACCGAGCTGAGGGAGAGGACTGACGAGGATAGGGTGGTAGAGGTCGTCCGCACAGACTTTAACGAGACCTTTGACAAGGCTCCTCCTGGCGGGCTGGCCCGGGATCGTCAAATTGCACGGGGTGCAGGGAGACCTGATTAACGGGACCCAGAATTGGCTTGGCAGTGGGAGACAGAGGGTGGTGGGTAGAGGATTATTACTCAGATTGGAGGCCTGGGACCAGTGGTGTGCCACAGGGGTCAAGGCTGGGTCCACTGGTGTTCGCCATCTATATTAGTGACCATGAGTTTATTGTCATACCTGATATAGAAGGCACATGTGCACTGAAATTCTCACTTGCTGCAGCCAAACAGGTATTTGATTAAAAAAAAACTCTAAAATTATACCAGATGGAACAAACATTAAATATCGATGATAGATGATCTTCACAGTTTACAGTTACTGCAAGAAAAATAAAATTGTGTTTCGGTTGTACAGACAAATCTTACAGTGGTCCAAGAGTAGGTCATGGTGAGGAAAACGATAGTATGGGGAGGTTCCAGAGTTTGAGAGCTGTTAGAAAGAAACTAATAGCTCCCTCACCGTCACTCTCACGGTGTGAAGCTCCCTCACTGCTCCTCACACTGTGTGGAGGTCCCTCACTGCTCCTCTCATGGTGTGAAGCTCCCTCACTGCTCCTCACACTGTGTGGAGGTCCCTCACTGCTCCTCTCACGGTGTGGTGCTCCCTCCCTGCCCCTCTCCTACTTGTCTGCCCTCTCACTGCCCTTCACCCTCACCACCCCTCCATCTCTGCCCCTCCCTCTGCATTCCCTCACCAAACCTCTCTCACCCCTCCATCTGCATCACCCTCACTGACCCACCCACACCGCCCCCTCGCTATCTTTCCCTCACTGCTCCTTCCTCCCCACCCCTTCCAGAGTGCAGAGCTCTCTCACCAGCCCTCCCCCAGTGCCCTTCTGCTAGTGCCCCTCCCCCAGTGCTCTTTTCCTACCACCCCTCCTTCATTGACTCACCCCTGCCACTTGCGAAGAATCCCAGGGATAATCGAATACTACATCGAGACCAGGGCTCAGAGAAGTCAATTCTGGACAACATTGGGGACATCATCTGGTTCTCCCGGGGGGATTCCCCTATCTGAGCACAAATGGCTGAGTTGTCATGAGCCATTCCAATGAGATGTCCTATGCAATAACAGGAAGAAAACACGTGTCAGACCCAGAATGACGCTTCCTCATCACCGTCCCATCACACACTCCTAGGACACAGCTTGGACCCGGGAAAATCTCCCTCTACACTGTCCAGTCTCACACTCCCAGGACACAGATTGGACCTGGGGAAATCTCCGTCTACACTGTCCTGTCTCATACTCCCAGGACAAGGATCGGACCCTGAATGACATTCCCTCAACACCGTCCCATCACACACACCCAGGATACGGATAAGACCCGGGGGAATCTCCCTCTACACTGTTCCATCTCACACTCCCAGGACATGGATTGGACCCAGAATGACGTTCCCTCAACACCGCCCCATCACACACACCCAGGACATGGGTCAGACTCAGAGGAAGCTTCCTCTACACCACCCCATCACTTTCTCCCGGGGCACAGGTCAGACACAGGGAAGCTCCGTCTACACCATCCTGTCACATATTCCTGGGGCACAGGTTGGACCCCAGGAAGCTCCCTCTACACCATCCCATTGCACATTCCCGGGTCATGGGTTAGACCCAAGTGGAAGTCATGGTATGTATTGTTGGGAAGATTTAGAAAAATAAAAGATTTAAAGGGCTGAAACAGAATCCAAACTGAAAAGAGCTTTTGTCTGAGCATTGTGGGAGTACTCTGGCAGAAGTTTGCTGCTTTTGACTTGAGTTCTGTTGTTTCCAACTACAAAGTTCGAGTAATTAGCAGGCAGCTTTCCAGGGTGGATGTATTCCACTGCTGACCTATTTTCCCTTGTCTAATCTGATCGTTATAAGTTTAATATTAGTGATGCCACCACTAATTAGGCTCGGTGGTCAGTTGTTGGTAACGTTTCAATAGAGTCTCAAGTCCTGAGAGCCCCAGCTTCACCTATACATCTTATGGGGCTTTTGAGATGTTGGAAGATTGCCATGGAGCCAGTTTGTGAAGCATCCAGCAATTTCTACTCATTGCTCTGCTCTCTCATCTCCCGTATAGGACTCACATCTCAGAGTAAGTGGGGAATATGGGATGGTGTGCTCCCGGGAGGATGACTTCAGTCACCACAAGGATTCTCTCTCTCCTGAATATTTGGTATTTATAATGGTCTAGTTACATTGTGGCAATAACTTCAGTGACCTCTGTGGCCAGGAATTCTTTTGCATCACTGGAAGACAAGGATGCAGTCATGATTCTGGTCCCCAACTACAATGGTTGAAAGATCCACAAAGGCAATGGTGGGGAGCGATGGCACCCCGGCCATTACAGTGTGCATGAAAATGGTGGGGAAATCCATGATTTACCTCCGAAACGGGAAGGCGGTGGGACTAGTTGAGTCGATTCACGGACTCACCAGCCATCTGTCAGTGACTTGGTTGAGACCACATTTCACTGAGGTATGGAGTGTGTAAGAGTGCAGCCCCTATGCACGTGCGTGAAGGGGCTTCTCCTCAAGTTCTGGCTGCATTTCAGCCCCACAGCCCTGATCTGTGGGCTCCCAGTACAGAGGAGGAGGGTCAGTCAAGGGTTCTAGACTAATGCAGTACTTGTAAAGTTTGGATATGAAGATTAATTAAAGGGCAGGGTTCAGACCCAGGGGGGAGCTCCCTCTAAACCATCCCGTCAACCACTCCCAGGGCACAGGTCAGATCCAGAGTGAAGCTCTCTCTACATTGTCCAGTCACACACTCCCAAGGCATAATGTCAGACCCAGAGTGAAGCTACATCTACACAGTCCCGTCACATACTCCCGAGCATGGGCCAGACCCAGGAAGAAGCTCTCTCTACAATGGCCCATCACACATTCCCGGGGTATGGGTGAGACCCAGGGGGAAGCTCCCTTTACACCATCACGTCACACACTCCTGGGTCATAATGTCAAATCCAGAGTGAAGCTCCCTCTACACCATCCTGTCACACACTCCCAGGGCACAGATCAGACCCAGGTGGGGGGAGGTTAATATGGTTGGGGTGGTCCAGTATGGGCAGGTCAAGCTGAATGGCTTGTTTCTGTTCTGTACAACTCAATGACTCCTTGATGAAGTTAATCACCAATCTCGTGCGCAATGGTGAAGGCACTCTGCAGACCGATATCTTGCACCACAGCACAATTCTGGCCACTGTCCACCTCACACACAGTCCCAATGTGGCCCAGGCCCAGTGACTCACAGAAGTTTTCCTGGCAGATATTCTGTGGAGAAAACAGGACCAATCAGTGTATAGATAAACCCCTGGAGAGAGGGACTGAGAGACACAGGTATCCCCCTGAGAGAGAGGGGGAGGGGGGGGGTCAGTATTAAAGGCAAAGTTTACAGGCATAGGGAACCTTGGTTTTCTTGGGATCCTGGGGTTCTGGTTTGGAGGAGTATAACAGGTATATGTAACACAAAGCAAATGAGGTTCTTGAGTATAAAAAATGCAAGAAAAGAGATATAAATCAGGAAGGCTAAAAGAAGACATGAGGTTGCTTTGGCAGACAAGGTGAAGGAAAATCCTAAGGGTTTCTACAGGCATGTTAGGAGCAAAATGTTAGTAAGGGACAAAATTGGTCCCCTTGAAGATTAGAGTGGTCGGCTTGGTGTGGAGGCAAGAGGGATGGGGGAGATCCTAAGTGGTTTTTGTGCATCAGTATCTACTCATGAAACTGGCAGAGAGACGTGGGAACCATGAGGAGGCGGCACTTGCTGTCTTAAAGCAAATAAAAGTAGATAAATCCCTAGGACCTGACAAAATATTCCCTCAGACCTCGAGGAAGGCTAGTGTAGAAAGTGCGGGGGCTCTGTCAGAAATATGTAAAATGTCCTTAGCCGCAGGATGGTGGTGGAGGACGGTTGGAGGGTAACCAACCTTTGGGGCTTGAGGCCTTCAGCGTGGTTATCAGGAAAATGTAGGTAGGAGGCCAAACAAAATGGTGGTGGGGGGAGATTGGTGGTGTGAGGAGCACAGTCCCAAAGGAAAAAGAGGACAAGGGAGAAAGGGCACACCAGGAGACGGGAGAGGTGCCATGGCTCTGTGAACGGAAAGGGAAGATGGGGGGAGGTGGGGGAGAGCCAGAGGGAAGTCGACAGAGGGATGGGGAAGAGAGGGAGAACAGGGAGGAGAAACCGGAGAGGTCGGCATTAATACCATCCAGCTGGAAGTAGCTCCTCCAATTATGGATGGTTTTGATTTGATAGTACATAAGCCGTGAACAGACGTGTCAGCGCAGGAATTGGCCACTGAGAGATAGAACCCTGTCATGGATGCAGACAGAATGAAGCTGCTCAGTGCTATCCCAGTCTGCATCCCGTCTCTCCCATGCAGAGAAGGCCACGTCGGAAGCACTGGAGGTAGTAGATCACACCCACAGATACACAAGTGTTGCTTCACTTGGAAGGTCTGTTTGAGGCCCCAAATGGTGGTGGGGGAGAAGGTGTGGGTGCAAGTGGAGCATCTCCTCTCACATCATGGGGGTAGGTGCCAAGGGTGCAATTAATGGGAAGGGATGTGTGGCTGGAGGGAATGGTCCCTAAGGAAGGCAGAGAGGGCAAGATGTGTCTGGTGGTGGGATCATGTTTTAGGTGGTAGTAATTGCAGAGGATAATGTATTGGATGCAAGGGACTGGTGGGGTGGTAGGTGAGGGCAAGGGGAATTGTTTGTGTCTAGTGGGGCAAGAGGGGGTCAGGACAGATGGACTGGAAGTGGAGGAGATGCAGGTAAGGGCTGAGTTGATGGTGATGGAGGGATTTAATCTTCAACAAGGTATGAGCAAAATGTAGGCAGATGTCCGAACAAAATGGTAGCAGTGAAGGTGGGGGGAAGGGCTGGAAGCAGGGGAGGAGCGCAGTCCCACAGACAGGAAGTAATAGGTGAATAAGGGAGGGAGGGCATACCAACAAGCAGGGGGAGGAGGGATGGCTGTGTGAATGGAGAATTCAGATATTCCACACTTTCCTCCCACCTCCCTCAAGAGAGAGGGGACTGAGAGACAATGGTCACTGTACAGATATCCCCCTGAGAAGGAGGGACTGAGAGACACCGGTCAGTGTACAGATATCCCCCTGAGGGAGAGGTACTGAGAGACTCTGGTCAGTGTACAGATACACCCCTGAGGAAGAACGACTGAGAGACATTGATCAGTGTACAGAATCTCCCTGAGAAGGAGGGACTGAGAGACACTGGTCAGTGTACAGATATCCCCCTGGGGGAGAGGGACTGAGAGACACCGGTTGTATTGACCTATCTGTGCCTTTTGGCCTAGCTTTGCGGTTTCACTTGAGGACCTGTTTTTGTTCCATGTTGTTAGGGGAGGTGGGGGGTGAGGGTTGTTGCTGGAAACATGTGTTTTTCTGTAGTTTGTTTCCTTGACAAATCCAGTAGGATGCCAAATGCTTTGATTGTTTCTTAATTCCTATTAATGGAATGTGGCAGAAACCAATGAACAGCAGAAGTCCAAAGTTGGAGAGAAAGGGAAAGAGAGAGAGAGAAATGGGGTGAATGGGTGAGAGGGAGAGGAGAGGAAAGTGAGGTAGAGTGGGGAGAGAGGGATGAAGAAGTGAAGAGAATGGGGAGAGAGAGGAAGGACATAGAGGGAAGGTTAGGAAGAGAATGAAAGAGGGAGGGAGGCAAAGTGGAAAGGAAAGGGAGAGGGAGGGATTGGGAGAAGGGAGAATGAGTAAGAGACTTTGTGAAAGGGAGAGAGGTGATGAGTGTGTGTGTGTGTGTGTGTGTGTGTGTGTGTGTGTGTGTGTTTTTGAGAGAGAGATCCAGACTGAGTGACGGAAGGAGAGGTGGAGAGAGGATTGGAAATTGTTCAGGAGTGCATCCTTTGTGCATGAATGTGTGTACAGTGACCTGGTGGAGACGAGATGACTGAGTGTGATGCCAGAGCATGGGGCCAACCACAAGTAGTTAGTGTGCTCCAACACGTGTGAGGACGTTGTATCCTAGCACGACTGAGTACAGAGTATGTGTGATTAGAGAGTGCGACCCTGGTGAGTGTGATCTTGGTGTGCCCCAGCAATTGAGCTGGTGAGTGTGAATGCGAGTATGAACTGGCAAGTGGGAGCATGGAGTGACACGAGTGGCCCCACGTGTGACCCAGCGAGTGTTACCTGGTGAGCGTGAGCATGGTGTGAGCTAGGCTGAGTGATGTCGTGATTGTCTCAGAGAGTGTGCACTGGCAAGAGTGAACCTGTGGGCGTGATGTGACCACGTGAGTGTCAGTAAGTGGTTGTCCAGTGATTGTGAGCAGTTGAGTGTAAACATGGTGTGAGTTGTAATTGTGAGTAGGAAGGTGTGACCTGACAAGTGTGAGCAGCTAAGTGTGAGATTGGTGTGATGTGGTGAGTAGGCCAGTGTGAGCAAGGTGTGTGCTGGTAAGAGTGAGTATGGGGTGATTCGGTATGTGTCGAACAAATGACGAGTGTGAGCATGGTTTGGCAATGAGTGTGACCGGGTGAGTGTGAGTGTTGAGTGACCCGGTGAGTGTGCACCGCCGAGTGTGCCCACCTGTCGTGTCAGCAGCAGAGCAGCATCGTATGGAGTCTGGTTCCAGGCGCCCTCTGCCCTCCTCTCCCTCTGCCACTGGCAGAACTCGTGCAGAGCCAATGCAGCCTCGGAAACCACACGCGGACCCCGAGCCTCATCCCACAGCACCTCCACGTGACTGACAGCCAGCCGCAGGTCGCTGGCCAACGAGGGGTGTCGATACAGGCGATCGGCTGCTCCCAGCAAGGCCAGGACGTAGGTCCTGACCTCGCCGCCCAGCGCTCGGGCCAGTCTTGTGTCCACCACCACCAGCAGCTCCATCCGATGGGTCCTGGACACCCCCCACTGCAATGGCGAGTTCCTGCCACCCTCCACCAGCAGCAGGAAGGACAGTCCCAACAACCAGCCCAAGCTCATCGCCCCCAATCCCCTTCACACCCTGGTGCAGGGTAGCTCACGGGACGGGGCTGTGGGGGTAGGGGGATGGGACAGGACAACGTGGCTCCGCTGGCTCCACTCACCGTGCCACAGGAGGACTTATCACAAAAAAGGGCTCCGGATGACACGTCCCTTCCAGGAGGGAGGAGGGAGGAGGGAGGAGGGAGCAAGGAGCCGAGCCAGAAAATCCCAGAATTGGCAGTCATCGTTGTTAACTCACCGCTCCCCATCCTCAGATAGGTCAGTGTGTGTCCATTGCAGGGGTGTGAACTCTACCCCCCCCCCCCCCCACCATACACAGGACAGCCTGTTACCCATCACAGGGGACTAACCCTCTCCCCACCCATGTGTGAGGCAGCTCCTTCCTCATCGCAGGGGGATTAACCCTCTCCCCTCCCACACAGGGGAAGCTCTTTCCTCGTGGGAGGGAGAGTTGCCACTGAAGGGTGACAGGGCAGCGAGATGGGACAGGCTATTCTGTTGCGCTGGGGCTGCTGTTGTTCCATCTGAAGGACACTGGAGATTAATTGTTTCAATATGCTTTCCACGTGTGACTGTTTGCTCCAGATGAGCTGGCCAAGGCTGAGTCTCACTGAGCAATCGACCGGCAACTAAAATTCTTCAAATAATTAACTCGATCGTAACATTTTCAACGCAGCAGTGCCACATGTACAAGAAGAATATTGAATTCAAATGGACAAGGTAAGACAATGCAAAACAAAACTTCCTTGTACTGGTCACACTGAAGTCGCAATAACAGGAGAGTTCCCAAATTCCATGAAATCACTAGTAAAGGAGTGTTCCCTCATACCCGCTCAGACACACACACACACACACACACACACACACACACACACACACACACACACACACACACACACACACACACACACACACACACACACACACACACACACACACACACACACAGTGAAATCACTCTGCATATGTTTGGGAGATGGTTAATCCCTTCACCAGGGAATGGGCAGCCTGTGTGGAAATCAGAGGGTTAATGTGTCCTGTGTTAATTCACTTATTTGTGTTTTGCTCTGTCTCTTCCTGTCTCCATCCAAATGTTTTTGATTGAGTGTAATTGCCATTTCCTCTGCAATGGGAATGTTGTCTTCACTCTGACTGTGCCAGGTTGGATTTCTGTCTGAACACTGGCCATATGGATTGTTGAATCTTCCCAAATAGCTTGGTTATGCCTTGTGAGGGTGGAGAAACTGGCAGGATTGGGAAGGGGGATGGCGGGGAGGGAGAGAGATATGGACCAGCATCTTGGGATCAAGCTATCTACAGATAGGGTGGTTCGGTTTGTGTAGCAGTTAGCGAAATGCCTTTACAACGCCAGCACCCAGAACTGGGGTTTGAATCCCGCAGTCTTTAAGGAGTTTGTATGTTCTTTCCATATCTGCAGGGGTTTTCCCCGGGGGCTCTGGTTTCCTTCCACCATTGGTTCATTGGATGCAAAAACTGAGCAGTGTAGACTCGTGGACCGAAATGACCTGTTGTTATGCTGCATGTCTAAATTTAAAAAATATCCTCTACAAACCCACTAAGAACCAGTTTCCCGGACTTCACCTCTTCACACCCTGTCTCCTACAAGGATTCTATTCCTTTCTCTCAATTCCTCCATCTCCATCACTGTGGTGCACTGTTTCCAAGATCAGACACACACAAAGATAAAGACTGTACAACAGGCTTTAAACCACAAAGACTTCGACAGAGCCAGGCTGGCTGTGGCTGCAGCATCTCTGTGTGAGGCTTCGGGAGGCCGGCGCTGGCTTATATCCCGGAGGGTGATTGACACCTGACTGGGTGGGGCTTGATCCATTCAGGCTGACTGATTGACAGCCGGCCAGGTGTTGTCCTGTCCCCTTACACTCCTGCAGGTACAGAGGTTGCCCCCTGCAGTCTTTTTTTTTTTTTTTCTTTGGCTTGGCTTCGCGGACGAAGATTTATGGAGGGGGTAAAAAGTCCACGTCAGCTGCAGGCTCGTTTGTGGCTGACCAGTCCGATGCGGGACAGGCAGACACGATTGCAGCGGTTGCAAGGGAAAATTGGTTGGTTGGGGTTGGGTGTTGGGTTTTTCCTCCTTTGCCTTTTGTCAGTGAGGTGGGCTCTGCGGTCTTCTTCAAAGGAGGCTGCTGCCCGCCAAACTGTGAGGCGCCAAGATGCACGGTTTGAGGCGTTATCAGCCCATTGGCGGTGGTCAATGTGGCAGGCACCAAGAGATTTCTTTAGGCAGTCCTTGTACCTTTTCTTTGGTGCACCTCTGTCACGGTGGCCAGTGGAGAGCTCGCCATATAATACGATCTTGGGAAGGCGATGGTCCTCCATTCTGGAGACGTGACCCATCCAGCGCAGCTGGATCTTCAGCAGCGTGGACTCGATGCTGTCGACCTCTGCCATCTCGAGTACCTCGACGTTAGGGGTGTGAGCGCTCCAATGGATGTTGAGGATGGAGCGGAGACAACGCTGGTGGAAGCGTTCTAGGAGCCGTAGGTGGTGCCGGTAGAGGACCCATGATTCGGAGCCGAACAGGAGTGTGGGTATGACAACGGCTCTGTATACGCTTATCTTTGTGAGGTTTTTCAGTTGGTTGTTTTTCCAGACTCTTTTGTGTAGTCTTCCAAAGGCGCTATTTGCCTTGGCGAGTCTGTTGTCTATCTCATTGTCGATCCTTGCATCTGATGAAATGGTGCAGCCGAGATAGGTAAACTGGTTGACCGTTTTGAGTTTTGTGTGCCCGATGGAGATGTGGGGGGGCTGGTAGTCATGGTGGGGAGCTGGCTGATGGAGGACCTCAGTTTTCTTCAGGCTGACTTCCAGGCCAAACATTTTGGCAGTTTCCGCAAAGCAGGACGTCAAGCGCTGAAGAGCTGGCTCTGAATGGGCAACTAAAGCGGCATCATCTGCAAAGAGTAGTTCACGGACAAGTTTCTCTTGTGTCTTGGTGTGAGCTTGCAGGCGCCTCAGATTGAAGAGACTGCCATCCGTGCGGTACCGGATGTAAACAGCGTCTTCATTGTTGGGGTCTTTCATGGCTTGGTTCAGCATCATGCTGAAGAAGATTGAAAAGAGGGTTGGTGCGAGAACACAGCCTTGCTTCACGCCATTGTTAATGGAGAAGGGTTCAGAGAGCTCATTGCTGTATCTGACCCGACCTTGTTGGTTTTCGTGCAGTTGGATAATCATGTTGAGGAACTTTGGGGGACATCCGATGCGCTCTAGTATTTGCCAAAGCCCTTTCCTGCTCACGGTGTCGAAGGCTTTGGTGAGGTCAACAAAGGTGATGTAGAGTCCTTTGTTTTGTTCTCTGCACTTTTCTTGGAGCTGTCTGAGGGCAAAGACCATGTCAGTGGTTCCTCTGTTTGCGCGAAAGCCGCACTGTGATTCTGGGAGAATATTCTCAGCGACACTAGGTATTATTCTATTTAGTAGAATCCTAGCGAAGATTTTGCCTGCAATGGAGAGCAACGTGATTCCCCTGTAGTTTGAGCAGTCTGATTTCTCGCCTTTGTTTTTGTACAGGGTGATGATGGTGGCATCACGAAGATCCTGAGGCAGTTTACCTTGGTCCCAACAAAGCTTGAAAAACTCATGCAGTTTGGCATGCAGAGTTTTGCCGCCAGCCTTCCAGACTTCTGGGGGGATTCCATCCATACCTGCTGCTTTGCCACTTTTCAGTTGTTCGATTGCCTTATATGTCTCATCCAGGGTGGGAACCTCATCCAGCTCTAGCCTTAGGGGCTGTTGAGGGAGCTGGAGCAGGGCGGAATCTTGGACTGAGCGGTTGGTACTGAAAAGAGATTGGAAGTGTTCTGACCATCGGTTGAGGATGGAGATCTTGTCGCTGAGGAGGACTTTGCCGTCTGAGCTGCGCAGCGGGCTTTGGACTTGGGGTGAGGGGCCGTACACAGCCTTTAGAGCCTCGTAGAAACCCCTGAAGTCGCCAATGTCCGCGCTGAGCTGTGTTCGTTTGGCGAGGCTAGTCCACCACTCATTTTGGATCTCCCGGAGTTTGCGCTGAAGATGGCTGCATGCGCGACGGAAGGCTTGTTTCTTCTCTGGACAGGACGGCTTTGTAAGGTGAGCCTGGTGGGCAGCTCGCTTCTTTGCCAGCAGCTCCTGGATTTCCTGGCTGTTTTCGTCAAACCAGTCCTTGTTTTTCCTGGAGGAGAAGCAGTATTCCAGTGGTATACCACCACAATCACACCTGCTCCCAGGACGAGGTCTTCCATTCCAGAATTTCCAAGGTTCCTCCTCCTTCAGAAAATGTGACTTCCCGTCTACTGCCACAACTCGGCCCTTACCCTCTATTTCCCGCACATCTGCCCTGATCCCCCCTCCTCAAGGATAGGATTTCCCTTGTTCTCACTGATCACTCCACAGCCTCCACATCCAACATATACTCCTCTTCAATTTCTGCCACCTACAACGTGATCCCACCACCAGACATAGCTTCCCCTCTCTGCCTTCCACAGTAATCACTCCCTCCCTCTTCCACTCTTCCTTTCCCACTGATCGCCCCTGTTGTAAAGGTTAAAGCCTTGCGTTTTCAATTCTTAGTTAATTTTGTGCCTGTCTCTTTAAGAGAACTATTGTTTGTAGTGTTACCGTAGTGACTATGATGTAATATGTTGTAATATTTGCCTAGGCTAACGGCTTGCTCATTCTACAAGATGTGAAGGAACGTGAACACAAGAAATTTTTCTTTGAATTGTGTATCACTTTAAAAGCTTCTTATATCATTTGTTTCTTTATATATCTTTTGTACCTCTGTTATACAGTGAATACTTTGTTATTCATCGTTATGAAAGTCTTAATGCGAAACTATGCAAAATGTTGATCTGTTTTATCAATGAATTAAAACTACATAAACTAACAGCCATGGAGTTTGATTTGTTGGATTAAAGAGATAGAAATTCAGGATATCTTTGGAAGATAATACTTTGAAATTAGGATATATTGGAATAAGAAAAGTGTTGTAAATACTCATGACTGCAAGAGGTCCTACACTTGTGCCACCCCTCCTCCCTCACCACCAGTCAGGACCCCAAACAGTCCTTCCAAGTGAAGCAACAAGTGAATCTGCGGGGCTCATCTGGTGCTCCCATTGGTGTCCTCCTCCACATTGGGGATACTGGATGCAGACTGGAAGATCGCTTCTTTGAGCACCTTCGCTTCATTCATTGCAATAGCAAGGATTTCCCAGTGGCTGACCATTTAATTCCACAACTCCTTAACACACCAACATGTCCATCCATGGTCTTGTGCACTGCCAAACTGAGGCTACGTGCAAATTGGAGGAACAATTTTTTTTTCCGTCATGGCATTAACATCAAATTCAATTTCCAATAACTCCCTCTCTCTGATTCCATGCCTCCTCCTTCTCCTCACCCCCCCTCCACCCTTCCTACCTGCCGATCACCCATACCTTCATTATTCCTATCAAGGTGCATCTTCCTCAGCACTCTGTCTCTTCCTCCAATCAGGGTGCATCTTCCTCAGCACTCTGTCCCTTCCTCCAATCAGAGTGTCTTCCTCAGCACTCGGTTCCTTCCTCCAATCAGGGTGCATCTTCTTTAGCACTCTGTCCCTTCCTCCAATCAGGGTGCATCTTCCTTAGCACTCTATCCCTTCCTCCAATCAGAATTCCTTCCTCAGCACTCGGTCCCTTCCTCCAATCAGGGTGCATCTTCCTCAGCATTCTGTTTTTTTTTCAATCAGAGTGTCTTCCTCAGCACTTTGTCCCTTTCTCCAGTCAGGGTGCATCATCCTCAGCACTCTGTCCCTTCCTCCAATCAGGGTGCATCTTCCTCAGCACTCTACTCTCCTCTCATCAGAGTGCATCTTCCTCCTATCACCTTGCAGCTTCTTACTTTACTTCCTCCTGCCCCTGCATCGACCTACTGGCCCGTGCTCCTCCCCCTCATTCAGGCATCTGCCCATTCCTGGTGAAAAGGCTCCTGGCCCAAAGCGTCGACTGTCAGTGGCCTTCTGCTTCCTGATCCCCTGAGTTCCTCCTCCAGTCCGGGAGTTGCTCCAGTTTCTTGGCATCT
Organism: Narcine bancroftii; assembly: GCF_036971445.1. NCBI lineage: Eukaryota > Metazoa > Chordata > Chondrichthyes > Torpediniformes > Narcinidae > Narcine > Narcine bancroftii. The sequence continues at coordinate 216,101,164 of NC_091473.1, forward strand.
GTCTTCTTTTGTTTACACACCCTGTTGCTCCCCTAACTCTTTCTCTACATCCTGTTACCCCTTCAGTATTAACTCACACTTTATTGCCCCAACTTACACCCACACTACTAACCTTCCAAAATCTTGAGAACATGACCCAGTCCTCTTCGAAGGCTTGGTGGTGGAGAGGATCAAATTCCTTGGTATCAACAGGTCCGTGGATCAGTTCTGGAGCCTCCACATTGACGCAATCACAAAGAAGGCTCGCCAGCGGCTACACTTTGTGAGGTGTCTGAGGAGATACAGTATGTCACCCAAGATTCTTGTAAACTTCTACAGGTGGACCGTGGAGAGCATTCTGGCTGGTTATTTCTCTGCCTGGTATGGAGGCACCAACTCTTAGGACAAGAATAAACTCCATTGGGATAAAAGGTACAGGAGCCTAAAGACGAGCACTCTGCTTCTTCCCTGCTGCCATCAGGTTCCTGAATGATCAGTGAACCGAAGGCACTGCCTTACTCTTGGAGCACTATTATTATTTTATTTTTTATCGCAATGCCATAAGACGGTTATAATATGAAGGTTTGCACTACGATGCTGCCGCAAAACCCCGAATTTCGTGACAACAAATCCTGATTCTGATTAACCTTCACATCCCTTTCCCTGACAGTGTCATCCACACACCCCATTACCCCCACAATATTAATCCCACACCCTATTATCCTTTCATCCCTTGACCTTGTTACCCCAACACCTTATTGCCCTATACCCCATCGCACACCAAACAACCCAACCCCTCGTACCCAGTACCCTCACATCCTGTTATCTCCACTCACAATATCCCATGATATTTGCTCTATATTCGCTTCAGAGAGGAAGCAGAGGAGATCGGCAAAAATGCTGCACAGATTGGAGAGCAGGCCTCTTGAAGGATAGGGTGAGGGAAGTTGGTCTTTTCTCCTTGGAGTGATGGAGGATGAGGGGAGACCCAATAGAGGCAGACATGATGAGAGATATTGACCAGAGGCTTTTCTCCCGGGGCTGAAATGGCTAAAACAAGGAGGAATGGGAGCAACTATGGGGGTGATGTAAGAGATAAGTTTTTCCACGGTGGATGCATGAAATTCACTGCTGGCAACGGTGGTGGAGGCTGGGATAACAGGACCTTTCAGAGACTATTAGATATATAGAACAGAGGAAAATAGAGGGTTATGCAGTGGGGAAATTCAAGACAGCTGTTGTACAGTAAAATCCCTGGCATCTGGCCTATGGGAATTGGCAGATGCCAGATAAGTGTATTTCCGGTTGCTTGAGACTTACTTTCACAACGCACTTGCATTAAGAATCAACTTTTTACTGGCTGTTTGAATTTTGGATACCAGGGGTTTTACTGTAGTAAACAGTGAACATCTGACTACTGCAACAATGCACCAACGGTCTGGAGGCCATTTGGCCCCTCTTGGCCACCCTGGCCTTCAACAAGATCAGAGCTCTTTTTTCTCTTGGTCATGTCCCCCTGACACTCCTGCCCCCACATCCAATCATCTAGCTGGCTCAGTCTTGGCACATGAACCTCTGCAGTCCACATGTCCAGTCTCCGAGCAAGGGACAGAAGCGTTGGCTCACCAACACTAGGAGATTGCGATGTAACCCTGCAATACCGAATACGAGCCTACAACCTCAGACCCATTACCCCAGCTCCCCACTATTTTCCCATCCAGTTACCCCTGCTCCATATTACCCCTCTCATCCTGTTACTCTCACTCCCCACTACCCTCCCATCCAGTTACCTCTGCTCCCCATTATCACTCTCATTCCATTACTCCCACTCCCTGTTATCCCTCCCATCCCATTACCCCTACACTCCATTACCCTCCCATCCCGTAGCCTCCGCTACACTCACACCCCATTATCTCTGCTCATTTACCCCATGTCTATTACTCCTGCTCCCCATTGCCCCTGCTCCCCACTACTCCCGCTCCCCATTACCCTCCCATCCTGCTACCCCCGCTCCCCATTACCCCGCTCCTATCCCATTATCCCTGCTCCCCCACACCCTATTATCTTTCCATCTCATTAACCCTGTTAGCCCCGCTGCCTGTTCTCCCTCTGTGCCCTGCTACCCCCACACCCCATTAGGGCCCAGCCCTACATGAACCACGCTGGAGAACACTGTTTCATCGGGTTGTACTTGTATAATCAGATGACTATAAACTTGATTTAATTTGTGAGGAGACTCCCTTCCCCAATTAAGCTCGCACCTCAACAACCCCAGGTGGGCCTCTCAGTCTCCGGATCCCCTCACCTGTGCCCAAAAGCAATCCCCACACAACCAGCCCGCCGCTGCTTCCAGAACCCCCTGAGTGTCCCAGAGACCCTTCTGTGGTTTCACTGCAATCAACAGGGCCTGGATTCCTGCCTCCTGCATCTGGAAGATGTCTAAGAGGTTTGGGAATGTTGAGAGGATGAAGGGTTCTGATGAGAGACAGCCCCAAGGAGGAGGATCAGCCATGGTCTATGAATGGGAGAGCATGGGCATGAGGGGGCGCTCCTGGGCTAATTTGACTGGCAAGTGTCTCTCTTCTTCCTCTGCCCTCCAGAGAGTGCGGTCGAGTCAGGATGGCGATCAACGTCTGGTCCACCACTCTCTCCCTCCCCACCCAGCCCCATGCACACTGAACGGAGGAGAGGGGGCTTCACTAACCTGCAGTCTCCTTCGCTTGGGGATTTTTTTTGCCAGATTGCAATGATTTCTCCAGTATCAAGCAGTAATTTAAAACATTTGGGGCTATTTAAGTGCAGTACACAAAAGTGCTGGAGAAATTCAACTGTTAATGCAGCATCCAGAGAATGGGGGAAGGGGGAGCCCAGGCCAATAGGTAAGAGTTCACAGGTAGGAGGTGAGGGCTCTGCATCTTTTCCCCTCCAACTGCTGTCAAGACATTAACTGTCACCTCTCCACTCACTGATTCCAATCTCACCACCTCCATCCTCCACAAATGTTAGCCCGTGCTTCTCCACCAGCCCCTTCCCCCCACCTTTATATTCAGGCTTCTGCCTTAAACCTGAAGAAATGTTGATTACTCATCCCTACGTCTCCTCCCCTTTTGCCCTGGCCATAAAGGTTGAGCTACCTCCCCCTTTCCGGCAGTCCTGTTCCTGGATCCAGGCCAGCAAAAGTCTTGTGTGTATTAAGGCCTATCGTTCCTTCAGTCCATGACTCTGTGGTTATTGATTGAGCCTATCAATTTAATACACACAACAACGCCTCTCCGGTAATGGAGAAATTGTAGTGCCCCCGATCGGTTGGAAGTGGAACCCCAACTCCCAGAAGCGTCGGAATACTATGAGCAGTGGGTCAACTGCTTCGATAACTTTCTCAATGCCGCGGCCGAATTGGTGGAGAATTGGTCCGACAAGAAAAAGTTGAAGGTTCTACAAGCAAGAGTCGCCCAGAGAGCCTTCCAGGCCATAAAGGGCTGTGCTACTTATACGGAGGTGATGGCCGAACTCCGGGCCCTCTACAAGCTGAAACTCGACGAGGTGTACTCGCGCTACTTCCTGGCATCCCGGAAACAGCAGCCTGATGAGTTGGTGGAAGATTTCCTTTGTGCCCTGTTCGTGCTGGGTAAAGGCTGTTGGGGTAGCTCCGCGGCTCCAGTGCCGATGGCCCAGTGCGTCGAAGACCTGGTCCGGGACGCCTGTGTGTCAGGATTGAGGTCCGATTACATCAGGCAAAATCTGCTTGAAGAGGACCAGCTATCGCTGAAATGGGCTGCGCAGCTGACTAGAACTCTTGACTCGGTCCAGTGTCACGTGGAATCGATCACGGGAAAAACCGGGTCCACCAAGTGCGCACCACTGACGCCGCCATCTTGGGCGATGGCACCTGGGACTGCTGACCCGCCTGCTGCAGCTGTGGCAGCCGAGCACTCGAAATGTTACTTCTGCAGACAAATGAAGCACCCATGATGAATCTGCCGTGTAAGGCACCACCTGCTCCGGCTGCGGTGAGAGGGGACAGAATAAGCAGGTCTGTAAAGCCAGGCCCTCCACACGAAGCAGCGTGCCGTGCACGACCGATGAGTGGGTCCCCCCTTCACTTCCGGTGCTGACCGTGTGTGTGGTGAGGGGAGTGCCATCTTACCTGCTGCCGCCCCAGCCCTCCGCGTGGACAGCACCGCTACTGCCCACCTCGATCTGGATCTGTGACTCCGCCACTGTAGAAGACACCGGCTCCATCGTCTCCCTCTACCTTGGCAGCGATGACTGCGTGGTCAACAAAGAGGCTGCCATCTTGTTCATCGGGCGTCTCCACCGCCACTCCACTCCTGACCTCAATTATGCTGACAGGCCAACCCTCATCCGATCACCCACTCTATGATGGAGATAGAGGTGAATGGGCACAAAATTAACTGCCTCTTTGACAGTGGCAGTACGGAGAGCTTCATTCACCCTGACGTGGCCTGCGGACTCTTGCTCCCTGTCTGGCCGATGAGCGGCTCCATATCAATGGCTGCCAAGGACCACCAAACTAACATCTGTGGGTACTGTGTTGCATCTCTGACAGTGGGGAAGGAAGACTACAATGACTTTTCCCTGTTGGTTATGCCCCAGTTCTGCGTGCCGATCCTCCTGGGCCTGGACTTCCAAAGTCAGTTCAGGAGTGTGATGATGGTGGTCGGGGGCCCCAAACCACCACTCACAATGTACAACCCACAACTCACTGAACCCCCCTCCCTCTCACAGTTCCCCAGCTCTGGCCTGTGGCCTTTTCACCTTTCAGGTGTCCCCTCTGTCATTATTCGCTAACCTAACCCCAGACTGCAGACCCATAGCCACCAAAAGCTGGTGCTACAGCATCGAGGATATAGCGTTCATCCGGGCCAAGGTTCGGTGACTCCTGTCGGAGGGGATTATCGCCTCTAGCTCCAGTCCCTGGAGAGCCCAAGTCTTGGTGGTCAGGGGTGGGAGCAAGCCCCGGATGGTTATAGATTACAGTCAAACCATCAATCACTTCACCTAGATGGACGCATATCCCCTTCCCAGGACAGCTGACCGACATGGTCAGTAAGGTGGCCCAATACTGGGTCTTTTTGAACATTGACCTCAAGTTGGCATATCATCAGCTTCCCCTCCACCCAGGAGACCATATATATATATATATATATATATATGGGCTTTGAGGCCGATGGCAAGCATCTCACGAATAGCATCTGCATTCCAATGGGTGATGGATTGGATGGTAGATGAGCACAACCTGGCAGCATCGTTCCCTTATTTAATGTCACCATCTGCAGTCATAACCAGCAGGACCACAATGCAAACCTTGCAAAATTCTTGTGTACGGAAAAGTCTCTTAATCTGACCTATAATAAGGACAAATGTGCCTTTAACACAAATTGCCTGGCCCTACTTGGAAGCAATGTGGCACATGGTGTCATTGCCCCGGACACCGACCGCATCTGACCCCTGATGGAGCTCCTGGTCCCAAACACCCTGAAGGTGCTGAAGAGGTGCCTGGGGCTGTTTTCATATTATGCACAATGGGTGCTCAATTACGCCGATAAAGCCCACCCCTGATAAAGTCCACAACCTTCCCGTTATCGGCGGAAGCCCGGGCTGCTTTCCACTACATCAGAGGAGATATTGCAAAAAGCACAATGGATGAATCCATCCCCTTCCAGGTGAAGAGTGATGTCTCCAATTTCACACTGGCCGCCACACTCAACCACACAGGCAGGCCAGTAGCATTTTTTACTCGCACCCTTCACGACCCCGAGACACGGCACTCCTCTGTCAAGAATGAGGTGCAGACAATCGTTGAGGCAGTGCGCCATTGGCACCACTACTTAGCCGGTAAAAGGTTTACCCTGCTGACGGACCAACGAGCAGTCACCTTCATGTTCAACACAAAATTGAGGGGTAAAATAAAAAATGACAATATCCTCAGGTGAAGAATTGAGCTCTCCACCTACAACTATGACATCTTGTACCGACAAGGCAAGCTCAACGACCCTCCAGATGCCCTTTCCTGGGGGACGTGCACCAGTGAGCATCTTGACCGCCTCCCACCCCTCCATAATGACCTCTGTCACCTTGGAGTTATGAGACTGTTCCACTTCATTAAGACTCGGAACCTTCCGTACTCCATCGAGGACGTCAGGTCAATGCCCAGATGTTGCCGGGTCTGTGCCAAATGCAAACCGCACTTCTTCTGACCCAGCGAGGTACCCCTCATAAAGGCCACACGCCCTTCCAAACGACTCAGTGTTGATTTAAAGGCCCCCTCGTCCAACGGGAATATCAATTTCCTTAACTCATAGACAAGTACTCCAGGTTCCCTTTTGCCATCCCTTGCTCGGATATTAAGGCACTGTTCAGGGACCCCAACTACATCCACAGTGATCGGGGGTCCTCATTCATGAATGAGGAGCTGCGACAGTACTTTCTAGCCAGAGGCATAGCCACCAGCAGGATCACCAGCTACAACTCCAGAGATAATGGCCAGGTAGAGAGAGAGAGAACGCCACCATCTGGAAAGCTGTGCTCCTGCCCTCAAATCCAGAAACCTGCCAATATCCCACTGGCAAGATGTTTTGCCAGAAGCTCTGCACGCCATCCAATCACTCCTGTGCACCGCAATGAACACTACCCTGCATGAACATATGTTTGCCGTCCCTAGGAAGTCGGGAAGAACGGGACCTCAATGCCCCCCTGGTTGGCAACCCCAGGACTGGTCCTGCTCCAGAAACATGTGAGGGAGCATAAGACAGATCCGCTGGTTGAAGAGGCGCACCTCATACACACAAACCCACAGTATGCTTACGTGTGGTACCCAGATGACTACGAGGACACAGTACCCGTCCAGGACCTGGCATGTGCCAGAGAGCCCGGAACTACCCCATCCACCCCTGACCACCCCACTTTTCATGTCACTTTTCGTTGTTAGACACTGAGTTGCCCGGTGCATCCTTCCTAGAACACACTCCAACAGTGCCGACCCCCGTCAAGGTACTGAACCCTTCCTCTTCCCATACTTTTCCAGTCAGCACCCTAGCACACAGTCCCTTCCCCACACATACAGATGGCCCCCCCCCCCCCCACCTCCAGACACCCGACCGGCAGTACGGCAGAACATCTCCATGCCTGCTCTTCGCCGGTCCCACAGACAGAGGAGGATGCTGGTGCGGCTGGACCTCTAGCATTGAGTGTTTGGGGGGGGGGGGTGTCTGTTTTAAAGGGAGTGGTGAATGTACTGATATGTTTCCTCCACTGTATAGTCCCTACCGGCTACTATATATATGAGGCTGGCCCGCCTACTAATGACTCATCCTCCAAGTTTCCCTTGTCATAAAGGTCAAGCTACCTCCCCCTTTCCGGCATTCCTGTACCTGGATCTGGGACAGTCAAAATCTTGTGTGTATTAAAGCCTATCATCCAAGACTCTCTGGTTATTGATAGAGCCTACCACTCTGGCATGTTTGTGTGTTGCTCTTTTTGTTTGAAAATTTTATTTAATGATAAAAATATCATACAATCAGAATACAAGCCAATACATGATATTTTACCCCATATAAACCCCCCCACCCACCACTCCTAACCTCCCTCTAAACTACCTACTTTCTCTAAAAAGAAAGAAAAAGGAAAAAGAAGAAGAGATCAACTAACATAATACCATTCAATTATTTGCCATGGATTTGGGACAACACCATCAATGTATGGGAAAGAAGACATTAAAGATTCAACCGCATGTATTCCATATACGGTCTCCAAGTTCTAAACAAAAAAAGAATAATTTAGTTTGTAAATTTTATCTTATCTTTTTCAAGGGAATACAAGATCTCATTTCTAAATGCCATTGTTGAATATTCTAATTAGTCTCACTTTTCCAACTAATTGCCAAACATTTTCTAGCCACAGCTGAGGCCAATTTCAGAAAAATGTTACGGAGTCCAGAGGACCCCAAAAACCAGCAGCCATAGATATGCCCCATAACACAGGGTTACTTCAACAAAAGTAGTTTTTAATTATATTTGAACAAGAAAATAGAATTAAACTTTAACTTATTACTATCAACTTACTTAACCTACTTAACCCTCCAACCCCCCCCCCCCCCGACACTAAGTGCAGGTGTGTGTAATGTGTATATCTTAGAAAAGTTCTTTGGATCACAGTCCAATCTCACTGGTTGCTAGCAATTCTTGTACTATGCACAGAAGTTAGCATTAATAAGCTTTGGTGCTTAACAGGCAAATGGTTACCACTCTGGAGGGTTCTGGTTGGTTTTCTGAGAGAGATTTCTTTTGTTCCAGGACATCTGCACCTGGTTCCTTTCCAATCAGTTTTGTGGACAAAACTTGCCCCCTTCAGGGTTCTTCAGATGATCCTCTTTCTTTCAGGTCACCTTTCAGACAGCCAGTCTTCTTCTTTGACCAGGCAGTCTTCCAAAGTTTGCCAGCTTGTCCCTCTGGAACCGATTTCTCTGCCTTGCCTTCTCTCTCAGCTCCCTGCCTCTCTGAGAGCAAAGCTGTTCCCCTCTGCCTGCAAAGATCACATGCACTCCAAGGCACGCTGCTGAATGTTGCTACTTTGTTGCTTTCTGCAAAATAGCACTTGGCAAAAAATTCTGTGTTATAAAATGATTGTGTGCAACCTGCTCTAACAATAATCCCAAACCACCTTTAAATACTCTGTCACAAAAGCAATTTGAAATCTATTTAATTTTAATTCCAAACTCAATTTTTTTTAATATAGCTCAATAAAAATATCATAGGATCAAGTGAAATTTTAAATTCAAACATAACATAAAAATTCCCTAATTTTATTCCAAAAAGGTTTAACTGTCTCACATAACCAAACAGAATATAAAAAAGAACCCACTTCCTTATGGCATCAAAAACATAAATCAGAAGAAATAAACTGATATTTCCTTAATTTATCTGGAGTTAAATATAATTGATGGATAAAATTATAATGAACCAATCTATACCTTACAGTTACAATTTTAGTCACATTGTCCTCACATAGAGTCATCCACTCATCCTGAGAAATAGATACAGCCAAACCTTTTTCCCACTTTATTCTAGATTTACAAACGTCTGGTTTAAGAATTTTATTCTGTAATAAAGCATACATCTCAGAAATAAATCCTTTCTTACCACCGTCAGTAAGTAAAATTTCAAATTTAGACCATCTAGGTAGCCTTAAGGTACGCCCAAAATTGTCCAATAATAATGCTTTAACTTGATAATAAGAAAAAAAGTGTTCGAAGATATTTTCTATTTCTCTTTCATTCTTTGAAAAGGAAATAAAATATCCCGCTTTGTAACAATCTTCTACCAGTTTAATTCCTTTCTGTTCCCATAACTTCAAAAGTTGATTATTAATATAACCAAATAACCATTTACAGCGCAGAAACAGGCCATGTCGGCCCTTCGAATCCACACTGATTCACTTGAATAACTCCACTAGCTCCCCCCTCCCGGTCTCCGCCCATAACCTTCCAACCCCCTCACATCCATATACACATCCAACCTTCTCTTAAATTACAGAAGGGACTCTGCCAAAACAATCTCTTTTGGAAGATCATTCCATTCTGCCACCACTCGCTGAGTGAAAAAGCATCCTCTAATATTTCTCCTATACTTTTTCCCCCTTACCCTTAACTCATGCCCTCTTGTTCCAACCTCCCCTGGCCTCAGGGGAAAGAGTCTATTTATGTCTAGTCTATCTATTCCTTGCATAATTTTAAATAGCTCTATCAAATCTCCTCTCAGTCATTTATGTTTCAATGAATAAAGTTGCAGTCTTCTTAATCTCTCCCTGTAATCCAGATGCTATAAGCCAGGCAACATCCTTGTAAATCTTCTCTGCACCCTTTCTATATCCCTTCTATAATTTGGAGACCAGAACTGAGCACAGTACTCCAAACCTGGCCTCACCAATGCCTTAAACAGCTGCAGCATAACTTCCCAGCTCCTATACTCTATACTATGATTTATGAAGGCCAGCATAACATAAGCCTTCTTAAACATCTGGGAATCCACCTTCAATGAACTCTAATACCATAATCCCCAGGTCCCTCTGTTCCTCTGCGTACCTCAGTGCCCTCCCCTTAACTGCATAAGTCCTATTCTGGTTATTTTTACTGAAATGCAACACCTCACACTTGTCTACATTGAATTCCAACTGCCATCTTTCAGCCCACTCTTCCAAACAAACCAAATCCTTCTGCAATCCAAGAAAACTTTCCTCACTATCCACCACTCCTGCTATTTTCGTTTCATCCGCATATTTTCTTACTCAGTTAACCACACCCTCCTCTAAATCATTAATATAAATGATAAACAACAAGCACCGATCCCTGAGGCATCCCGCTTGTCACAGGCTTCCAACCTGACAGACAGTTGTCTACCATGACTCTCTGCTGTCTATCTTCCAGCCATCTCTGAATCCAATGTCACAGTCTCTCTACTAATCCCTAGTGACTGAACTTTCCTTATTAACCTTTCATGTGGAACCTTATCAAAAGCTTTCCTAAAATCCAGATAGATCACATCCACTGCTCTACCTTCATCCACCTTTCTTGTCACTTCTTCGAAAAAATCTTTTGACGAACTTTATTTCCCCTTCACAAACCTATGCTGGGTGCTCCTGATCAGTCCCTCCTTATCTAGATATTTATACACACCATCTCTAAGAATACCCTCCATAACTTTCCCTACCACCAAAGTCAAACTTACAGGCCTATAATTACTTGGCTGACATCTCGTGCCTTTTTTAAACAATGGAACTACATTAGTCACCCTCCAATCCCACGGCACCACACCCTCCTCCAGTGATTGTTGAAAAATCACTGACAGTACCTCTGCTATTTGCTCCCTGACTTCCTTTAACATCCTGGGAAAAATCCCATCAGGACCAGGAGACTTATCCACCTTTATTGACCCTAGAAACTCTAAAACCCTCACTTTACTAATCCCTATCCTTTCCATAACTAAGCCATTTGCCTCACTTACCTCATATAGCCCAAATGTCCCTTTTTCTCATGAATACAGATGAGAAAAAATTGTTCAATATCTCTCCCATCTCATACGGTTCCTCACATAGTCCACTGGTCCCATCACCTAGTGGACCTACTCTATCCTTAACCCTCCTTTTACTGTTTAATCGTAAAGGGAAAAAGCTTATTTTGAAACAAAGGTGTTTTAGCCGAAATTTTACCTAATGTTTCATTTTTTTAATTCCATAATTCCATTAAATGTTTTAACACAGGTAAATTATAATTACTTAATAACTGAGAATTCCATCGATAAATAAATTGATCCAACTTTTTCCTCACCAATCTGAGATCATTCAATATTGGCCCATATTAAAGGATTATCCACTCGAAACATCCTGGTAATGATTTTCAGCTGTGCCGATTCATAATAATTCTGAAAATTGGGGTTGTAAACCTGCTAATGCATACTTCCAAGTTAACTTCTGTAATGACACCCTCGATACTTTATCTTTCCACAAAAACTTCCTCACCATTCCAATCTTTAAACATTTTATGAGGAACCCTGCAAGGAATAGACTGAAAAAGATATTGAATTTGGGGAAAGATATTCATTTTAATACAATTAACACATCTTATCAATGTGGTAAGTAAATCTTTCCACGGATTCAAATCATATTTAATTTTAGACAATGAAGGTCTAATAATTTAATTAATATAAATGGTAATAATTAGTATCTATTATAATACCAAAGTATTTGATCCAATCAGACCATTTAAATTTCAGAACATGCCTACAAAGCAAACAATCAATTTCAGCCAAAGGCATAATTTTACTTTTTTCCCAATTAACTTTATATCCCGATACTTCACCGTTCTGCACCAATCTTTCATGCAACTTCCCCAAATATTTCAAAGGTTGTGTTAACTATATCAAAAAGTAATCTGCAAACAAATTTATTTTATATTCATCAGCGTTCACCTTGATCCCTTTAATATTACTGTCCTGTCTAATCATCTGAGCCAAAGGCTTAATGACCATTGCGAATAGAGCTGGTGACAAAGGGCAGCCCTGCCTAGTTGATCTAGATAATGGAAAAGGTAAAGATACCTGTCCACTTGTCACCACCCTAGCAGAAGGATTTTTATATAAAGCTTTAATCCAACCAATAAAAAGAGGCCCAAAATTAAACTTTTCCAAAACTTTAAACAAAAAAACACCATTCCACTCTATCAAAGGCCTTTTCTGCATCAAGAGCAGTTATCATTGGTTGGTCGGCCTGCTCCCGAGAAATATTAACTAAAGAAATCAACTTTACAATATTATCTGCTGAATATCGATTCTTAATAAAATCTGCCTGATCTACATGAATCAAACCGGGTAAATATTTGGCTAATCTATTAGCCAGAACCTTGGCAACAATTTTATAATCCACATTTTATGTGTTGCTCTTGATGCCAGAGTCTGCAGACTTTCTTGTCTAACTCAGTTCAGGAGGTATTTAAATTTTATGTTCAGCAAAGATGAAAAAGATGATGCATTTCTAACTCATGTGCCTTCTCCCCAAGGGGAAGAGAGGAGATTTTAATTGGGACATTATGTTGTCCGCTTTCCAAAGGTAGTGTGAAATATAGACTGGGTCAACAGGAGTTGGGGGTGAGGGGAGAAGAATTGGTTTGCATGATGGTCCGAGCTGTGTTCAGACCTTCTGAAATTTCTTGCAGCCTTGGGCAATAGTGGGTGCCAAACCAAGCTGTGTGGTGCATTTGGACGGAACAAGTACAGGTGCGTCTGTAAAAATCAGGAGAAAACATTGGGGACGTGTGAGTACAATCTCACTGGACGTAATCCAGACTGGCATTGGGAGAAATCAGAGAATTTCACCTCCTCGGGAATCAATAAACCTGTTTCTCTAGCAGTAAACTTTATTGGGGGGGGGAGGGGAGGGGAAATCCAGTACAACTGGGGAGTGGGGGTGGGGGAGGGTTGGTAAAGATATTCTGACTAAAGAAATTAAAATTGTCAGCCAGAACATTGCAGATGTCACTGGGTTTGAGGAATATGTCTGCCTTGTTGACCAGGACAATGGTTCCTTGTGATGAATGAGTGGTATACTTTGGAGCATGTAGTTTCTGGCCTGGGGCTGGATTTTATGTTGAGTTACTGCTGATCTTTTTTTTTTGCAAATTTAATTTATTAATCAAAATAAGCCTTACAATAAAAATAAATACATAATATTTCATCCCATATAATCCCCCACTCCCAACCCAAACCCACCCACCCCCATTCTAAACTACCCAAAAGAAAAGAAAGAAAAAGATGGAGTAGAAGAGGAAATCGACTTACATAACAACCTTCAATTATCGCCATGGTTTGGGGCAACCCCAACAACTGTGGGAAAAAAAACTATTACAGATTCAAACCCATATATCTCATATACAGGCTCCAAACTTTAACAAAGAGAGGATAATTATGACATACATTGCACATTATCTTTTCTATTGGAATACAAGACCTCATTTCCAAATGCCACCATTGAATACTCAAATTGGTCTCGTTTTTCCAAGTAATTGCCAAACATTTTCTTGCCACAGCTAAGGCCAGTCTTAAAAAAGGCAATTTGAGACTTATCTAATTTTAATTCCAAACTCAATTTCTTAATATAACCCAGTAAAAAAAAACCATAGCAAAATTATAAATTTAAATCAAACTTTTAAAAGTTCCTTAATTCTATTCAAAAAAGCTCTCACTGTTTCACATAACCAAGTAGAGTGCAAGAAAGAACCAACTTGCTTATGGAACCTAAAACATAAATCAGAAGAAATAAACATTTGACTTCTCAGGATATAACTGGTGAATAAAGTTATAATGAACTGACCATCAGGAAAATGTGTCACACTCTCAGAGCAAAGTATCACAAATACTCAGCACCATGGAAAATGCAAACCATGTGCGTTAGCTTGTCGAGGCGGTAGAGAGGCGCGGCAGGTAGTGCTGCTGCCCCCAGCTTCAAAGACCCAGATTCGATCCTGATCGCCAGTGCTGATGTATGGACTTTCTTACCCATGCGGGATTCCTCCTTGGACTCTGGTTCCCTTCGCCATCCCAAAGACATGCGAGTCGGAGGGATAATTGGCCATTATAATTGCCCCTAATGTCTGGGCGAACAGTGGAATCTGTGGGGGGAGGGGGAGGGGTAGGGCTTTCCAGGACAGGGGCAGTCTGAACAGCAGCAAAATTGTCCTCACTACACCCTCCTGGCCCAGCACAGCATCTCCACCAAACCAAGTGATCAATCCTGGTGAAAAGGAGAGTGAGGGAGTGTGAAAGTGGATCTGAGTTACTTGGCAAAATGAACACAAACACGGTGACAAATTTCACTGTACTTGCTTTGCAAAGTGCGAGAAATGTGTGGAAGCAAGAAGCACAGCTAGAAGCAACTAGTCTCACCACAAGGGAAGCTGCCGCATGGCTCACAGGTTGCATATTAATGCAGACAAACCTCCAGCTTTCCAGAACATTCAGACATTCACAATCCTTTTTCCATATAAGTACGTTTCTTAGGATTTATTATGGGCAAGGACAGCAAACACCAGGGAGCAACGTTACAAAGTGAAGGGAAGAAAGTACTTTTTTTTACACAAAGTGTGGGTACCTGGAATGCCTTGTCAGAGATGGTGGTGGAAACTGAAACATTCAGGTAATTTAAGGGACTCTTCGACAGGCACATGGATGAAAGATAAACAGAGGGTTACGAGATAGGGTGGGTTTTGCACTTTTTAAAAATGAATATATGGGTTGGCCAAAGGGCCAATACTGTGCTGTATGCTCTAGCACTCTCCAGAGCCCTGTGTTATGAGCCCAAAGGACCCCAAAACCCAGCAGCCACAGACATTCACCAAGACAAGTGGCTTTCAAAACAAAAGTTATTTTTAATCAACTTCAAACATGGAAATAGAATCAAACTTTAACTTAACTCTATACTTATACTAACCCAAAACTTATACTAACCCAAATTACCCCCTTCTAATTCTAAGCACATGTGGATGTAATGTGTGTGTGTGTGTGTGTGTGTGTGTGTGTGTGTGTGTGTGTGTGTGTGTGTGTGTGTGTGTGTGTGTGTGTGTGTGAGTGTGTGTGTGTGTATATTTAAGCAAAGTTCTTTGGTTCGCAGTTCAATCTCACTTCTCCTTCTTCCAAGTTCTCTGGTTGCAGGCAATCACCATACTATGCACAGAACTTAACAGGTATAAAGTTCACCAGGCTTGGTGCTTGAAAGGTAAATGTTTACCACTCAGGAAAGTTCTTGTAGGGTTTGCAGAGAGAGATATTTGTTGCTCCAGGACTTCCTCAACTGAGGTATCATCATTAGTCACCTCAATTCTGTATGGGTGTGTTTAATGGGATTTGTCTCTCCAACATTCACATCATGATGAATCACTGATGTCCTTTTTGGATCATCAGGAAACAGATCTGTGTACTTTAAAATTAAATCCTTCAACCATTTCTTGCTGATGAAACTTGGCCCATCAGAGTTTTTTAGGTTATGACAGAGTTCCTTCTGTTCCTCTTATTCCAAGAGAAACATCAGAAAGATAGCACTGCCAGCCATCCACTGCTTTTGGAACTTTTCATCACTTCTTCCCGGATTGCACTGTTCAGTGTCCCACACATACTGACTGAGAGAGCTTATCCTCTATCTCTCTCTCCAACTGAAACTCCAAAGAGAGCATGTGACTCATGTCTTGCAAAACCCCCACCTTCTCCAGCAAACAACAGGAGTTCTTTCTTCTTCTCAAGTTGTTATCTTAGTTAAACAATTCAGAATTGACCCTGTGATCACTTTGCGAAAGGGTATTGATAGACAGTATGACTCCAGCAAAACAATAGCTCAAGCATTTTATGACATCAGTTCGCTTGTGAAAGGTGCTTACATTCTCCAGAGATCCTGTAATGTGAATTCTTCAGTTTTTCAAATAAGATCTGTTTTAAAATGTGTGTATATATGTGACCTACTCTAAATCTTAGAAATTCTCCCCAAATATTAATATTGTTACACCTCCCTTTCTTTAAAATAATTTTAACACTTAGAAAGAATTTTAGCTCTGATTTAAAATTTAATAATAACTAAACTGTCTTTAAAACCTCTAAAAATATAACAATTCACAATATATACATGTCATAATAAAGTAACAATGTTGACAGCAATTTATAAAAGATAAAATTTAACATCTTGATAGACAGTCCGCTATTATATTATTTAAAGCTCTTATATGAACAATTTGCAGATTATATTCTTGTAATATCAAACTCCCGTTTAACAATCTTCTGTTCTTGTTCTTCATTTTATTCAAAAACATCAGAGAATTGTGGTCAGTAAATACCACAATTGGTTCTTGAGAGGTACTGAGATACACATCAAAATTCTGCAAAGATAACACAATTGCCAATAATTCTTTCTCAATAGTAGAATAGTTCCTTTGAAGAACATTGAATTTCTTTGAAAAGTAGTCAACTGGATGGTCGATTTCATTAATTTTTGCAATAAAACTGACCCTGCTGCTCCCTCACTCATGTCCACTGCTACAGAAAAGGGTTTATCAAAATCAGGAGAGTTTAACACAGGATAATGACATAGCATATCCTTTAAATTTTCTAAAGCTATCTGACACTCTTTAGTCCACACAAATTTCTCCTCTTTCTTCAATAGGTTGGTTAAAGGAAGAGCAACCTTAGTAAAATTTCTGCCAAACTTCCTATAACACCCTGGCATTCCTAAAAACCTTCTCACTGGCTTCTTACCATTGGGAATAGGTAACTCAGAAATTGCATTCACTTTTGCTTGAATAGGTGCAACTTTGCCATGGCCAACTACATGATCCAAGTATGTAACAATGGCGTTTGCAAATTCTCTCTTTGCTAAGTTAACAGTTAAGTTTGCTTTGGATAATCTTGTAAACAATTTGTCTAATTCTTTCAAATGTTCTTCCCATGTGTCACTTTTTGTGACCAAGTCATCAATATTAGCATCCGTATGTGTTAAGCCTTGGATTACCGAATTAATCATCCTTTGAAATGTTGCAGGGGCATTTTTCATGCTAAAAGGTAACACATTGTACTCATATAAGCCAGATGGAGTAACAAAAGCTGAAATATTCCTTCCTCTCTCAGTCAAAGGCATACCAATAACCCTTCAACAAATTCAACTTAGTAAGAAATTTAGCTTTTGCTATTTTATCAATACAATCATCTATTCTTGGAATAGGATAAGCATATGTTTTAGTTTCTGCATTAACTTTCCCGTAATCTGTACAAAACTTACAGTTCCTGCTGAGTTTGGTGCCAGAATACAAGGAGAACTCCAATCTGAATTGAAGGTCTAATAATATCATTTCTCAACATATATTCCTCCTCCTGATCCATGATATTCCTTTTCTGAATGTTTATTCTGTATGGATGTGTTTAATGGCATTTGCCTCTCCAACATCCACATCATGATGGATCACTAATGTCCTTTTTGGAACATCAGGAAACAGATCTGTGTACTTTAAAATTAAATCCTTCAACTGTATCTGTTCTTGTGAATTAAGATGAACTAACTTTTCCTCTAAATTTTCCAAAATTTCTGAGTTAGACAAGTGCACAGAAACCATGGTTTCTTTAAGGTTACCCTCACAAGATTTTATTTCCATAATCTCATGATCCACCACTTCCTTCTCTCGGTCAACAGCCAACATCTCTGATACAGATTGTTCTCAACTACCATTATTCTCATAATAAGGTTTCAACATATTTATGTGACAAACCTGAGTTTTATTCCTTCTATCTGGAGTGTTAATAACATAGTTAACATCATTCAATTTTGATTTAACCGTGCACAGAGCAGAAAATCTAGCATTCAAAGGATTGTCATGTGTTGGAAATAAAATCAAAACTTTACTTCCTACCTTAAAATTCTTCACTTGAGCTTTCCTATCAAATAAACACTTCATTTTACCCTGAGCCATTTCTAAATTCTCTTGAGCTGAAGTCCACACTTTCTCAGCCCCTCCACACACCCAGAACTGATCCACACCCCTCCCCAGTTCCTCCCCAATTCCACCTTGCCAAAGCAACTCCTACCCTACACCCAATCCCTCCTATTGCCCAGCGCCTCCTCGACTCCCACCCAACTCCTCCACAACTCCAGAGCCTCACTAATACCACCTAACCCCTACCCTGTCCCAACCACTCCCTCTATCCCAGGCCTTTCCCTTGCCCAGACCATCCCCCAATGCTACTCCACCCAACCCTAACCCTAACCACTCCTTAGTCTCTCACCTACATCATTCTCCTCCCCTTCCCAGACACTCCCCAAAACCAGCCAACACATCCCATTTCCCCAGCCCCACCCCAACTTCTTCCCCTTTTCAGCCCCACTACCATTTCCACTTTCCCCCATCTTCAACCTGACTCTCCCCTTGCTCACTCCCTGCTTCCCCAACCTTTCCTACTCATCCCTAGTCCCACCCTTAGACTGCCCCCTTAAGCTCCCTCTCTCGTCAACTCACTGCATCATTCTCTCCCTGATCATCTCATCTCCCAGAGCAAGGCACACCCTTCCCACCAAACATCACAATCTTAACCCAGAGTGACCCTCTCTCTCTCCTTGGCCTGAGCCTCCGGTCTAAGGGTGCTGGTGAAATACCTGACCCTACCCCTAGGCTGGGACCATGATCTCGAGGTAGTTGGTTGGGGGGGGGGGTGGTGAGCACCCTAGTTCCAGGATGGAGGTGGGACACTTGCCTGTACCCTGACCCACCCTCCCTGTGGGCTAGGTCCATGGTCTCAAGGTGGGGGTGGGACATGCCCATTCAATGACCCTCCCCCTGGCTGGAACCCTGGTCTCAGGGTAAGGGGAGGGGTGGGAGAAGGAGACACTTGCCCACTGGGCTGGGACTTTGCTCTCAGGGTGGGGGTAAGACACTTGACTGTACCCTGGCCCTTCCCACTGTGCTGGGACCCTGGTCTCAGGGCGGGGGTGAGACGCTTGACCATACCCTAACCCTTCCCCGGGCTGGGACCCTGGTCTTAGGGTGGGGATGAGACACTTACCTGCCTGTACTCTTTCTGCACTTTTTCGTTTTGCCATCGAGAAGATTGAACCCCTTCTCCAGAGTAAGTAGACAATCAGAATTACCACAATTATTAATATAATGATTGCAACAATCCATCCAGTGCATGACCCACCTACAGGGAGAAGTAAACATTCTGATTTAATCATGCCCTTATTCTCCTGCACCCCTTAGACATGCATACAGCACAGTAACAGTCCCTTTTGGCCCACGTACCATCCAATTACACCCAAATGAGCTACACTCCTGGTCCATTTTGAAAGGTGGGCGGAAACCCACGTAGACATGAGGAGAACATACAAACTCCATTCAGTCAGCGCAGGATTCAAACCCCAGTCCAGCGTTGCGCTAACCGCTACGTGAACCATGCCACCCCTTGGAAAAAGGTTCTGACCATCCACCCCATACACCCCTCATCATTTTATAAGCCTCCATTACGTCACTACTCAGCCTCCTGCCCTGTAGTGAGAACAATCCCAGCCGATCCAATCTCTTCTGCTGACCACAACCCTCCATTCAAAGCAACATTCCAGCAAGAATGGATATCAACCAGCTGTGGGCAGGGCCTCAATGACACAACCTGTTACAAAATCAAATCTGGTGCAAGAAACAACAAAGCTTCACTCACAGATGAGCTCAATGCCTCTATGCCTGATTTGACCACCAGAGCAAGGAAGAACCGCTATGCATCCCTACATCCTCCCATGATCCTCTACTGACAGTGTCCAAAAATGAACTGCGGGCTGCCTTCAGGAGAGTGAATCCAAGGAAAGCATCCAGACTGGAAGGAGAACTTGGCCAAGTCCTGGAAACCTGTGTGGACTCGAATACACAATACCAACTGGCTTGTGTATTCCTAAATTTCTTCAGCCTCTCACTCCGACAGGGTGTGGTATTCACCTGTGTGCCTAAAGTACTATTGACCAATGGCACTCAGTTTACACAGATAACGTGTTTGAAAGGCTGGTGTTGAAGCATATTTGATCCTGTTTAAGTGATGACATGTATCCATTCCAATTTGCCTACAACAGGTCTATAGCAGATGCCATCATATTGGCTGTATGCAGAACCATGGAACACCTGGACAGTAAGCATGCATGCATCAGGATGCACTTTATTGACTACAGGTTGGCTTTCAACTCCATCATCCCCTCAAAACTGATCAGTAAACTCCAAGACCAAGCCCTCACTACCCTACTGTGTGCAGATTGGCAAGAACATCTCCTCCACCATCTCATCTGCTCAAATCACTTTATACCTACGGCAGAGTGGCTCAGTACGACAACAGCACCAATGTACAAATTTTCTGATGATACCACTGTCAGGGGCTGTATAAAATGAGGTGGTGAGTCAGCACGCAGGAGGGAGATTGAAAACTTGGCTGAATGGTGTACTAACAACAACCTTGCACTGAATGTCACTGAGATCAAGGAGCTCATTGTAGACTTTAGGCAAGGAAAACAAGAGGTGGGATCTGAGGTGGAGAGGGTGAGCAACTTTAAATTCCTGGGGGTCACTGTCTCGGAGGATGTCATTATGAAGAAAGCTCATCAGTGCCTCTACTTCATCAGGAGATTGCGGAGGTTTGGCTTACTTCTACAGATGTGTAGCGCAAAGTGTGCTGACCGGCTTCTTCATAGCCTGGTATGGGGGCATCAATACCTGAGTGAAAAGCCCTGCAAAAGGTAGTAGACACAGCCCAGAACATCACAAGAAAAAGGAACAGAAGTCGGGGCATTTGGCCCATTGGGTCTGCTCTGTTTTCACATCTAGTTCCAATTTCCAGCCTTTTCCCCATATTCCTTGATACCTTGACTAATTAGACACCAATCAATCTCCTCCTTAAACTCCCTCAATTATCTGGCCTCCACAGCTGTGTGTGGTAATGAATTCCACAACTGTTACGAGGTATATACAAATATGTCTTTAAAAGGGATAGATTATGGGGGATTAAGTGTTTAGGTCACTTCACAAAAGACACCTCATTTAAAATGCAAGAGCTTTGCTCAAGACAGACTCCGAGTACCTTAGCAAAGACAATAAAAACTGCTTTGGGAAAAAACTTAAAAGAGTTCAAGGGCTGATAAAATCCTTCAAAGATTGGGTTTAAAGACTCCTTGCAGAGCTCCTTCTGGTTTTTGCAAGCAGAGAGAGAGGAAAAAGACCAAACATGTTTTCTCTAAGAGGGAGAGAGAGCGCGAGAGGGAGAGAGAGAACTGACATCTGCAATAGCTTTTGGAAGCTTGTTTAAAACCCTATTTTGAAGACGGGCTGTGAGTTCTGAGGTCCACCTGTTGAAACAACCCTCCTAATCCTTACAAGAGGAAATGGCCGGCTAGAGTGTTTCTCCTGAAATAAGGGAAACAAGAGGAATTCTGTGGTGACCTGGAAGACAAGGTCATCATTTGGAAAACCAATGATGGGACAAATTTCTTTGGCAAGACACAGCTTGTGGGAAATCAGTTTGTGTGTGTCCAATGAGCAATAAATCTCTCTCTGAAACCAACTAGAACCTCCCTGAATGGTAACCATTTACCTTTAAACACCAGATCCTGGTGAAAACTCATAAATGTTAAATTCTGTGCACAGTATAAGAATTGCCTGATACCGGTAAATTTGGAGGCAAGAGAAGTGAGATTGGACTGTGAATCAAAGAACATTTCTGAACTTGTACACATTACATACACGTGCACTTAGAAGTAGAAGGGGGCTAAGTTAATGTTTGACCCTGTTTTTAATGTTTAAAGAAAATAAAAAGAACCTTTTATTTAAGTTGTGGCTGTGTGAGCAGTGGAAGAAACACAGCCACCACATTGAGGGTCATTAACGACTGTTTTTATTCAAATTCAGCGTGCCCCTTTAAGGGCAACATCATAATCGCTGCCCAGGGTTCGCGCTGGAAGGGATGCTGGAGTCAGAGAGAAACCTCTGACAATGTCATTTCCCCATGGCTACCCCGCCAAGTGGCAATACAAGCGGGGCTGGTTCTCCATGAGGA
This sequence comes from Narcine bancroftii, assembly GCF_036971445.1. Taxonomy (NCBI): domain Eukaryota; kingdom Metazoa; phylum Chordata; class Chondrichthyes; order Torpediniformes; family Narcinidae; genus Narcine; species Narcine bancroftii. The sequence continues at coordinate 216,123,258 of NC_091473.1, forward strand.
TGAGCGCCGCCACACAACCCACCCCAGAATTGGCTACGCGTCCTGTCACTTTGGCAGCCGGCCCCTGCGGTTGGGTGCGGCCGTCTGCGCCGGCTGTGATAAGTCCAGATGGGCGATATTGAATGAAGATCTACCGGGACCAATGCCTGAAGAGGGCGCACAAAATCAGTGAACCGGTGCGGACTCGAAACGCCAACATGGCCTGTTTCCGCTCCGTAAATGGTTATATGGTTATATGGTTATATGGCTGCCTTCAGGCGGTCCACCATAAAAAGATCCTCTCTCCCCCCAACGTTCAGGGTGAAGGTTTCGCCGGACTGGTGCAAGAATTTGTATGGCCCCTCATACGGTCGCTGTAGCTGTGCACCTTGTGGTCCCCTCCGCACAAAAACGAACTAGACCGAGTCAAGCTCTTTGGGGAGGTGAAACGGCCGGGTGCCGTGGTGTTCCGGGGGTGGGGGAGCTAAGGAGGCCAGTCGCCTGTGTAGATCTGTCAGCAGGTTTTTGATGGTGGCCGTGGTGTCAGGATCTGGGCTGAAAAACTCACCCGGCAGGGAAAGCGGTGCGCCATAGACCATCTCCACTGGTGAAGCCTGCAGGTCCTCCTTGGGTGCCATCCTAATCCCGAGGAGGATCCAGGGTTGTTTGTCCACCCATTCTGGTCTGGAGAGTCTGGCCATAAGCGATGCCTTCAGGTGCCTGTGGAACCTCTCCACCGACCCGTTGAGGGTCATTAACGACAGTTTTTATACAAATTCTGCACGCCCCTATAAGGGCAGCATGAGCTCAGTCACCTGGTGCATTGTGACATCATAATTTCTGCCCAGGGTCCGCGCTGGAAGGGATGCCAGCATCCCTCTGACAACGCCATTTTCCCATGGCTGCCCCTCCATGTGGCGATACAAGCGGGACCGGTTCGCCATGAGGATGTGTGCCGCCACAAAATAGCTATTTGCCTTGGCAAATTTCTATTGCTGCTGGGTTTTAGGGTCCTCTGAATCCGTAACAATGACCCTCTGGCTAAAGAAATTTCTCCACATCTCTGTTTTAAATGGGTAACTAATTCTAAGACTGTGCCCTCTTGTCCTGGATTCACTCACCAAGGGAAACATCTTATTCGCATCTACTCTGTCCAATCCTTTCAGCATTCAAAATGTTTCTATGAGATCCCCTCTCGCTCTTCTATTCTCCAGTGAGTAGAGTCCAAGAACGCTAAACATTCCTCATATGTTAGCCCCCTGCATTCCAGGAATCATCCTGGTAAATCTTCTCTGCACCCTCTGTAGCGTGATCAATGACCACTCGTGGACACGAAGTAAGGGCCAAATGCTTTATTGATCTAAAGATCCAAGCCTGCCTCAGAATACTGCTGGCTCAAGTCCAAGGGCAGGTCTGAGGGAGGATATTAGGGCTCTTGGCCTTTATTAGGAGGAGGGGCTACTGGTTCCACAGGTGGGCCAGCCTGCCCAGTTCAGTGGGGAACGTGCCCGCAACATCATGTTTCACCCACATACCTCCCTTCTCAAATAAGGGGCCCAAAACAAATGAGGTCTCACCTGGGCCCCATAGAGCCTCATCAACACCTCTTTACTCTTATACATTATTCTCCTTGAAATGAATGCCAACATAACATTCGCTTTCTATACTGCCGATCCAACCTGGTGGTTAACCTTTCGGGTATCCTGCACAAGGACCCCCAAGTCCCTCTGCACTTACGAATTTTGAATTTTCTCCCCATCCAAATAATAATCTGCTTGTTTATTTCCCTTTCCAAAATATACGACCATGCATTTCTCAACATTGTATCTCAGCTGCCACTTCTTTGCCATCTCTCCTACACTATCCAAGATTCTCTGCAACTTTTCAGTTTCTTCAACACTTCCTACTCTACCACCTATCTTGGTGTCATCTGCAAACTTGGCCACAAAACCATTCACTCCATAATCTAAACCATCAATAAACATTGTGAAAAGAACCTGCCCCAACACTGACCCTTGCGAACACCACTAGTATCTGGCCACCAACCAGAACAGAATCCCTTTATTTCCACCCTTTGCTTTCTGCCTTTCAGCCAATGCTCCACCCAATCTAATATCTTCCCTGTAATTCCACGGACTCTCATCTTATTAAGCAGCCACTTATGTGGAACTTTATCGAAGGCCTTTTGAAAATCCAAATACACAACATCCACAGCCTCTCCCTTGTCCATCCCACTTGAGATTTTCTCAAAAAATTCCCATAGGTTGGTTGGACAGGATCTTCCCTTCATGAAATCATGCTGGCTTGAACCCATCATGTCATGCACCTCGAGGTATTTCATAACCTTGTCCTTGAGGATCAACTCCAATAACTTTCCAACTACTGACGTCAGACTAATAGGCTGTACCCGACTGTTACAAAGAAACACACACACTCGCAGTGTGGGAGGTTAAGGTCCAAGATTTATGGAAAGGCTCCTTTTATATAGTTGGAGTTACTGCCGTTTGTTTCATTGACTGGCATGAATAACAATAGCAGGCGGGAATCCATCTGTGAATACCCTTCTCCCACAGCCTGTTATTGATCTGTTAGCTGGGCAGCTTGGCCAGTGCCATTTTAGGGCTGCTGGTCTTGTACTGCTCCAGCTTCCAATCCCGCCAGTTCATTGTGTGAAGGGACGTGCTACAGTGTGCTATGCCACTGTTTACTACCACACGATGTTCCGGCTCGATCTCAGTGGTGGGCCGCCACAAGGCCTTCAATTTTCTTTTTTATGCCTTCCTCCTTTCTTAAACAGCAGAACCACATTTGCGACCTCCCAATCTTCCTGAACCACACCAGGGTCTATTGATTTCTGGAAAATCAATTCCAATGCCTCCGCAATCTCTCAAGCCCCCTCCTTCAGAACCAATGGGTGCACCTCATCCAGTCCGGGAGACTTATCTACCTTTATTTTTGAATATTTTATTTAAAATTTTTCAACATATTAATACAAACTAAAAAAAAGTAAAAGATAATATAAAATTACCTACATGTGGTGTACAACCTACCCCCCAAGCTAAAGACCCCCTCCCCAACCTCAGAATAATCAATATTAGAATAAAATATAGTTCTGCAGTAAAAGAAAAAGAAAGACTTTCAGGATTGGATAGAGGAAGGAATATGTTCCAACATAAAATCTTTTAATACATTCTGAAGGAGATATCCTCTTATACCAATTTCATCATTTATTTTATTCCACATATTAATCAGATGATTCACCAATTGACTATCAATTGTTCATCCCATTTATATATGAATTCTTCTGCTTTCCTCTGTCCAATTTTATTCATTTCTATTTTAACCCATGCTAGTTTTTCCTCTCTTTCAGAAAATAAGATGCAAGAAACTTCATTTGCTCTGCACAGTGATCATTTTTGAAAGGAAGAAGTTGTAAGCCTCCTAATTCACATGTCGGCATTAACTTCTCGATAGAAACTCTTGACATGAGGGGCGTGGGAAGATGGCGTAGATAGAGGACGTGTTGGACTTATAAATACCCGATTTTAAAAGTTGTGAAAGTGGTGAAAAAATAGTATTTACAGACTTCTGAAGAGTGGAGAATTAAAATGGCTGCAAATGTAAAGAAATCAAAAGGTCAGTTACAAAAGAAATGACCCTATAAAAGTGTGGAACAACTGAGGCCTACCTACCAAGCTGAAGCCACAGAGTCGTCGACAGAAGTTCCCAAGCCTCAACAGACCCCTGCTTGGCTGAGTAAAACATCGGGGCCGATCGCGCATTTGCAAGATGGTGCCGGTTCTGTTGTGAGCTCGGCCAGCCCTGACTTGCGCTCCTGTGAGCCCAGGAGTGCGGGTGGATCAGCCAAGTGGGGACAATCATGCAAACTCGCAAAATTGCCTGGTGGTCAAGGGGTGCGCAGTGCAGCGTCGGAAGACGCGCCTGCGCGGTCAGCAACCTTCCCGGGCACACGCAGTGTGTCGTATGTCAGGGAATTGTTGGAAAAGGTGTGGGCTGTGGGGGATCCCGAACGACAGCGGGCTGATGAGGTCAGCCTGCAGTCGACGGGGATACAGACCCGCAGCTGCACTGGAAGAGGTAGAACTGTGCTGGAAGAGGAAGAGAGCCCTGCTGTAATGGAATCAACATGGGAAGAATTTATAGAGGCTGGGACTAAAGAAGGTAGGTCTCAAGAGGGAGTGATGGAAGCTGGACTAGATTATGTTTTTACAATTTTGGAAGGGATTGCACATCAAATGGAAAATATGTCAGTGCAGATGTCTTCACAGATAAATCAAGGGTTTATGGAAGAGAAAACTAAAATGAATAATATTTGTGAAGAAATGACTTCTATGAAGAAAGATATGACTGTGGTTAAAAGTGATGTTAATAGATGTATGAAGGCAGTGAATATTGTACAGGATAACTAAAAAATTTGAAGAAGCTTTCTTTGAATGTAAGAATCAAGTGGATTGTAATAGTGAAAAAATGGAAAAAGTGGAGGATTCTTTAGTGGACTGGGGGATCCAGAAGGAATTATTGAAGAAGATTGATTCTTTAGAAAATCAAGGTCGAAGAAATAATGTAAAAATAGTAGGTCTTTCAGAAGATATTGAAGGCTCAGATACGGTGAAAATTTTTAAGAAATGGATTCCAAAGGTATTGGGCAATGAATTTTTTCCAGATGGTTTGGAACTGGATTGGGCACATAGGGCATTGAGGAAAAAACCCTTTCTGGGCCAACCACCATGAGCAGTTTTGATCTGTTGTTTTAGATACCAAGATAGAGAAATTATATTTCGAATTGCAGAGCAGAAGGCGTGACAAAATCAGCTCGAATGATGGTTCAAAATAACACAGAGTGTTCTTTTATTCCGATTTGAGTCAAGAAAAAGGCATAGAGAATTTGATTCAGCTAAAGAAGTATTGTGGAGAAAGGGTTATAAATTTGCTTTTCGTTGCCCTGCTGTATTGAAAATTTTTTATGGAAATTTTCAATCTCAATTTTTTGAAAATGCTCATGATGCATTAATTTTTGCTAACTCATTGCCAGATTTGCGAGGAAGTAGGAGGTCGCTATTATTGTCGACTAAAAGGAGGGTAAATGGGAATGGGAAGAATGGGAAACATAAAAAGAATGGAAAGAAGGTTGAACTGACGCAAAGTCTCCTTGATATTGAAGATCCAGAACAGTCATTGGGACTGGAATCACTGGGTTGAATGTGTTTTACTAAGTATTTGTGAAAGTCTGACTGGGGGTGGGGGGTGGGTGGATGATACTGACACTTTTGACATTCATCTGCCACTAGTGGGTTTTACCACATCCAGATTTTTAGGGAGTTAGTACTTTTTTGTAGTTTGTTGGGGGGGGGGAGCATATTTTTTTTCTTTTTTGATTTTTGGGACCTTTTATACAGGGGTGGTTTAGTGTACTAAGATTAGAAATGGGAGCAATATTTTATAATAGTGAAAAATTTATTGTTAAGCTAAAGAAATGTCTAATTTGAATTTCGCAACTTTTGATGTTCAAGGATTGAATAATCCAATTAAGCGTAAACGTATGTTGGCCTATATAAAAAAGTGAAAGTTGATATTGCTTTTTTGCAAGAAACACATTTGACAAAAAAAACATTTGAAACTGAAGAGAGAGTGGGTTGGACATGTGTTTGCTTCTTCTTTTAATTCTAAGGCAAGGTGTGTCGCGATCTTGAAATTACCATTTGAATTGGGATTATTTGAAGGAAATGCTGGGAGGGTTTTGTTGGTGAATTGTAAAATTTTTGCTGAATCTTGGACTTTGTTGAATATTTATGCACCTAATGTAGATGATGATCGATTCATATCAGAGGCTTTTTCAATGTTAAATCAGGCCTATGAAAATATTTTGATTGGGGGAGATTTTAATTGTGTTTTAGATCTTTTACTGGATAGATCTCCGAAAAGTATAAGGAAATCAAAGATGGCAATACAAATGGGAGCTTTGATGAAAGATCTGAATTTAGTTGAAATTTGGAGGAGAGTAAATCCAACAGAAAAGGATTTTTCTTTTTATTCATCTAGGTACGATTCATTTTCCAGAATAGATTTCTTTTTGATATCAGCACATTTGCAAGGTAGAGTAGTGCAGGCTGAATATGAGAGTAGGGTTATATCCGATCATTCTATGTTGTTCATTTCTTGTGTAAGTTCAGAAGTGTTATAGATGGAGGTTTAACACAATGTTATTAAGGAAACCAGAGTTTATTAGTTTTGTTAAGAAACAGATTACTTTATTTTTGCCTGAAAATGTTAATTTAGTAAGTAGTAATTTCATATTGTGGGATGCTTTGAAAGCATATTTGCATGGACAAATTTTACTCTCCGAAAGTTAAAAAAACAATATTTGGCAGAAAGTTCGACATTGGAGAAACAAATTACTGAGTTGGAAAAGGAATTTCAGAAAGATGTTACAGAAGATAAGAAAGCAGCATTAACTGTTGAAATTACGTTATAATACTTTACAAACATATTAGTATGAGCAATTAATTCAATGATCAAAGCAACGTTACTATGAATTGGGTGAGAGAGCTCATAAGGTATTAGTGTGGCAATTAAAAATGAACAGGTATCATGAACTATTAATGCTGTTAAAAAGAATTCAATAGTTACTTATAAACCTCAGGAAATTGATGATCAGTTTTATTCATTTCATCAGAAATTGTATACTTCTGAGGAAAAGCAGGATGCTGGTTCTACTGAATCTTACTTATCCAAGTTAAAGTTACCTGTTTTAGGGGAGGAGGAGGTTAAGGAATTAGAAGCTCCGTTTACAGATTTTGAGATTTAAAAAGCTATACAAGAGATGCCGAATGGAAAGTCGCCAGGGGACGACAGATTTTCAGTTGAATTTTATAAAGTATTTTATGAAGATTTATCCTCAGTATTTAGAGATGTATTGCAACAAATAACTGAGGATCAGTCATTACCGGAATCTTGTTCAAGTGCTATAATTACTGTGATTCCAAAGAAAGATAGAGATCCATTAAAAGTATCTTCGTAACGACCTATTTCTTTATTAAATGTGGATTATAAAATTATAGCTAAAGTACTAGCAAATAGACTTGCTAAATATTTACCTCAGTTGATACATATAGATCAAACAGGTTTTATTAAGAATAGAAATGCGTCTGACAATATCCTTAGATTGATTTCATTGGTCAATGCATCGAGACAACAACCTAACCACCCAATGGTGGTTGCGCTGGATGCGGAAAAAGCTTTTGATAGGGTTGAATGGAATTATTTTATTTAAGGTGTTAGAGAAATTTAATTTTGGTCCTTTTTTTATTGGTTGGGTTAAGGCTTTATATAAAAATCTGATTGCCAGTGTGGTGACAAATGGTCAAACTTCTTTGCCATTTAAATTAACACAATCGACTTGGCAAGGTTGTCCATTATCACCAGCCTTGTTTGCATTGGTTATTGAACCATTAGCTCAGACAATACGGCAGAATGATAAGATTAAAGGGATGAGAATTGCGGATGATGAATATAAGATTAATTTATTTGTGGATGATGTGTTGGTGTTTTTGACAGACCCGGAACAAACTTTGAAATATTTACAAGATTGTTTGTTGCAATTTGGGGAGTTATCTGGATATAAGGCAAATTGGGATAAGAGTGAGATATTGCCAGTTAGGGAAAGAGATTATTCAGAATGTAAAAATATTATAAAATTAAAATGGTTTGATAGAATTAAATATTTAGGAATAATTGTAAATGAAGATTATCAATCTTTATATAAATTAAATTATGTTCCTCTGTTAAAAATATTAAAATGGATTTGATTAAATGGAAAGATCTTCCATTAACATTAATTGGTCCAGTAAATTGTATTAAAATGAATATTTTCCCCCGTATCCAATACTTATTTCAGTCAATACCATATCTACTTTCAAAGGGCTTTTTTCAAGACTTGAATAAGATGGTGAGGGAATTATTATTGAAGGGAAAAAGTTAGCACGAGTAGCTTTGCAGAAACTTACTTGGAAATATGCACTAGGTGGATTTCAGTTACCTCATTTTCAAAATTATTATGAAGCTGCACAATTGAAGTTTATTAGTAGAATGATGGATACTGATCAATCACATAGTTGGGTGAAGGTGGATTTGGCCTGTATTTCTGAAGTTGATGTACATCAGTTTATATATAAGTAGAATATGAATTTATTGCAGGAATGTAATATGCCAGTATTGAAACATTTGTTAAAAATATGGGTTAAAAGAATTATGGTTCTAGGAAGAGATGGAATTCTCAGGATATAAAGATGGTTCAAGATTGTTTTGAAGAAGGACAGTTTCTTTCCCTTAATCAAATGAAGGAGAAATTTGATATTTCGCTAAATTCTTTATTTGTGTATTATCAACTCAGAGCTTTGATAAAAGATAATTATGGTAAAGAGATGAATTTGCCTAAGTTAACAGAATTTGAATCTTTGATTTCTTCTGTACCAAAGAGAGATTATATTTCGGAGATCTATAAATTGTTACAAGAAAGTATGAATAAACCAGACTGGGAGAAATCTAGAAATAAATGGGAAAGTGATTTAATTTATATTATCCCTCAAGAGAATTCAGAAGTTATGTGTCATGAAGGTGAAACTAAATTGACAAATGTAAGATATGGAATGGGTAATTATAATTTTTTACATCAGTTATATTTGACTTCGGAGAAATTGAAAAAATATGGATTTAGTAATTCGGATTTCTGTTTTAGATGTGGATTAAGTTTTGGGAAGGGGTTAGATTGGTTTTGGAGAAATTATTTAAAATTAAATTACCATTAGACCCATCAATTTATTTTTTGGTCTATATGGTTTCTTTGAAGGGAATGGGGTTGGATAAATTTCAAATTGTATTTCTACACTTAGTGCTATCTGTAGCATGAAAATGTGTAGCTAGTACTTGGAAAGATAATGTGGAGATTAACATAGTACATTGGCAGAATGAATTGAGAGCTTGTATTATTATGGAAAAAAATTACATGTAATTTGCATGATAATTATTCTTTTTTTGTAAAAATGTGGTCTCCTTATTTGGAATATATGAATTTGGAAATACTTTGAAATATTATATATGTTTTATGTTTTACTTTTATCTTTGGCTCCCCTTAAGGGGGGTGGAAGGGTGGGGAGGGTTATTTATATATATAAATTTATTTCTTTTTGTTATGTTTGATTGCATGTTGTTTAAAAATCATTTAAATAAAGTTTTTTTTAAAAAAAGAAACTCTTGAAATTTTACCTTGCCAGAGGAATTTCCTTATATATTTATTCAGTTCTTGAAAAAATAATTTGAGGTATTAAGATAGGAAATGTTTAGAAAAGATATTGTATTCTTGGGAATATATTCATTTTTATACAATTAACTCTTCCGACTAAAGTTATAGGTAAGTTTTAAAGATTTCTTCAACATTTTTAAGTAACAGTAGATAATTCAATTTCTATTTTCTTCAAATTATTATCTGCACAAATCCCTAAGTATTTAATACAATCTTTTGGCCACTTGAATTGAGTATCCCTTTGGCGTTGCATATAATTTCCTTCTGTTGAAGGCATAATTTCACTTTTATCCCAATTTATGTCCAGCAATACTGGGGAAATATAATTTCTTGCTTCAGTGATACCTCACACCGATAAAATTACACAATTCAAAACCAGAAACCTCAGAAATGTGCTTCAGGTGGGGTATGGAGGTAGGAACCTTTGTCCACTCCACCTGGCTGAGTACAAAGGTGAGATCCTCTTGGAAGACCTGGGTGACACTGTGAAAAAAATTACAAAGGTGGATTTTCCACAGGATCTGCAGTTGTACCTTCTGGGGGACATTGGAGAAGTACAGTTAAGACTTCCAAACACCAAATTCAGTTTGTGGCAGTAGCCAGGAAGTGTATAGCAGTTTCATGGAAGTCAGACTCCCAGCTAAATATGGAATATGGAAATACAGAGCTGCATTCCCCTGGAGAAAATCACCTACAATTTGTGGAAGAGATATGGAATATCAAGAGATATTGAAGTGTGGCAACAATATCGGAGGCACATTGGTGCCCAGATACTCCCTACCCCAAATAAGAGAGAAAAAAATTCATCCCAGTAGATAAAGGATTAAGACTATGAACTGGAGAATGCTGTGCAAACCATTTGTGTTTTTGCCCCTACCTGTTTTTATTTAGTATTTGAGGACCTCTAGCTTCGAGATCATTCTCTTTGTTAGAATTTGGGGAGTAGGGGGAACACACAGACAGGGAGAGTGGGGAGTATAGGGAACACATAGATGGGGAGAGTGGGGGGGGGTAGGGGGAACATATAGATGGGGAGAGTGGGGAGTACTGGGAACACTTGAACGGGGAGAGCGAGGACTATGGGAAACACATGATGGGGAGAGATGGGAGTATGGGGAACACGTAAATGGAGAGAGTGGGAACACATGGATGGGGAGAGTGGGAAGTAAGGGGAACACAAGGGCAGGGAGAGTGGGGAGGACGGGGATCACATAGATGGAGAGAGTGGGGAGTACGGAGAATGGATGGGGAGAGTTGGGAGGATGGGGATCACATAGACAGAGAGTTGGGAGGACAGAGAACACAGACAGGGAGAGTGGGGAATATGGAGAACACATAGATGGAGAGAGTGGGGAGAATGGAGAACACAGATGGGGAGAGTGGAGGAGGTCGGGGATCACATAGATGGAGAGAGTGGGGGAGCAGATTTCCTGACAGAAATGTCTACATGATCATCTGAATCACTAGTTCTAGATGGCCATGAGCTGGAATGCAGAATTTACGTGGATGTGATCCACTGGACTGTGCTGAATGACTCTCTTACTTGAAATATTTCAATTTTGTCTTAACAGGGAAACCAGTGCCTTCCCAAATCCTGAATCCCCACTTTGACACTCACATGGTGATGTCTGTCTGCAGAAGTCCCTAAGCTGGATCTCTGCCTTTTTGTGACTGACTGGGTTTCTGGCCTCACACTGGTACATGACACCCTCGGTCTCTGCTGGGTGAATGATTTCGACTGTTGCTCCGTCCCCATGGAGATGATGTGTCCAGTTGTTCACCACCGCTTCTTGCTGCCTCCACCATCTGAAGCTGGTGGGTTGGCCCAATGTCACGGAGCAGGTCAGGGTGAGGTTGCAGCTCCTGGTGGTATATTGAACCAAGATGTATGTCCCTGACACGATCTCTGAGGATGGAATGGGGAGATGAAAGATGGGTGAAGCAGATCCCTGTTGGCCCCTCGATCTCAAACTTCCCATCACGCCCCCAATAATCCATGAGTCAATCTCTGCTCATTACCACCCACCAGTTTCTCCTCACGCTGTAGTTCATATATGCCCTAATTGGAGACCTTCACGTGTGTGCTGCTGGAGGAGGTTCACACATGTGCTGCGTCTTCCTTTCCAACCACTGCCCACGGTCATCCACAAACCTGTTCCTGACCCTCCTCAGCACCACCCCATTCAGAGATGCAACCACAGTTCCAGACACCATGACTTGCGTCCTTCCCACCAAGCTTTCAGTGACAGCTCCTCTCATTCTTCTGAGGCATCGCAAGTCAAGAGACTGTAGGGAGTGGGAATCTGAAACAGGGCTCAGAGCACTCAGCAGGTTGGGCAGTAACTGTAGAGGGAGAAACTGGTCATAGTTCAGTTCAGTGATTGCAGGAAATTCAATTAGATTTTGGTTGAAGAGTGGGTGAGGGAGGGTGATGGGGCAGAGGGAATATCTGGAATAGGGTGAGATCAGGATGGCCGTAGGAATGACAGACACAGCCCAACACATACATTAGTTTGTCCTCATCTCTTCTGTTTGACAGGCAACCTCGAGTCCCACCGACCACTGTGACCCAGGGGAAGTGGGGGACACAGATTCAGCACTCCTACTGCCCGGCCATCCCACCTGGTGGTTCTGTACAGGTTTAGATTGAAAAGGGCTGATGGCAGTTTTTACAGTGAAGATCCATAAGACCAGTGCCCAAGACAGCGGGTGCCCAAATCCAGCCCAAACCGGAAGAGCAGCTGATCGGCGCAAGGTACCAGAGTGAGAGAACAACCCCCTCTCCCACATACAGTATACTTTCACTACGAGGATCCTACGGGGCAAGAGACCACATCAGCGGGCCAGGGAGGGACTCGGCAACCTATGGCCACACACCAGGAGAAGCAGATATCGGGATAGGGATTCGTGAGAGTGCCGATTCTGAACAAGCCTCAGAGGTTTGGAACCGGGGCTGTGGAGGGTTGCTCAGATGCCCAAAGCCCGGGCTCATTGCTGGATTGGATGGGTCGCTGCGAGGCTACGGAGGAGGCAGCAGCATAGGAGGTGTTGGTAGGTGCAAGGATGTGCTTGATGAGTGGGAGCCCTTCAAAGGTGAAGTTTTGAGAGTCCAGAGCTTGTTGTTCCTGGAGGATAAAGGTAATGTTAACAGGTATAAAGAACTTTGGTTTTTGAGGGATATTAGAGGTCTGGTAAGAAGAGGAGAGAGGTTTATCGCAGATATAGGCCACAAGGAGCAAATTAGATACTTGAGGAATATATAAAATGCTTAGAAGTACTTAAGAGTAAAATCAAGAAGGCTAAAACAAGACATGAGGCTGCTTTGGCAATTCCTAAGGGCTTCTACAGGTATATTAAGGGACAAAATCAGAGTGTCTGGCTATGTATGGAGCCAGAATAGGTGGGCAGATCTCAAATGTTATTTTTTTGCATCTGTATTTACTCAGGAAACAGACACAGATTCTCGGGAAGTGAGGCAAACAAGCAGTGAGGCCAGAGAACCTATACAGTTAAAAGAAGAGGAGATCTTTGCTGTCTTAAAGTAAATAAGGTGGATAAATCCCCAGGGCTTGACAAGATATTCTCTTGGGCCTTGAGAGAGGTAAGTGCAGAAATTGCAGAGGCTCTGGTGGAAATATTTAGAATGTCGTTAGCCACAGGTGAGGTGGATTGGAGGGTAGCTCTTGTTGTTCCATTCTTCAAAAAAGGCTCCAAAAGTAACCTAGGAAATTCTAAGCTGGTGCAGTAGGTAAGTTATTGGAAGGTGTTCTGATAGATTGGATACATATGTATTTGGAGAGTCAGGGAATGATTGTCAATATGGCTTTGTGTATGTTAGGTTGTGTTTAACAAATCTTATAGAGTTTATTGAGGAGGTTACCAGGAAAGTTGAAGTAGGAAAAGCTGTGGATGTTGTCTACATGGACTTCAGAAAAGCCTTTGACATTGTTCCACATCAAAGGTTAGTCTGGAAGGTTCAGTCACTCAGTATTCATGGTGAAGTAATAAACTGAATTCGACATTGGCTTTTATTGGACAAGCCAGAGAGTAGCAGTGGATGATTGCCTCACTGGCTGGAGGCCTGTGACTAGTGGTGTGCCTCAAAAATTGGTGCTGTGCTGGTCCATTGTTGTTTGTCATCTCTCTCAATGATCAAGATGATAAATTGGATCAGCAAGTCTGCAGATGACACAGAGATGGGAAGCATTGTGGACAGCGAGAAAGGCTTCAAGGCTTACAGAGGAATCTGGACCAGCTGAAAAACTGGGCAGCGAAATGGCAGATGGAGTTTAATGCAGGTAAGTGTGCAGTGTTGGACTGTGGAAGGACAAATAGAGGTAAGACATACATGTTAAATGATAGGACACTGAAAGTGTGGCAGAATGGAGGGATCTGGGAATACAGATACATAATTCCCTGGTGGATAGAGTCATAAAGAGAGCTTTACATTGGTCTTCATAAATCAAAGTATTGAGTAGAGGAGCTGGGATGTTATGGTAAAGTTGTAAAAGTCATTGATGAGGCCAAATTTGGAATATTGTGTGCCGTTTTGGTCATCTAACTATAGAAAAGATATCAACAAAATTGAAAGAATGCAGCAAATATTTACTAGGATGCTTCAGGAACTGAGTTACAGGGAAAGGTTGACCAGTTAGTCTTTATTCCCTGAGGCATAGAAGAATGAAGGGAGAGGTACACAAAATTATGATGGGTATAGATAGAATGAATGCAAGTAGGCTTTTTCCACTGAGGTTAGGTAAGATACAAACCAGAAGACATGGATTAAGGATGAAAGGGGAAAAGTTTTGGGGGAACATGAGGGGGAAATTCTTCACCCAGAAAGTGGTGAAAGAGTAGAACAAGCTGCCTGCTAAAGTAATGAATTCAGACTCAATTTTAATATTTAAGAAAAATTTGGACAGGTACATGGATTGGGGGGGGGGCATTATGGAGGAACGTGGAATGGATGCAGGCCAGTGGGATGAGGTAGAATAATAATTCAGCAAGACTAGAAGGGCCTTTTTTTCTGTGCTGTAATGTCCTATGGTTCTAGGGGAAATCTTGAATGCTTCTGCAGTGTTCCACCCCTCCTAAAATTGTACAGCTCCCCCAACAAATTTGCGATAAATGGGAACTGCTGCAGAACCCACAGGAGTCTGCAGGAAGACACTACACCAGTTATTCAAAAACCACTTCCTTAAAACCCTGGGAAAAGTTTAGGGGGAACATTAAGAGGAAATACTTCACACAGAAAGTGGTGAGAGTATGAAACGAGCTGGAATCTGGCTCTGGAGATTTATTGGTTCTCCAGACCCATTGGAGACCCAACAATCCCATGCCACTGCGGTTCCCATGTCACTGCGGTCCCCATGTCACTGCAGTCCCCATGTCACTGCGGTCCCCATATCACTGTGGTTCCCATGTCACTGCGGTCCCCATGTCTCTGACACTGGGGTCCCCATGTTACTGTGGTCCCCATGCTCTCTGACACTGGGGTCACCACATCTGGCATACCCATCCCCAAACACTGCTGGGGTCCATATGCTCACCAACACTAGGGTCCTCATGCCCCTTTGACAATGGGGTCCCCACCTCTCCTGACACAGGGGTCTCCATGCCCCATGACTCTGGGGACCCCGCGCCCCTGACACTGGGGACCCCCACGTCCCTGACACTGGTGTCCCCACACCCCCTGACACTGGGGACCCCATGATTCTTGATACTGGGGTTCCCATGCCCCTCGTCACTGGGGTCCCCACGGCCCTCATCACTGGCATCCCCATACCCCTCTCGTCACTGTTCTTATGCCCCTTGACACTGAGGTCCTCACATCCATTGACAAGCCCAGCACTTTTTACCTCTGCAACAACAGCAAATACCAGAGGTGAGTGGACGAATATTTAGGGGAGATGCCAGATTTTTTTTTATACAGAGAGTAGTGGGTGCCTGGAGATGATGTTGGAGGCTGGTACAATAGGAACCATTCAAAAAGAATCCAAGATAGGCAAATGGATGTAATAAAAATAGAGGGTTATATTTGTGGGGAAATTAAGATTGTTGTGGAGTAGGTTTACGAAGGTCATCACAACATTGTGGGCTGAAGGGCCTGTGTTGAGCTGTGATTGTCAATGTTCTATTATACAATAGTGAACACTATTGAAAAGAGTGGGTCAGAAACTAAACTGCTGGTTGTGAACGTCACTGTGTCACTCACTGGGACACGATATCCTATGGAATGAATACGCAGCATGAAGATCGAGCAATAAACATCTTGCCCCCACCCCGGCCCCATCCATGGAGGTTTGGTGGGTGTGTCTCCCAGCCTGGCCATTGCCTCAGCCCCACTATTCTGGGACTGTGCCCCCCACTCCCCACCCAGTTCTGAACACTGGCACAGTAAGTGGGGTTCAAACAGGGGAATATATGGGATCTGCCCTCACATGTGAATCAGGAAGAGGGTGGGGATTCCAGGGACCGGTGAAACCCAGGACCCCCCCCCCCACAGCAGTCTCACTTACCGTAGACCTCCAGATGGATTCTCTCTGTGGTTTCTTTTCCCGATTTCTCAGTGAAAACCATTTCATAATTGCCAGAGTCAGATTTCCATAGATCATGGATTGTCAGACTTAAGTTCTTGCGATTAAAAGAGGTCCGTTGCTTGAACTCCTTAGTACCGTAGTATGTAACGTTTCCCTTGAAGTAGTCTGCTAACCGGGTGTTGGATGTTGAGTGTCTCCACAGAACCTCATTAACTCCAGGGGGTGCAGTCCTAAGAGATAATTCGATCGACTGTCCCCGTGTTCTGTACACAATGGGAGGATGAGCCACTGTCCCAGCTGCAAAGACAAGAGCAGAGTCAGCCGGCAAGCTCCAGTGACTGCAGGAGGAATCTGAGCTGGGAACATCACAGAGCACAGATTCCCAGATCCCTCTATTCAAACGCACTCAGTGCCCCACTAGTTACCTCCATAATGTTTGAGACAAACACACGTTTGCCTTTATTTGCCCCTGTGCTCCACAGTTTTAAATTTGTCATCAAATAATTCACGTGATTAAAGTGTGCATTCCAGATTTTATTCCAGGTTATTTGTATGCATTTTGGTTTGACCATTTAGAAATTACAGCACTTTTTATAGTGTTACAAGATCAAACCAGCAACCACAAAGAAGACATATCACACAGGGGTAAAGATGAACAATTACTTTATTAACAAAAATTCACCTTCAAACTTTAATTCAAAATCCCCCCTTTTATAAGAATGCCCACTGGTTACTATGCAAATTCCTATAACAGTGTAAAATTCCCCAGCCTAAATATAACATATGTAATTAAAGTCTAAGTCATATTTCCAAACAGCCCACAGAAAATCTTAGACACAAAACAAACACAAAACACATGAGACTCACAAAACTTCGATTTCAACCGAAGTAAAGATCATAATCAAAATTCAGTTTGTTTGGTGAACTGAAGCCAAAAGATCTTTGAGAGAGAGTGAGAGAGAGAGAGAGAGAGAGAGAGAGAAAGAGAGAGAGAGAGAGAGAGAGAGAGAGAGAGAGAGAGAGAGAGAGAGAGAGAGAGAGAGAGAGAGACTAGGTCCGGATCCTTCTGGCTGCCTTCGGAATGCTCATCCTTTTTGAGATGCCCAACATTCTAAACTGTCCCCCAGACCATGACTCATGCTCTGGGCCTCCTTCCACTCCACAGTCCAAGTCCAGAAATTTTGAGATCATTTACTGCACATGCTCAGTCCCTCTCCCACTCTCTCAGCAGTCCACCTTCACCTAGGCTCTCGAAGGCAAACTATCACTTTTTAACATAAAACCACACAACACATAGGCCAATACACAACACAGAACTCTGTAACAATAGATAGTTCCTATACACAGCAGTGAGCCATGCGACCCATGTTCCTGGGTCTGTGAGAGACCCAGCCCACAGTTCTTGTATTACATAGTGTGCCCAGTGGTGGGAGAGTGGGGTTGTGGAGGGAAGGCTCTGCACCTGACCATGGGGAAAGAAGCTGTAGCCTGCAGCCAGATATCAAGAGACGGGGCAGGAGGACCAGACATGCCAAATAGACCAGAAGAAAGAAAATAGGGGTTATGGGGTGGAGGGGGGATAGGGCGGGGCATGATGCGTGTGAAATAGAGGACATAGTGAAGGAACATGGCAAAAAAATTAGGGCGTGTATGGTGTGGAGGCACAGAGGAAGCTAGAGAAAACCTTGGAGTCACCAACATCAGATCAAAGTGGAGGGACAAGAATATTTCAGCAAGAAAAGGGAGCAATGGGACCTCAGACTTGCACCACATTCCAAACAAATCGATTATCATCAACCTCCTGCTGCAGATAAAGTGAAGTGAGTTCACCCCATCCCCTCTCCTGTACTGGGATCTGGAGTGACACCACCCTCCCCTCTCCTGTACTGGGATCTGGAGTGACACCACTTTCCCCACTCCTCTACTGGAAACTGGAGTGACACCACACTCCCCTCTCCTGTACTGGGAGCTGGAGTCACACTACCCTCCCCTCTCCTGTACTGGGAACTGAAGCGACACCACCCTTCCCTCTCCTTTACTGGGAATTGGAGTGACACCACCCTCCCCTCTCCTGTACTGGAAACTGGAGTGACAACCCCCTCCTGACTCTTGTACTGGGATCTGGAGTGACACCAACCTCCCCACTCCTGTACTGGAAACTGGAGTGACACCACCCTCCGCTCTTCTGTACTGGGAACTGGAGAGAAACCACCCTCCCCACTCCTGTACTGGAAATTGGAGTGACAGCACCCTCCCCTCTCCTGCACTGGGAACTGTAGTCACACTACCTTCCCCTATCCTGTACCCCCTCTCCTGTACTGGAAACTGGAGTGACACCACCCTCCCCTCCCCTGTACTGGGAACTGGAGGCACACCACCCTTCCCACTCCTGTGCTGGAAACTGGAGTGACACCACACTCCCCTCTCATACTGGGAACTGGAGTTACACTACCATCCCCACTCCTGTACTGGGAAATTGAGCGACACCACTCTCTCCTCTCCTGTACTGGGAACTGGAGTCACACTACCCTCTCCTCTCCTGTATTGGGAACTGGAGCGACACCACTCTCCCCTCTCCTGTACTGGGAACTGGAGTGATATCACCCTCCCCACTCCTCTACTGGGAACTGGAGTGACACCACCCTCCCCTCTCCTGAACTGGGAACTGGAGTGACACCACCATCCCCTCTCCTGTAATGGAAACTGGAGTGACACCACCTTCCCCACTCCTCTACTGAATACTGGATTGACACCACACTCCCCTCTCCTGTACTAGGAACTGGAGTCACACTACCCTCCCCTCACCTGTACTGGGAACTGAAGCGACACCACCCTCCCCTCTCCTGTACTGGGAATTGGAGTGACACCACCCTCCCCTCTCCTGTACTGGAAACTGGAGTGACAACCCCCTCCTGACTCTTGTACTGGGATCTGGAGTGACACCAACCTCCCCACTCCTGTACTGGAAACTGGAGTGACACCACCCTCAGCTCTTCTGTACTGGGAACTGGAGTGAAACCACCCTCTCCACTCCTGTACTGGAAATTGGAGTGACAGCACCCTCCCCTCTCCTGCACTGGGAACTGTAGTCACACTACCTTCCCCTATCCTGTACCCCCTCACCTGTACTGGGAACTGGAGTCACACTACCCTCCCCTCTCCTGTAATGGGAACTGGAGCGACACCACTCTACCCTCTCCTGTACTGGGAACTGGAGTGACACCACACTCCCCTCTCCTGTACTGGGAACTGGAGTGACACCACCATCCCCACTCCTCTACTGGGAACTGGAGTGACATCACCCTCCCCACTCCTCTACTGGATACTGGAGTGACACCACACTCCCCTCTCCTGTACTAGGAACTGGAGTCACACTACCCCCCCCTCTCCTGTACTGGGAACTATAGCGACACCACTCTCCTCTCTCCTGTACTGGGAACTGGAGTGACACCACCCTCCCCTCTCCTGTACTGGGATCTGGAGTGACACCACCCTCCCCTCTCCTGTACTGGAAACTGGAGTGACACCACCCTCCCCTCCCCTGTACTGGGAACTGGAGCAACACCACTCTCCCCTCTCCTGTACGGGGAACTGGAGTGACACCACCCTCCCCTCTCCTGTACTGGGAATTGGAGTGACACAACCCTCCCCACTCCACTACTGGGAACTGGAGTCACACTACCCTCCCCTATCCTGTACCACCTCACCTGTACTGGGAACTGGAGTCACACTACCCTCCCCTCTCCTGTATTGGGAACTGGAGCGACACCACTCTTCCCTCTCCTGTACTGGGAACTGGAGTGACACCACTCTCCCCTCTCCTGAACTGGGAACTGGAGTGACACCACCATCCCCTCTCCTGTAATGGAAACCGGAGTGACACCACCTTCCCCACTCCTCTACTGGAAACTGGAGTGACACCACACACCCCTCTCCTGTACTGGGAACTGAAGTCACACCACCCTCCCCACTCCTGTGCTGGAAACTGGAGTGACACCACACTCCCCTCTCCTGTGCTGGGAACTGGAGTCACACTACCCTCCCCTCTCCTGTACTGGGAACTGAAGCGACACCACCCTCCCCTCTCCTGTACTGGGAATTGGAGTGTCACCACCCTCCCCTCTCCTGTACTGGAAACTGGAGTGACAACCCCCTCCTGACTCTTGTACTGGGATCTGGAGTGACACCAACCTCCCCACTCCTGTACTGGAAACTGGAGTGACACAACCCTCCGCTCTTCTGTACTGGGAACTGGAGTGAAACCACCCTCCCCACTCCTGTACTGGAAATTGGAGTGACAGCACCCTCCCCTCTCCTGCATTGGGAACTGTAGTCACACTACCTTCCCCTATCCTGTACCCCCTCACCTGTACTGGGAACTGGAGTCACACTCCCCTCCCCTCTCCTGTAATGGAAACTGGAGCGACACCACTCTACCCTCTCCTGTACTGGGAACTGGAGTGACACCACACTCCCCTCTCCTGTACTGGGAACTGGAGTGACACCACCCTCCCCACTCCTCTACTGGGAACTGGAGTGACACCACCCTCCCCTCTCCTGTAATGGAAACTGGAGTGACACCACCTTCCCCACTCCTCTACTGGAAACTGTAGTGACACCACACTCCCCTCTCCTGTACTAGGAATTGGAGTCACACTACCCTCCCCTCTCCTGTACTGGGAACGAGAGCGACACCACTCTCCTCTCTCCTGTACTGGGAACTGGAGTGACACCACCCTCCCCTCTCCTGTACTGGGAATTGGAGTGACTCCACCCTCCCCTCTCCTGTACTGGGAACTGGAGTCACACCACCCTCCCCACTCCATTTAACCATATAACCATTTACGGAGCGGAAACAGGCCATGTCGGCCTTTCGATTCCTCACCGGTTCACTAGAACAACTCCACTAGCTCAAATCAACATGAATTTCTACTGGCAGTCAATTTTGAGGCTCCTCAGTCCCACCTGAATGACAAAGTCAGGTGCTACAATATCAGGGTTGGTGCTGCTTCCTGCAAAGCTCCTGAGCTGATGGGAGTCTGAAAATCATTCCATTGTACCTCTAAAGGGACAGAATCCACTCTTTGACCACAAGCAGAAGGCTGTTCAGGACCACCAGATAATGACAGACAACAGGGAGAGGCTTCTAGTTCGTGGCATTGGATTTACCTTTCTTCAAGATGGCCACAATTACTAGGTCTGTCAGAATGCCCTGATGTATTCTCGTGCTTGATGAGGTTTTGTTGCCGATGTTCCACACTGTTTTAAACTTCTGCAAAATACCATCTGCGCTCAGACATTTTATAAAAAAAGTCGGCTTAAAACTTCTTGCCTGTCAAGGTGGTGGCAAGACTGGAGTATGAAGATTGCTGCGTGATATAGTCAAAGGTGCTCAGGTCATTGAAAGTTGGGCACTGAAGAATCTGAGCAGTGTGGCCTTTAATAGATTCCTGGACCTTGGCCTTAAGGTGCCTGCAGATGAGTTATTTTCCCTTTTAAGCGTGCTGAAGAACGCAATCCAGGAACACCTTGTACTTGCTTTTCACTTGTTCCTCAATGTCCTGCTCACTTTCGTAAGCCTGTACTGGGAACTGCTGATCAACTGGGATCATTGTTTGAAGAGGGTGCACGAGTGTCCCAACCCTGCACTTCTTGATTCTACCTCTTACCTAAGATTTACAACCAGCACTTCCCCGACAGGCCCATTGTTTCCACCTGCTCTGGCTCCAGCACACACCTTGACTCCATCCTTTCTCTCTCTCCTTGATCAGTCCCTTCCCACCTCCATCCAGGATGCTTTCCACATCCTTCACCACTTTGACAACTCCAGATTCTCTGATCCCCAGCTGTCCCATCCTCACCATGGATGTCCAGTGCATCTCCACCAACAATCCTTCCCCCAAAGAACAGAAGCCCTCCGCTCTGACACTGACTTCTGCCTGCAAAACTCATTCTCACCCTAAATAAATTCACTTTTGACATATCAAATTTCCTTCAAATTTATGATGTACCCAAGTTCCAGGACATCTGAAATGTCCTCCTTTTTCAACCAACATGACTTCCTGTGGTCAACAGAGCCATCTCACACATTTCCTCTGTCTCATGGAGATCTGCTCCCACCCCCTCCCTACAAACAGAACAGGGCTCCTCTTGTTCTCACCTTTCACCCCACTAGTCTCTTCATCCAGCACATCATCCTCCATCATTTTCACCTGCTGAACCCGAGACTCACCTTTCCAGACACATCTACCCCCTCCCCACCCCTTTCTGCCTTCTGCTGGATTGCTCACTCTGTGACTGTCTTGTCAGCACATCCCTTCCCACCCACCTCCCCATGACCCCTGGTTCTTTCCCCTGCATCTACTGGAGGTGCCACGCTTGTTCCTGCACCGCCTCCCTCACCACCATCTAGAGACATAAACAGCCCTTCCACGTGAGGCAGAGATTCACATCCTCTAACCTTATCTACTGAACTGGGTCTTCCCGGTGTAGCCTCCTCTCCAACAATGAAATCAAACACAGACTTGGGGACAGTTTCACAGGGCATCCACTCTCAGTCCACATGTCCATCCCAAGGTCTTGTTTGCTGCTATTTAAACTCCCCTTCCCATTCCCACCCCGATCTATCTGTCCTGGGCCTTCTCCTCTGCCAGAGTGAGGGCCAATGTCAACTAGAGGGACAACTGTCCCCTGGGCAGTCTACAGGACATTGAATGTTCTTATTTCAGGCACCGAGTCCTCTCTCTCTCTTCTTCTCTACTCTTTATTCTTCTCTCCCTTTCCCCTTCCCTCACACACTCTTTTTTTGTCCACGTTTCCACACACCTTTACCCAGGTCCCTACCCATTCTCATCCCCCCCTTCCCACTGTTTTGTTCCATCTCCCTCCAATCCCATCTCCCCACTCCAACCCTCATCCTACTCTTCCACCTGATCTTTCTTTATCCTACCGCTCTTGTTATCAGCCTTTGCCTCTATAATTCCCCACTCCATCTTGTGCGATTCGTCTTCTCCCACCTGTCTCCTTGTTTTTCTTGCTTCTCTCTCCCTTTGCCTGTCATCTGTCAATCCTATGCCTTTGTCCGTCATGGTTCATCTCTCCCTGGTCACCAATCCCACATGGGGTCCCGGCCCCACTCCTCCCACACTGTCCAATTCACACTAACTGCTTTGTTGAGCCAACCATTTCAATACTGTGCCCCACTCCTGCACTCTCATGTCTGTCCATGGCTTCATGTCCTGTCAACCCAAGCCCACCCATGAATTGGAGGAGAAACGCTTAATTTTCCAACTTGGCACCCTCCAATCGGTTGGTTTCTGCTAGTTCTCCCTCTTTCCACCCCCTTCCCTCTCCACTCACAGAAGCAGTCCCGCTCCCCCTGTTAAACCGATGTGCCCACCCTCCCTTATCCACGTACTACCTTCTGCCTATGGGACTGCTGTCCTCTACCTGCCCCTCCCCCCTCATTATTTTATTTGGGCACCTGCCCAGATTTTGCTCCCACCTTGATGAATGGCGCAAGCCCGAAACATTGATTATGTTTCTTAATTTTTCCTATATAGAGGACACTGTTTGACCTAGTGAGTTTCTCCACCGTTGCATTGTTACACTGACTCTCTCCTTCACATCGCCAGTCTCAACGACGGGCTCCAGCCTGAAGCATCCATCATTCTTTCTCTCCCATTGTTACTCAACCTGCTGAGTTCCTACAGCAGAGCCTGTTATGCTTCAGATTCCTTCCAAAATGTTGAATGCCCTTGAAGGTCAAGTTCCCAACCCTGGTCACCCTGGAGCCATGTCTAAGTCATTCCAATCGCATTATAAGCATTAACTGTTATCTCTGTTGTCAGCTCATCCACATTGTCTTTGGCTTGGCTTCGCGGACGAATATTTATGGAGGGGTATGTCCACGTCTGCTGCAGGCTCGTTGGTGACTGACAAGTCTGATGCGGGACAGGCAGGCACAGTTGCAGCGGTTGCAAGGGAAAATTGGTGGGTTGGGTTTGGGTGTTGGATTTTTCCTCTTTTGTCTTTTGTCAGTGAGGTGGGCTCTGCGGTCTTCTTCAAAGGAGGTTGCTGCCCGCCGAACTGTGAGCCACCAAGATGCACGGTTGGAGGCGATATCAGCCCACTGGCGGTGGTCAATGTGGCAGGCACCCAGAGATTTCTTTAAGCAGTCCTTGTACCTCTTCTTTGGTGCACCTCTGTCTCGGTGGCCAGTGGAGATCTCACCATAGATCACGATCTTGGGAAGGCGATGGTCCTCCATTCTGGAGACGTGACCCACCCAGCGCAGTTGGGTCTTCAGCAGCATGGATTCGATTCTTGCGGACTCTGCCAGCTCGAGTACTTCGATTCTAGGAGCCGTAGGTGATGCCACTAGAGGAGTGTGATGCTCTAAGGACTGGCTCCTCCCCTGACTCCGTCCCCATATATCCCAATATAAACCCTGGATCCCCGCCAAATCCTCAGTTCAATCCAGACTATTGTGTGTTATTCTTACTGTTGTACTCTCTTTCTCTCTGGCCTCGAGTGCTCTCAGTCACAATCCACACATGATGTGAACAACCTTCTTGCTTCTTGCCTCAGAGCCAGTCGTGGGGTCAATGACTTGGGAGCTGCTGTGACCTTTATGATAGATCATTCCCCTCCCCCTCAACAGTATCTAAAGCAGTATACTTGTTACTGAGGGGAGTGGCTGCAGGAGAACACTGCACCCTCTGCCTTCCTCTTTCAAGTGGTCACCCCAACCACCCCCAGCCTGCTCCCAATATGTGGCTACATCACTGTAACTGCAATCTATGACTCTCTCAGGCTCCATCCAACTTCTCCTTGGCCTTATTAAAGCACCTTGCACCTCTTCTGCTGCATCAGATATTTTCAGGATTCTTGGCTTTTCATTGGATCTTGAACTTTTTTTTCTGTCTGCTACAGTTGGACTAATTTCCCATTAGGTATCTGAGCCTGAGGGATATACACAACTTGTTCACTTATGCACCAGTTCTTCAAAAGTGAACAATTGCTGGTTTATTGTCATATATTTTAATGCAACCTCCCAACCCACTATAGGACACTCACACCTCGTGACATCAAAATTTGCCATCTTCAAAATTACAACCCTGGTTTCAAATTGAATCTCATCATCTCGAACCTTTTAAGTTCTTTCTCAGTCTTCCCCCGAGGCCCCCCTTGACTTCGAGATTGTCAATGAATCCTTTCCACACGAATGAATCTAAAGTTGTCCTCTTCTCATTGGTTCCACGACCAATGATGTCCTCATTCTTTCTAACAGCTATCAGGCTCTTGAACCTTCCCTTCAGGAGATGCTTCAACACCTCAAAAGGACTGTTTGTTTGCTATTATAAGTCACTTTTTTTGCACAAAAATTACTGTGAATATTTATTATCGATCTTATGTGTTTATGTCTCTTAATTTAATTTGTTATGAGCCCAAAGGACCCCCAATCCCCGCAGCAATAGATATTCACCAAGACAAATGGTTACTTAAACAAAAGTTGCTTTAAACATGAAAACATAATATGGTATAAACAAGGAGGCTTACAACTGCCAAACTTTAAAAATTATTATAGAGCCGCACAATTAAGATATCTATCAGATTTTTATCAAACAAGGGAAAAACCAGACTGGACGAGATTAGAATTAGATAAAATAGGGGAAAAGATACCTGAACACATATTATATAAATGGGATGAAAAATTGGTACAACATAGAAGTTCTCCAGTATTACATCATCTCCTCAATATTTGGAAGAAGATACATGTAGAAAGAAATAAAACAAATTATCAATTACCAAAACTAATATTGACGCAAAATAAGCTACTCCCTTTTACAATAGATAACCTTTCCTTTAGAGAATGGGAAAAAAAAGTGATTAAAAGAATAGAAAATTGTTTTTCAGGAAATAGATTCTTATCCTTTGAACAAAATGAAAGATAAGTACAATATAACTCAAGATACAGCGCTGGCATATTACCAATTGAGATCCTACTTGAAGGATAAATTAGGAAGCAGTTTGAGTTTGCCAGAGGCAAGTAACCTTGAATATGTGATTACAGATACAATGATAATCAAAAGATATATAACAAATATGTATATTAAACTGCAAGAAAAGGAGAATGAGGAAACAAATGGTAAAACTAAACAAAAATGGGAACAAGATTTAAATATAAAGATAAAAAAGGAAACATGGGAGAAATTATGTTCTGGAACGATGAGAAATACAATAAATATGAGGCTACGTATGATACAATATAACTGGATACACAGACTATACATTACACCTCAAAAGTTAAATAAATGGGACCCAACAGTATCTGATAGATGTTTTCGATGTAAAAAAGAAATGGGAACAACAATTCATGCAATCTGGACATGTGAGAGAGTAGAAAAATTTTGGGAAGATCTAAATCAGATATTAAATAAAATAACAGAAAACAATATACCAAAGAATCCAGAGATCTTTCTCCTAAGTAACATAAAAAACAAAGAATTTGGAATTGATTTGGAGGATGCACAAAAATGATTTGTTAAGATAGCTCTAGCCGTAGCAAAAAAATGTATTATGTCAACCTGGAAATTGGAAGATAATTTGAAAATACAACAATGGTTTATAGAAATGAATAAATGTATTCCATTAGAAAAAATAACATATAGTTTAAGAAATAATATTGAAATATTTGAACAAGTATGGGAGCCTTACATTAAATACAATAGCGAAAACCTACCGGGGACAATCATTACCTAAGTTGATGGAAGGAGAAGGAAAGAAAAGAATGGACTCAGTAGAATTTCTGGTGTATTTTTTTTGAGTGACAACATTGTCTGACTGGTTTAATGTATCCTAGATTGTATACCTTAAATGGATGGGGTGGGGGTGGGGGGGTGGGTTGGGAGGAGGGAGGGGGGGGGGGAGAAAATGTCACTGTATATGTGTGAAAAGGAAAAAGTGTGTATTATGGCTAATGTGATTTATGGTGTGAAAAAAAAAATTTAAAACAAAAAAACATGAAAACATAATCAAACTTTAATTTATCACTATTGACTTAACTAACCTAACTTAACCCCATTTCTAATTCTAAGGGCATGTGTATGTAATGTGTGTGGAAGTTCAGAAAAGTTCTTTAGTTCACAGTCCAATTTCATTTCTAATTCCTCCAATGCAGGCAATTCTTATACTGTGCACAGAATTTAACATTTATAACGTTCACCAAGCTTTGGTGCTTGAAAGGTAAATTGTTGCTGCTCAGGAAGGTTCTTGTCAGTTTTTAGAGAGAGATTTGTTGTTCCAGGATACCCACAACTGATTTACTTCCATCAGCCACTTCAGTGTCTTGCCAAAGAAACTTTCCCCCTTAGAGTTCTCCAGATGATAACCCTCTTTTTTTTTCAGGTCACCACAGAGTTCCTTCTTGTTTCTCTTATTCCAAGTGAAACATTAGACAGCCAGTCCTCTCCTTTTGCATGAACCACAAGGGCTTTGACCAGACTGAACTAAGCACTCACAACCCATCTTCCAAATGGGGGTTTCCACAAGCTTTCCAGCTTGTCCTGTTCCAGTTTTCTGACATTTTACTGCAGAGTCTAAGATCTACGGGAAGGGTGTCTTCTCTCTGAAGACCCAATGAGTGGTATCCCTGGCCCTGAGCAAGAGTTCACTAAAGATGGGGCCCTCTAGACACCTCGGCGTTCCTTCTGGTGGGCTTCTCCTCTTCTATCTGTGTACCTGGAGGGGAAAAGTGAAGTACACTGAAGTGCTGGCGGAACTCAATATCCGTGGAAAGCAACAGGCAGTCAATGTTTCAGGCCTGACCCCTTCTTCACGACTGCCAAAAATCAAGGAGCTCTGGGTGGAGGGAGAGGGTGGAGCATAGGCTTGGAGGTGATTGAAGGACACAGGTGGGAGGAGGAAGAAAGGGGCTGAGAGGTGATAAGGGTGTGGTGGTATGTCATGCATGATGTCATTAGACCACTAGGTCACCAGGTGGCTCACCTGGTTATCTAAAGCCCGGGGGGGGAAATCCCTTGCCCCTCATTCTGGCCTAGGCTTGTACAGAGGCAAGACCAAGGCCTCAAAGCCTAGCTGTATACCAGTCTATTAAAACTAGTGTTTTACCTGCACTCTGCCTCGTGTGGTTTGATGCTAGTAGCTAATTTAATAGACTGCTATACATTTCCAGAATGGACGCTCCACTAGACCTCGACTCAGCCGAGACCTGACTCAGGGACCCAGGAACGGAAATGGGCCCTGCGCACATGCAGTCGAAAATGGACGGGCTAGAAAGCTGTGAGATCAGGATCAAGAGCAAGGGGGGAGCCCACTCCACAGTCGTGGTGGATTTTGGAGGGGTCAGAAATACCCCGGGACAGGTAATGAGTGGCAGAGTGCCCTACCTGTTTGCGAACTCACTGAGGCAGCACGCAGGGTACCTGATGTATGACTAGGAGTGATGCCAGACACAGGTGAAGGGCATACGGCAAGTCGCCTTGCCGATTGCAGTTTACCGGCAGGATTGTGGGTACGGGCTGTTACTCCAGAGCCACCCCCAACCATCTCTGATTCCCCAGAGGGGGCCCATGTCTCCGCAGGGGTGAGCGACCACGTGCGAGAGGGATCAGGTCCAGCACATGCCTACCCCCTAGCTATCAAACCACAAGCTGAGGCTCAGCCAGGTACTGTGGCCAGAGAAGCTTGAGCTGGATCCCAGAACCATCAGTGCAAGCATGCATTCCAGCCGATGGTATAGGTGTTTTATTAATTATGCGGGGATAGAGGGAGCGTCAGAGGAGGAAATGCTGATGCTACTGCTGGCTCAGCTGGGAGATTGTCCGTACTCATTAATTCAGGACACCAAGTCATACCAGGAAGCAATGGACACTCTGCAAAGACATTATAATAGGGGGCACAGGGAGCTGCACTCCAGGCACAGACTCGTGACCAGGTCGCAGCAAGCAGGAGAGTCTGTTAGAGACTTTATACTCGTGCTAAAGGATTTGGCGAGGGCTTGCAATTTTAAGACAGTATCTGCCCAAAAGTATACAGACGACTTGGTGAGGGACAGAATCGTAGCTGGGGTCAGGTCAACGGAAATAAGACAGAGGCTGTTGGAAAAGAGGACAGTGAGGCTAGATGAGGCTGAAACCATTGCGGAGGCTCTGGAGGACTCTAGGAGGGAGCTAAAGGAGTACACTGAGCCAGATATGTGGGCCACACAGGAAGAGGTGCATGGATAAACAAGGGCAACATTCCACAGCAACTGCCTCATTAGACCATTCCAAGTGTGTTTTTTGTGAGAAGCTAAAGCACCCCAGAACCCACTGTCCAGCTAAGGAGAAGGACTGCTCGAGGTGTGGAAAGAAGGGGCATATGCAGAAGTATGCAGAAGAGGCTCCTGCCAAAGCCCTCTCTCATGCAAATGAAAGGCAGGAAAGATCTTCTCCTTCCCCCACAAGCAAGACGAAGCAGAGTGCCATGTGCTGCTTGCCATCTAGGGAGGCTGGGCAGAGGACACAGTGGCCAGGTGACTGCTTCGGTACTGAGTACTACAATCAAGGTTGGGATGAAAACTTCTATCAGAATGGAGGGAGCACCAAGCTGGCCTCATTACGACTGAATCAGGTGAGTCCGCACGACCTATTGGATGCGACTGTTAGTATTAAGGTTAACGGGGCTACTGTAAATTGTTTACTGGATAGTGGGAGTCTTTTCTTTGTCTTTGGCTTGGCTTCGCGGACGAAGATTTATGGAGGGGGTAAAAAGTCCACGTCAGCTGCAGGCTCGTTTGTGGCTGACCAGTCCGATGCGGGACAGGCAGACACGATTGCAGCGGTTGCAAGGGAAAATTGGTTGGTTGGGGTTGGGTGTTGGGTTTTTCCTCCTTTGCCTTTTGTCAGTGAGGTGGGCTCTGCGGTCTTCTTCAAAGGAGGCTGCTGCCCGCCAAACTGTGAGGCGCCAAGATGCACGGTTTGAGGCGTTATCAGCCCACTGGCGGTGGTCAATGTGGCAGGCACCAAGAGATTTCTTTAGGCAGTCCTTGTACCTTTTCTTTGGTGCACCTCTGTCACGGTGGCCAGTGGAGAGCTCGCCATATAATACGATCTTGGGAAGGCGATGGTCCTCCATTCTGGAGACGTGACCCATCCAGCGCAGCTGGATCTTCAGCAGCGTGGACTCGATGCTGTCGACCTCTGCCATCTCGAGTACCTCGACGTTAGGGGTGTGAGCGCTCCAATGGATGTTGAGGATGGAGCGGAGACAACGCTGGTGGAAGCGATAGTGGGAGTACAGAGAGCTTTATAGACCAAGGGTTTGTAGAACAACTCGCGTTAAAAATGTACCCCAGTCACTGTATATGTGTGAAAAAGAAAAAGTGTATATCACGGCTAATGTGATTTATGGTGTGAAAAAAAAATTAAAAAAAAAATGTACCCCAGTGACCACCAGATCCTAATAGCATCTAACAACCATGTGACTAAGGACAACCACTTCTGCAGGATCACTCTGGAGATCCAGGGTACAGCATATGAGGAGTTTAAATTGCTGGTGCTCCCACGCCTCTGTGCTCCAGTGGTGCTGGGGTTGGATTTTCAGTGCCAACTGAAAAGCATCACAATGGTGCATGATGGGCCACTTCCCCCATTAATCCTTAGAAAGAAGTGTTACTGCAACCTCACGGCCCTGAACATAGAGGCCCCCCCTTTATTTGTGCACCTCACGCCTGACTGCACCCCGGTGGCCACTAAGAGCAGGCGGTACAGCCCAAAGGACAGGGAGTTTATCGGTGCAAAATTCCGTAGTTCCAGCCCCTGGAGAGCACAAGTAGTGGTAGTGAAGTCTGGGGAGAAGAGGCGTAGACTACAGTCAGACCATCAACAAATTCATTCAGCTGGATGCATAACCGCTTCCGTGTATCGCGGACATAGTAAACAGCATTGCCCAGTACAAAGTGTTCTCCACTATCGACCACAAGGCAGCTTACCACCAGTTGCCCATTAGAAAGAGCGATAGGATATACATGGCATTTGAAGTGAACGGCAGGTTGTACCAGTTCCTCCGCCTCCCCTTTGGTATCACCAACGAGGTATCCCTGTTCCAGCGGGAGATGGATCGCATAGTGGACGATTACCACTTAAAGGGGGTGTTCCCGTACCTGGACAATGCTACGATCTGTGGCCACTCACAAGCTGACCACGATGCTAACCTTCAAAATATTTTTCAGGCAGTAAAGGACCGCAATCTAACGTACAATAAGGATAAATGTGTCTTTAACACCAGGAAGTTAGTGATCCTGGGCTACGTGGTGCAAAACGGGGAAATTAGACCGTACCCGGCCCGCATGCACCCGCTGTTAGACCTCCCCATCCCTCATTCTCAAAAGACATTAAAGAGGTGTCTGGGGCTGTTTGCATACTATGCGCAGTGGGTCCCCAATTACGCCGACAGGGCCCACCCACTCATAAAGTCCTCAACTTTTACCCTCAGTCCTGCAGCTATCAAAGCATTCAAAGAGATCACGAAGGCCACCCTGCGATCCATTGACGAGATGGTCCCTTTTCAGGTAGAGACTGACACCTCAGACATGGCGTTGGCTGCCACCCTGAATCAAGAGGGGTAGTTGGTGGCCTTTTTCTTGTGGACCCTCCAAGGATCCAAGGTAAGACACTCGGCAGTGGAGAAGGAGGCCCAGGCCATTGTGGAAGCAGTGCAGCACTGGAGACATTTTCTGGCCTGTAAACGTTTCTCCCTTGTTTTGGACCAATGATCCGTGGCATTCATGTTCGATAATCAAAACAGGGTGATCCAGGCTCAATGAACCCTCAGACGCATTGTCCAGGGGCACTTGTGCGGCCCTTAATCACATGTCCCAGCTGCAGAGCTTGCACAATGAGCTGGGCCACCTGGGAGTTGCGAGGCTCTTCCATTTTGTCAGGGCCCAAAACCTCCTGTTCTCAGTGGAGGAGGTACAGATGGTAAGCAGGGGTTGCCCCATCTGTGCAGAGTGTAAACCGCAGTTCCACCGGCCAGACAGCGTCCTCTTAATAAAAGCTACCAGGCCTTTCGAGCGGCTTAGCCTTGACTTCAAAGGCCCGCTCCCATCCTACAACAGCAACATCTATTTCCTAAATGCTATTGACGAGTACTCACAGTTCCCCTTTGCTATCCCATGTCCCGATGTCACCGCAGCAACAGTAATAAAGTGCCTGCAATCTATATTCAGTTTGTGTGGGTACCCTAGCTATATACACCACTATAAGCCTGCGGGGGTTCCCTTCCCCCTGATTCTGGCTGAGGCTTATACAGATAGGGGTGCTGCCTTCATGAGCATTGAGGTCCAACAGTACCTCAAGGATAGAGGCATTGCGACCAGTCGCACTACGAGTTATAACCCTAGGGGGAACGGGCAGGAAGAAAGGGAGAATGCCACCATCTGGAAGACAGTTCTGCTAACTTTCAAAGCAAAGGACCTACCAGTAGCAAGGTGGCAAGACGTGTTACCGGAGGCTCTGCTCTCCATACGCTCTTTATTGTGTTCCGCCACTAACGTGACACCACATGACCATATCTTTTCTTTACTGAGGAAAGCCATGACAGGCACCGTGCTGCCTAGATAGCTGATGTTAGTTAAATTTAAATTGAATTAAAATGTCCTCCTCCACAAGCATTGCAGACGCCACAGGACCGACCTGCTGGTGGAGCCTGTGGAAGTGAGGCACGCAAGCCCTCACTACGCCTGTGTCGCATTTGAGAATGGATGGGAAGACTCAGTGGCCACCAGGAACCTTGCACCAGCAGGAGATGTGGGAGGTGCAGAAGAACTACAGAGCCCTACAGATTGGCAGGACGGGATGGCAGTCAACGCAGGAGCACCACGGGCTCCAGAGGATCAGCAGGAAGGAACCACTGTTGACGTGGGAGGGTCACAGTCCCCCATGGAGCAGTATGAAGAGCAGCAGACGAACACACCCCCACAGGCAGAAAGCCCTGCACCCACGCACTATACCCTTACCCAGGGACAAGACCCCCAGGCCCTGGCACCCCCCACCTCCCCTGCCCCGGCCCCCCAAAGGTGCAGAAGGAAGAGGAAACCATGTCAAATACTGGACTTATGAACGGGTGCAAAGAGACAGAGGGGATGGGGGGGAGGGTCAGTCACAATTTTTTAAGGGGTGGTGAATGTGGTGGTATGTCATGCATGATGTCATTACACCACTAGATCACCAGGTGACTCACCTGGTGATCTTGTACATAAGCCCGGGGGGGATCCCTTGCCCCTCATTCTGGCCTAGGCTTATACAGAGGTAAGACCAAAGCCTCAAAGCATAGGTGTATACCAGTCTATTAAAACTAGTGTTTTACCTGCACTCTGCCTCGTGTGGTTTGACACTAGAAGCCGACAAAGGGGAGGGGAACAGAGGGCTTTGAAAGATGCTCTTTGGTAGCTGAAAGAGTTGGAGAGATGAGGGAAAGCAAGAGAATAGGGGGAGAGGCTAGCAGAAACTGGAGAATAATAGGAGCCTGTCAAGATGGAATAAAGTGTTATTTCTCCAATTTATGAATGGTCTAATATGGACAGGGCACGAAGCCATGGACTGTCATGTCAGTGCAGGAATGTCAGTACGTAGGTTGCCAGTTTGAGGGCAAAGGTAAATTGTTTACTTGGTCAGGATTCACTGCCCTACTGCTCAGCGTTTGGGAAAGCAGATTTCCCCACATCTTCTCCTTCCAGGAGAAACCACTGGGAAGGAGGGTGGGGAAAGGAGAGAGAGAGAGAGAGAGAGAGAGAGAGAGAGAGAGAATGAGGCAGAGTTGGGAACATTAAAAATAGATGCGGCGGGTGCCTGCTGTCTCTCATATGAAGAGTGTCCTGAAACATTGCATGAAATGGTGACAGAAGTGGTTGAGGCTCACATCATAAAATGGAGAAATAAGCAAACGTCAAAATGGGAGGGAGAGAGAGAGGAAATGAGATAGACAGAGCTGTTGGGAAGGCAGGCAGACAAATTGAGACGGACCAGGCCTGAGACAGGGACATGCAGAAGATTGAGTGGTCGAGCAGAAAAAAAACACAGACACTGATTTAACGAGGGAAGAAAAGGTAGGAGTTGAAGATTAGTATATCATGTTTCAAGAGGGTGAGCTAGAGAGTGACCAATAATACAAGCCTAAGGCCTGTGCACTTCGCTGCTCGATTACTGATAGAATTCACCCACGCAAACAACCACAAGGGGAAGCGCATAGCAGACAGGCATTCTCAAAATGTCCATATTTAATGGTCACAGAGTTATACAGCACAGAAACAAACCCTTCTTTCAGCCCAACTCTTCCTTGCTGTCCCAGGTGGATACACAAGCGAGTTCCACGTGCCTGGGTTCGACCCACACCCTCCGAATCATGGCATTTTAATTCAATTTAAATTTAGACCTACTGCACGGTGACCGGCCACTTCGTCCCATCAGTCTGTGCCGCCCAACTTACACCCCATTAACCTCACCCCGGTACGATCCGAGCAGCGGGAGGAAACTGGAGCTCCTGGAGAAAACTCCATACAGACACGGAGGGGGTGGGGGGGCAGCGTACAGACTCCTTACAGACAGAGTGGGATTCGAACCCCGGTCCAGAGCCTATCGCTGGCGCTCTAGAGGTGTTACGCTAACTGCCACACCAACCGTGCTGCCCCATATAAATTTATTTAATACATTGTCATTTTGAATTTTAAGTTGGGTGTTGGGTGTCTTCAAAGTTGTTGAAGAGAACATTTGGGACATTGTCGTGGGATACAGCAAGGTTGAGTTCCTTCCAACCTATCCCCACATAGCGTAAAATTTAAGCCCATAAATATTCTACATAGTCAGAAAAGTGAAACAAAACTCACAGACTGTGAAGGGGAACATCCTCCAAAAGATAAGTAGACACAAGAAGTCCATATATCTTCTGAAGTCAGAGTGGGAGAGGGTCCCTTCTGCATCAGGTCGTTGTGTGTGAGCTATCTGACGGAATGTACGACGGTTGTGTATCGATCATGTTCAGGAAACCACAGCTCTCAACGTCATTATCAAAACTTCCTTTTGGCAATGTGCTAAAAGACGTCACTGATGTCTGCATCTCAAGAAAACAAGAATTGTAACTCTACTCAATATCAGGGAATTGCAGGCCAGTTAGTTCAATGCGTTATCACATGATATCAGACACAGCATGGACTAAGGAAGGGGAAACCCATGTTTCTTTCCTTTTTAAAATATTATTATTGATTTTAATAAAGAACATGCAAACAAAAAAGGTACAATTCAGTAAGATGATATGGACTGTTAGACAAACTAACTAAGACATTCCGTATAACACTAAAATAAATAAATTGTAAATCATATTCATAATTCATATTTTAGAGAGTATATGCCTCTTTTAGAAAAAAACTAATAACACAAAAAAAAGAAAGGAAAGAAGAAACTAGTAGAGGAGAAAAACTCAAACCCATTCCCTAACCACGTTGCCAGATGCGATATATGACTGGTATTAAAAGACAAACAAGGCTAAAAAAAATTAATATAAAGAACACAGAAAAGAAATGAGTTGGAGAATTTAATTACATTGGAGTAAAATTATAAAGTAGGAGAGTGAGTCACAAATAACCCCCCCCATAACGTCTTTATTATTAATTGAATAACAAAGCTTTTCCATGTTCGAACAGGCCGTGAGTAGGCAGGGCAGCGACCTTCCATTTCTGTATGACCGCACACCTTGCCAAAAGAGAGCCAAAAGACTCCGAGCCAGAGATAAAGAAGAATCGTTCTCTCCCGTCGTGCCGACGAAGGCCACCAAAGGATTCGGTATTGAATCTATCTTGAAATTTTTTAATAAAGTGTGGAAAATCTCTCTCCAGTATTTTTTGAGACTAGGACAAATCCAGAACACACGAATTGATGACGCTTCTCCGCTCTTGTACCTGTCACAGCAGGGAGTCAGATTAGAATAAAAGTGAGACAATTTAGCCTTATTCAAATGTGCTCTATGAATCATAGAGGACAATGCCGAGCTATGAACCAACTTAAGAATTGTGTCCCAATCCACATCCAAATTTAAACTTGTTCCCAAGCATTTTTGATTTTAACTGATGGACTCTGATTTAAACATAACAATTTATTTTCTTTTTGAAAATTTTATTTAGAAGTTTTGCAAAATAGATACATACAATTAATCTAACAAAAAAAACCCCTACTACCCCACCTCCCACCACCCACCCACCTTGGAGCTAAAAAAATACAATTATACCAGATATTTAATAGTGGCTGTTTGGTGAGCATCACTAATAAAAACATTTACTTAATATCCAAACCCATACATTCCCCAAATATGAATTCCATATTTTAACAAAAAATGAATAATTATTTTGCAAATTATAAGTTATCTTCTCCAAATAAAGACATGATTGTGATTCATTATTGCCATCTTTGTATATTCAATTCTACATCATTTTACCACATAACAATACATTTCCTAGCTACAGCCAACCATAAACATATAAATGCAATTTGAGATTTGTCCAATCTTAAACTGTTAGTGTATTCACATAACCCAGTAAACACACCAGTGGGTCAAGTTTATCTTAAATAAATCTCGCCAAAACTTAATAAGTTTTTTCCAAAAAAGGACTAACTTTTGTACATTCCCATACTGAATGTACCTGTCTCTTCTCCACATCAGAAACACAAATCTGATGAACTAAAAACATATTTTTTCAACTTGTCAGCTGTTAAATACAATTGATGTAAGAAATTATAATTAACCAGACATTAACTTAGTACATTAATTAACTTAGTAACACTATCAACACACATGTTTGACCATTCCTCGCAAGTAATAGATAAATCCTTCTATTTATCATTCATTTTATATACATCCATTTTAGCCATCTTTTCCTGGAGTAACATATATGTTTCCAAAATGATTCCCTTCTTTCCTTTATCAGCAATTAATATCTCAAATTTTGTTTGACCAGGTAACACCAATTCTCGTGCAAAACTTTCTAACAATAAATCCTGAACTTGATAATAAGCAAATAAAGTATTTGGTAATAGGGAGAGGAGAGGAGAGGAGAGGAGAGAGGAGAAGGACAGAAAAGAAAAGAGTCCGGGGCAGGTAAGAAAACTTTTTAAAAAGTCTCTTACCAGGGTCTGCGGGGAGGAGTCGGCGTCAGAGGCGGCCATTGGTCGAGCCAGCGTACAGGAGAGTGTGACGGGAAGGTAAGGTCTTTTTAAAGACTCATACTGGGGACAGAGCTTAACAGTAGGGAGAGGAGAGGAGAGGAGAGGAGAGGAGAGGAGAGGAGAGGAGAGGAGAGGAGAGGAGAGAGGAGAAGGACAGAAGGGGTTAATTGGTAAAAGGCCAATAAATAAGAGGGACAGCGAGCGGCCCAGCGAGTGAGTGGCCCAGTGAAGGAGTGGGACTTCCAGGCTTTGGCTCATCAGGCTTCGGCGAAAGCAGGCGGAGAGAAAGCTAAGATAGTCTTCATTATTTCTTCATTGGGGTAAGGGATGAGTGTTAAGGCTGTGTGTTGTCGGGAGTGCCGGATGTGGGAGGTCCTGGAGTCTTCCAGACTCCCGGATGTCCATATCTGCACTAGGTGTGTCGAGCTGCAGATTGTCAGGGACCGTGTTAGGGAACTAGAGCTGCAGCTCGATGACCTCAGGCTGGTTAGGGAAACAGAGGTAGTCATAGACAGGAGTTACAGCCAGGTGGTCACGCCAGGGCCACGGGAGGATGAAAGGTGGGTAACTGTTAGGAGAGGGACAAAAGAACGTAAGGTGCCAGAGACGAGCCCTGTGAATGTAACCCTCAGCAATAAGTACGCCTCTTTGAGCACTGTTGAGGGGGACATCAAGGTTGGGGGGAGTGACAGTGGCTGTGCCTCTGGCACGAGGTCGGCCCCTGTAGCTCAGAAAGGGAGGGAAAGGAAGAGGAGGGCAATTGTGGTTGGAGACTCCATAGTTAAGAGGACGGATAGGGGATTCTGTGGACGCAGCAAGGAGAACCGGATGGTGGTTTGCCTCCCTGGTGCCAGGGTCCGGGATGTTGCTGCTCGTGTCCCAGATATCCTAAAGTGGGAGGGACAGGAGCCAGAGGTCGTGGTACACGTAGGTACCAATGACATAGGGAGAATTAGAGAAGAGGTCCTAAAAAGTGAGTACAGGCAGTTAGGTAGGGAGTTAAAAAGAAGGACCGCAAAGGGGGTAATCTCTGGATTACTCCCTGTGCCACGTGACAGTGTGAATAGAAATAGAATGAGGTGGAGGATTAACACGTGGCTGAAGGGGTGGAGTAAGGGGCAGGGTTTTAAGTTTCTGGATAACTGGGACCTTTTTTGGGGGAGATGTGACCTGTACAGTAAGGACGGGTTACACTTAAATCCCAGGGGGACCAGAATCCTGGCAGAGGTATTTGCTAGGGCTACTCAGGATCCTTTAAACTAGAATGGTTGTGGGGAGGGAACAAAACAGTACAGAGCAGTAAGGAGAAGGTTAGAATGCAAACAATGAAAGTTTGTAGTAAGTATTTGAATATGGATGGGCAGGTGATAGAGAAGGGAAATGCTCTGGAAGAAGATGAAGGGCAATTGGCAGGAAAAGTAAATAATGTTGTTCTTAAAGATGAGGGAAAACAGGGATTAAAAAATGGGAAATCCCTGAAATTCATATATTTTAATGCCAGGAGTATTGTAAAAAAGGTGGATGAGCTGAAGGTGTGGATTGATACTTGGAAGTATGATGTGGTAGCGATTAGTGAGACATGGTTGCAGGAGGGATGTGATTGGCAACTGAATATCCCTGGGTTTCGTTGTTTTAGGTGTGATAGAGTCAGAGGGGCAAGAGGAGGTGGGGTTGCATTGCTTGTCAGGGAAAATATTACAGCGGTGCCTAGGAAGGATAGATTAGAGGGCACATCCACGGAGGCTATTTGGGTGGAACTGAGGAGTAGGAAAGGAGAGGTTACACTTGTAGGGGTGTATTATAGACCACCCGGAGGGGACCGAGACCTAGAGGAGCAAATCTGTAGGGAGATAGTAGATATTTGTGATAAGCACAGGGTTGTAATTATGGGAGATTTTAATTTTCCACATATAGATTGGGAAACACATTCTGTGAAAGGAATGGATGGGTTAGAGTTTGTGAAATGTGTGCAAGATAGTTTTTTACAACAATATGTAGAGGTGCCGACCAGAGAAGGAGCAGTGTTAGATCTACTGTTGGCAAATGGGATGGGTCAAGTGATGGAGGTTAGTGTTGGCGAGCACTTCGGGTCCAGTGATCATAATGCCATCAGCTTCAATGTCATTATGGAAAGAGAGAAATCAGGGCCAAGGATTGAGGTTTTTGATTGGGGAAAAGCTAGATTTGAGGAGATGCGAAAGGACTTGCAGGGTGTGCATTGGGACAATTTGTTTTATGGGCAGGATGTAGTAGAGAGATGGAAGTCTTTTAATGATCAGATTTTGAGAGTGCAAAAGCTTTATGTTCCTGTTAGGTTAAAAGGAGGGGCAAAAGGTTTGAGAGAGCCGTGGTTTTCAAGGAATATTGGAAACTTGGTTCGAAGAAAAAGGGAGGCGTACATTAGATATAAGAAGCATGGAGTTAAGGAGATGTTTGAAAGATACATTGAATGTAAGAGGAATCTTAAGAGAGGAATTAGGAAAGCTAAAAGAAGGTACGAGAAAACTATGGCAAGCAGGGTGAAAACTAATCCAAAAGAGTTCTACAAATATGTTAATGGTAAGAGGAAAGCTAGAGACAAAATTGGTCCCTTAGAAAATCAGAGTGGAAAACTGTGTGTGGAACCTAGAGAAATGGGGGAGATATTGAACAGTTTCTTTTCTTCGGTATTCACTAAGGAGAAGGATATTGGGAGATGTGGGATAAAAAAAGCAAATTGGGTAAATATGGGGAATATAGAGATTACAAAAGGTGTAGTTTTAAGGCTTTTGAAGAACATAAAGGTGGATAAGTCTCCGGGACCAGACGGGATCTTCCCCAGAACATTGAGAGAAGTGAAGGAGGAAATAGCAGAGGCTCTGGCGGTAATTTTTCAAATGTCATTAGATATGGGGTTAGTGCCGGAGGATTGGCGCATTGCGCATGTGGTTCCGTTATTTAAAAAGGGTTCAAGGAGGAAGCCTGGCAACTATCGGCCTGTAAGTTTGACGTCTGTGGTAGGTAAATTAATGGAGAAAATTCTTAGAGATAGTACTTATAAACATCTGGATAGACAGGGTCTGATCAGGAGCACTCAACATGGATTTGTGGGAGGAAGGTCATGTTTGACCAATCTGATTGAATTTTTTGAAGAGGTGACTAGGAATGTGGATGAGGGTAGCGCAGTGGATGTTGTCTATATGGACTTCAGTAAGGCCT
The DNA here is from genome assembly GCF_036971445.1 of Narcine bancroftii. NCBI lineage: Eukaryota > Metazoa > Chordata > Chondrichthyes > Torpediniformes > Narcinidae > Narcine > Narcine bancroftii. Next base: position 216,163,511 of record NC_091473.1, read on the forward strand.
TCGATAAGGTACCACATGGAAGGTTAGTTAGGAAGGTGCAGTCTTTAGGTATAAATTTTAAGATAGTCAAATGGATTGAACATTGGCTGAAAGGGAGAGGCCAGAGAGTGGTAGTGGATAATTGTCTGTCAGGTTGGAGGCCGGTGACCAGTGGTGTGCCTCAAGGATCTGTATTGGGCCCATTGTTGTTTGTTATATACATTAATGATCTAGATGATGGGGTGGTGAATTGGATTAGTAAATATGCAGACGATACTAAGATAGGTGGAATAGTGGATAATGAAGAAGGTTTTCAAGGATTGCAGAGGGATTTGGGCTGCTTAGAAAAGTGGGCTGAAAAATGGCAGATGGAATTTAATGCTGATAAGTGTGAGGTGCTTCATTTTGGTAAGAAGAATCAGAATAGGACATATGTGGTAAATGGGAGAGCATTGAGGAATACAGAAGAGCAGAAAGATTTAGGAGTAACGGTACATCGTTCCCTGAAGGTAGAAACTCACGTGAATAGGGTGGTGAAGAAGGCTTTTAGTATGCTGGCCTTTATCAATCATTGCATGGAATATAGGAGTTGGGAAGTGATGTTGAGATTGTATAAGACGTTGGTGCGGCCTAATTTGGAGTTCTGTGTGCAGTTCTGGTCGCCTAATTATAGGAAGGATATAAACAGAGTGGAGAGAGTGCAGAGAAGGTTTACCAGAATGTTGCCTGGGTTTAAGCATCTGGAGTATGGGGAGAGATTGGACAGATTGGGTCTTTATTCTTTGGAGCATAGAAGGTTGAGAGGGGATTTGATAGAAGTATTTAAGATTATGAAAGGGATAGACAGAATGGATGTGGATAGACTATTTCCGTTAAGAGGAGGAAAGTTTAAAACAAGAGGACATGAGTTAAGAATTAAGGGGCAGAGGTTTAGAGGTAACATGAGGGGGAACTTCTTTACTCAGAGAGTGGTAGCTGTGTGGAATGATCTTCCGGGAGAAATAGTGGTGGCGGAGTCAATTGTATTATTTAAGAAAAGGTTGGTCAGGTATATGGATGAGAAGAAGATGGAGGGTTATGGACATTGTGCAGGGAGGTGGGACTAGAAAGGGGTGTTTGGTTCGGTGCGGACTAGAAGGGCCTAATGGCCTGTTTCCGTGCTGTAATTGTTATGTTATGTTATGTTGTTATGTAATATACCAAACTTCTCTCTAAATCTATTAAAAGAAAGAAATATACCTGCAAAACAATCCTCCATTAAATTCACATCTTTCATTTCCCAGTCTTTCAAATAAGGATTATTTAAAGAAAAAGGAATTATCTTATTCTGATATAGTGGTGTCTTAGTTAAAATTTTACCTTTCGTTCCTATAATATGATCCCACTTATACCATACACCAGGGGTGTCAAACTCAAATTCACGGAGGGCCAAAATTAAAAACTTGGACTAAGTCGAGGGCCGAACTAAATATTTATTGAAAATTTTCAACAACATCTGCATGTTTTCTCTTCTTTCAACATATGTAATGTTAAACTTTAGGATATAACTTTAGGAGGATAATGTTACAAGTCAGGAGTAGGTAGCTCAAGTTCACCCTTTGCTTGACCTGAGGGAAACATATTTGGTCCCTGTGGAGATGTAGTCAGCATTCACAGGCTGTCTCCATTTTGGCCTTCATCAGGACTCAGCATTTCCTGCTCACTCCTCAGGCTCTAGGCCTCTATTCACCCTCGACCCACCATCCCTCTACCTGACCAGTCCTTTACCCAACCTCTACTCACCTCTCACTCCACTCGCTCTGCCTCTACCCACCCCATCCTATACACGCCCCTCTACTGCCTCTCCCCTCAACCTGTTCCTCCCTCTACCCGTCTCTCACCCTCTAATCACCCCTCCCCTACTCGCCCTGCCCCTCCCTTTACCTCTTCCCTATCCACCCCTCCTTCTACTCATCCCTCCCTCTAACTGCCCCTCGCACCACCATAACTTCCCCTGCCCATTACTCCTCACCTACACCCTCTGCCCACCCCTGCTTACCCACCCACTCAGGCCCAGCGCTCTGCCGATCAGCCTTTGCGGACAGCCACCATCTCTCTCTTCACGTGCAGGGCCGAACCAGCCGTCCCTGGGGTCCGCGCGGGTGCAAGCGCTGAAGGCCGTGGCAACCGGGAGAAGTGCGTTCACGCTGGGGAAGGGCCGTCCAGTGCCAGTCGCGCGGGGCTCGCACTGCCCGGGGGCCGTGCGCAGCCTGCCATGCCCGTCGCGCCGACAGGAAATCACAGGCGCTCGCCAATCCGCCGCACCGCTCGACAGGTGGGAGAAGTGACTGGTTGTGCGGGGAGCCTTCCTACTGGCTTGCCGGCTGATGACATCGACAGACTTCTCGTGTTACAATTTCTCGTGTTACAATGGGGAAGGATGTGCAATGAAGGGGGAGGATGGTGGGGGTGACATTACCAAAAAACAGCATCGGCTCTCGCTGCAGGGTGGGCCACCTCTAATACATTTTTGAAATGATCTTGCGGGCCAAATATAATTATATCGCGGGCCAAATTTGGCCCGCGGGCCAGAGTTTGACATGTGTGCCATTCACCCATTAAATGTCTCAGTACTGGCAGTTTATACTTTTGCAAAAAATAAAGGATTCCATCTACATATAAATTGATGTATTTTATTTTCGGAAATCAGATCTAACTCCACCTTCGCCCATACTGGAGGTTGACCAATATCAAACAACTTATTAATAAACTTTAATTGCGTTGCCTCGTAGTAATTCTGAAAGTGTGGTAATTGACGTCCACCTAAATCATACTTCCATGTCAACTCTTGACAACTTAACTTTCCATAAAAACAAATGAACTACTTGATTTAATTCCTTAAAAAATTTCTTCAGTAAGGTACAGCACTCGGAATAAACTGAAATAGATATTGAATACGAGGGTCTATATTCATTTTAATACAATTTACTCGTCCAGTCAAGGTTAATAGTAAATCTTTCCATCTATTTAAATCAAATTTAATCTTATTTAATAAAGGTATATAATTTAAACTATATAAATTTTGATATTCTTTATCTACTATTACTCTTAAGTACTTGATTTTATTGGACCATCTAAATTTTGTAAGCTGTTTACAATCTGAATAATCTTCATCCGATATTGATAATATCTCACTTTTATCACAATTGACTTTATAACCTGAAATCACACCATATTGTTCCAACAGATTTTGTAATAGTTCTAAAGAACTTTTAGGATAAGATACATCAACACATCATCTGCAAACAGATTAATTTTATACTCTTGCTTGCCCATTGTAATTCCCTTTGGCTTGAGCCAAAGGTTCTATAACTAATGCAAATAAGGCTGGTGATAGAGGACAGCACTGTCTACCATTGTAAATCCATCTTCTCCAGGAGATTTCCCACAAGGCATGGATTACAATGCCTCCTTAAGTTCCAAATCAATAAATGAAGCATCTAATTCCATAATATCTGTATCATTTAACAAAGGTAAATTTAAATTAGCCAAAAAAGATTTAATCTGATTCATATCTTGAGTCCCTTCAGATGTGTATAGATTCTGGTAAAATGTACAAAATTCATCAATAACTTTGTGGTTTATATGTTATCCCTGAACTTATCCTAACTGCATTAATCATTCTAGATACTTGTTCACTCTTCAACTACCAGGCTAAAACCTTATGGGCCCTTTCACCTAACTCATAATAATGTTGTTTCGATCGTTGAATAATTTTCTCATAATTATAAGTTTGCAAAGTATTATAACGCATTTTCAATTTGGATAATTGTACCTTGGTCAAACTCTCCTGAAGTTTATTCTCTAACACTGCTATCTCTTTCTCTAAGTTTTGACTTACTCTCGCTGCATAACTAATAATCTGACCCCTTAAATATACCTTCAAAGCATCCCATAAGATAAATTTACTCTGTACTGAATCTTCATTTGTTTGTAGGAAAAAGCCAATCTGATCTCTAACATATTTAATAAATTCAGGTTTATTTAACAACATTTCATTAAATCTCCAATGGTAAGTAGTTTCTGCACTACATGAAATTAGCAATAGTGAATGATCAGACAAAATCCTACTCTTATATTCAGCATGAGTAATTCTACCTTGCAATTGTGCCGATTGATAGAAAAAGGTCAATTCTTGAGAATGAATCATGATGGGCAGAATAAAATGAGAAATCTCTTTCAGTCAGATTCATCTGCCTCCATATTTCCACTAAATTTAAGTCTCTCATCAACTCAGTTATTCTTTTAGCCATTTTAGTTTTCTTCATAGTTTTTGGAGATTTATCCAATAATGGATCCAAACAACAATTAAAATCCACTCCTACCAAAATATTTTCATTCGATTGATTCAGATTCAAAAATGTGTCCGTAACAAATTCTATATCATCTTCATTTGGTGCATACACATTCATCAGGGTCCAAGCTTCTGAAAATATTTTACAAATAACCTTCAACACTCTACCAGCACTGGCAGAGAAAGACTCCAAAATAAAAGGCACACTTTTACGTATCAAAATTGCTACTCCTCTAGCTTTAGAATTAAAGGATGATGCTATCACATGGCCAACCCAGTCCCGTTTTGGCTCCAAATGTTCTTTCTCGGTCAGTCTCTTAATACCTTCTTTACAAGAAGGTATTAAGTGGGAAAAAAAATTCATCTACAAAATTTGATTCAGACTCTCTTGGAAAATTAGAAACTTGTGATTCAAGAAAATGCTGGACTTGCAAGTATCTAAAAAATTGAGAGTTGGGCAAGTTAAATGTATCAGTCATCGGTTCAAATGATGCAAAATGTCCATCAATGAACAGATCCTTAAAGCTTTGAATACCCTCTCTGTACCATCTCTGAAAAATATCGTCATGTAAAGAGAGTTGAAAAAAAGTGATTGGACACAATAGGATTTGAGAGAGAAAAATTATGAAATGCAAAATGTTTTCTAAATTTCCCCCAAGTTCTCATGGAATATTTACCAACAGGATTATTTTTTAACTGAGTTGATAATGGAAGTGAAGAGTCAAAAAGCACTGAATTAGAAATATCTTGGAGGAAGTATTCAGCTCCATTGATATCCATAATGGGCATAACGATGGTGATCGTGGTTGCAAGGCCCTTACTGTTTAATTAGACTTGGCTGCCCGCAGGGGCTGACAGAGAGCAGGAGACACACAGGATGCTGTAGGTGTAATGGAGATTTGCAGCCTCATGACCTGCCTCATGGTGCTGTTTACATCAACTTTGAAATAAGGAGCCTTGTCCTTCACCCATGTGTTGTCTAAGAACTTAAACAATGATTATGAAAGAAGGACTAAAATGTAAGACTTCGTACACTGACAGCCCAGTGGTAGAATCTAAAATTAGGTCAAGCCATTCCACCATCTCTCTTAGGTCTTTCTTAAGGCGAGGGTGCTTACCCTTCCATATGTAAGACGATATGGCCAATATTTGATCATTTTTCTGCAGCCCTTTGAGCATATAATGAGTGCATTGTGGAAAACAGGTGGATGTTGGTAAATTGGATTTCAGTCAGGTGCCACATAAAAGACTAACCATAATAAAAGGATGCATGTCATTGTGAGTAAAGTATTAAATTTCGAGATACAGCATGGTAACAGGCCCTTTTGTCTCCTGAGCCCATGCTGTCCAATTATACCCAATTAACCTACAATACCTGGTACGTTTTGAACGGTGGGAGGGAATCAGAGCCACCAGCAAAAACCAATGTAAATGTGGGGAGACTCCTTACATTCAGTGTGGGATTTGAATCCCAGTCCTGATCGCTGGTGTTGTACTAACCGTGCCGCCGCTATTATCTTGGATAGAGGATGGATTGACCAACAGAAGGCAGAGAGCTGGGATAAATGGGTTCTCCTCTGATTGGCAATCAACAGTTAGTGGCATGCTCCAGGGGGTCAGCGCTGCCTCCACAACTGTTCACTCAATACATCAACGGCGTGGAAGAGGGGAGCAAGTGTAACGGATTGAAGTTTGCTGATGACACTGAATTGTGTGGAAAAGCAAGTTGTGCAGAGGATGTGAAGTGTCGGCAGAAAACCAGATAGATCAAGTGAGTGGGCAAGGGGCCTGCACATGGAAGACAATGTTGGGAAATGCAAGGTCGTCAACTAAGAAATAAGGAAGCGGTCAGATCATTATTTAAATGGTAAAATATTATAGTGCGCTGTTGCATCAAGGGACTCAGGCGTGCTTTGTGCATGAATTACAAAATATAGGTTTGCTGGTACCACAGGGAATCAAGAAGACAAACGGGATGTTGGCCTTCATTACTTGAGATATTGAATATATGAATGAGCAGGGAGGTTCCGCTGCAACTGCACGGAGTGAAACACAAAAATCTGCAGATGCTACAATTGTAGTGAAAACACAGGAACTCAGCAGGTATTGATGTACAACTGACGTTTCAAAGTTTAGATTGATTGTCAGAGTACAGGTGCCACATCACATACAACCGCGAGATTCTTTTTCCTGCGGGCCAGGCAGAATTTCCACTCAGCGGTAGTGGAAAAAAACTGTACTCGTGAAAAGATGTGTAGACAAAAGAGAGAAATATAAACAAAGAAGGAGGTGCAAATAAATTGACTGTACATTGCAGACGATAAATATTCAATAATAAATAATGTGCAGGGTCCTTGAATGAGTCTCTGATTGAGTTTGTCATTGAGGAGTTTGATGGTGGAGGGGGAGCGACTATTCCCGAACCTGGTGGCGGGAGTCTTGTGGCACCAATACCTCTGATGGTAACAGTAGACGTTGAACTTCCCTTTTTATGGAGATCCCCTACAAGGCGTTGAGAGCTTGACATCATCCACACACAGCGAGAAGGGAAAGTGGCCTATACCCAAAATGGCAATGGAAGAGCAGGTAAGAGGGCTGGTGGAGATCTGTTCAAGGAGTCTTTGGACTCAGTTGGATCTCCTGAGCAACACAATCACCTACATTATGGCATACGGGATTTTAAAACTCCCGCTCCTGGGTCACGAGCTGATGACATCATCGTGACATCAGCAGCCTGCCCCACCACAGCCATGTTCAGCAGCATCACCTTCAGGGAGGAGGTGGAGGGAGTCGCTCCACCTCTGTCTCTACCCCCATCCCCTCACCGCACCCCAGGTTGGGTTGGAGTTCGCCTCCTGAATCCGCCCTCAGGGCTTTCAATAAGTTAAGCGAAGTAAAGGCAGAGAATATCGGCCTTTACATTGGCTTTATTTTTCATTATTAAAGGGGCAAGTGAGAACAGAGCAAGTCCTTGATGATCGCTGCTGCTCTCTGATTTTCTCGATGATGGGAAGCAATTTGCCTGTGATGTACTGGGCCGTGTCCACTACTTTTTGCAGGGCTTTCCACACAAAGGTATTGGTGCTCCCATACCAGGCCACGTTGCAGCTGGTCAGTACACTCTCCACTACACATCTGTAGCTCTTTGCCAACGATTTTGGTGTCATTTCGAACCTCTGCAAGTTCCTGAGAAAGTGAAGGAATTGGTGTGCTTTCTTCACCCTGGTATTTATGTGCTGGGTCCATGAAAGGTAACTCCCAGGAATTTAAATTTGCTCACCCTCTCCACCTCTGAATGCCCAAAGATCACTGTGACTAGGGTGGTGGGAGGAGTCCTTTTGGATGTTTGCTGCTTTTTTGAGTCAACGCTTCACATAGGTAACTGCAATGGATGGGAGGTTGGACTTGGTGTCTGTTCCTGAACACTTGAGTTGCCAAACCAGATTGTGAAGCCACCAGCCAGTATACCTTCCGCAGTGCACCTGTAGGAGTTTGATAGATGACATTTCAAATCTCCCCAGACTCCTTAGAAAGGAGAGGTGTTGGTGGGCCTTGTTCACAGTTACCTCAATGTGCTGGCTCCAGGAGAGACCCTCTGAAATATGGACTCCCAGCAACTTAAATGTTCAGGCTCTCTCCTCCTCTGTTTCATCAATGGACACAGGTACATGGTCCCTCCACCTCTCCTTCCTAAAATCAACAATAAATCCCTTGGTCATAGTGACATTGAGAGCAAAGTGTCCTGGCACCAGTCAACCAGGTTCTCAATATCCATCCTGTATTCTGATTCATAATTTTTTGGTTATTCGGCCAACAAAAGTGGTGTAGCCAGCGAATCTGTAGATTGAGTTGGAACTTGGCTACTCAGTCATGGATGGATAGGGAACAGTAGAGGACTAAAGCATACAGCGCTGGGTTCCCGTGTTGATGGTTAGTGAAGCGGAGGTGATCAAGGTGTACCACTGTCATTTCTTTTTAAATGAAATACCCTTTTGGCTGCAGCAAGTAAAATAGTTGGTGCAAATGTACATTGTATAACGTGATTGGCAATGAATTTGTCATCGACCTAGGCACCACCTGCTGGAGGATGTCAGCAAGTTGCACAACGCCAGTTAAAGAAGAAGAATGGTTGAAATTTTAGGTTGGAACCTTTCATTAAGGCCAAACTTTGACTGAAGAGAGGGACACATTAGTGTGCATAGACTGGGTGAATCAGGTTGATTGTGAGGAGGACTTAATAAAATACATACGTGTTACTGAACAGACAAGGGAACATGCTTTCTTGGATCTGGTCCTGTGCAATGAGACAGGTAAAATTAGCAATCTTGTAGTCCGGGATCCTCTTGGAAAGAGTGATCAAGAGTGATTCAGTCTCTCTTACAAGTGGAGGGTACGACTGTTTGGTCTAAATCTGTGTTACGCTTAAGCAAGAGAAACTACAAGGGAAAAGTTGGTCAGAGTAGACTGGGACAGCGGAGAGATGTTTCACGGAGTTCAAATATTCCAGTTAAAAGCAAGATAGTAAGGGTGGGGGCAGATTCGCAGGGATCTGTTCTGAGACCCCCGCCCTTTGTGATTTCTATAAATGACTTGGATGGAGGGGTGGATCAGTAGGTTCACAGATAATACTTAGGCTGACGGTATTGTGAACAGTGCAGAAATAGGAGCAGGATTTGGCCTCCTGGCCTGTTGATGTCATTACACCACTAGGTCACCAGGTGGCTCACCTGGTGACCTTGTATATAAGCCCAGGGGTGTGAGAGATGGGAAAACTGATCTAAAATTATGAACATGAGGGAAACTAAAATTCATACATCAGTTAATGGCTGTAACCAGTACAAACAGGATGAGCTTGGGGATTAGGATGCAGGAAAGCAGAGTCAGCACGATTAACATAAGAATCTTCTACTCTTTGTGACAAGAGCCACCATAAGACTAAGATAAGGAGTGGTAAGGAACAATAGAATGTAGGAAGATGAGGTAGTCTGGATCAGATAAGGGTCTCCTAGCCCTGGACAGAAGTACCAAGTCCTACATATCTAATTAGCTAACCTTACACAGATTTATACATATTAAATTAGCCAACCCTAGACGGGATGAGCCAACTCTGCATACCAAGAGACTGTAGCCCCAAGAATCAGGAAGGTGTGAATAAGGACAATAACATGAAGGGACACCGACAGGATACCCCCTGGTCCTCCAAGTATACTGAAACTGCACATAGGCAGGAAAGATTGCCTAATGCCAAACCTCTCCAGCAGGAGGCAGAAGAATGTAAGGGGGAGGGTATTCCTATACTGAAATCAACTGTATAAAAGTTGGGTGAGCCCCAGTGTATGTGTGTATTCCCAGGGTAAGGGGAAGCACCCAACTTTGCATTGTTGTAAAATAAATGTTCTTTGTTCTCAATTTTGTCTCGAGCAATTTCTTTAAAGGTACTTCTATTTCTAACAAATGGGGGCTCGTCCGGGATCACACTCCCTCCACTGACAGAGTACCCCGACGACGAGAGTAGGTGCACCCTGGCTGATTCAGCTGGACTCACGGACGACGGGTGGCTGGTCAGTGGAAGAAGCGAGTGATATCCGAGAAGAGGCATTGAGAACAAACGACGGAAGGAACCGCGCTAGAGCATTGCTACTGGAACCCGGTAAGAGGAATTTTACTTGCCTCTCAGTATGGGAAATATGGGTAGCAAGGAAGAGAGTCCTGGTTCAGGATGTGAGGATCAGATAACTACATACAGCCCGCCCGGGTTGATGTTATCTGAGTGGGGCACGGGAAGGACCCGTGGAAAGGACAAACTGACCATGGTCAGGTATTGTTGTAGGGACTGGGTTAAATACCCGATAAAAGGGAGCTCCATGTACTGGCCAAAACTCGGATCTGAGATGACTGGATGTGTCAAGTTTTGAACATCTGGCTCTATCAAAACCAGAGATAACCTAGAGAGCAGGGAATATGCAGCCTGCTGGCTTAGGGGATCATGTGATCAATTGGTTTTGAAAGAAAAAGAGTACAAGGACAAGAGAGAGGAGGAACCTTTTGTCCCTGAACCACAAGGGTGGGATGTGCTTACATTCCCTCCCTCCACCTTATGTTCCTCCTATGCCGGCTCCTATCTTTCCTCCCCCTCCTATGCCCTACCCTTCTGCACCTTCCCCTCCTCCCCCACAGCTAGAGAAGAGAGAAGAGAATAGGAGTGGTATGATGACTTGCTCACAAAGCACTCGATTACCACCTCTGTTGACAGGAGAGAGAGGTAACTTTAATTCAGAACAGCGTGAGACTCTTCAGGAAGAAAGGGCAGAACCCTTTGATTCATTTCCCAGGGAGCAGGAACCCAGACCTAAAAAGCTAGAAACCAACTGGATGAGACCACTGCGGGAAGTTCCCATGGGAGAGGGTCTCGGTTTCGTAAATGTGCCCCTGACCAGTACTGAAGTGCATAACTTTAAGAAAGAACTGACCTCCCTGATAGAAGATCCCCAGGGATGTGCCGAACAGTTAGACTAATTTTTGGGATCAAATACAATATGGGGGTCTCGACATAGAATCCCCAGCAGGGGAACAATTGGTACTAACAGGTTTTGTTACCAATTCAGCCCCAGACATTAGAAGAAAGTTATAAAAGACAGAAAATTGGCATGAGCAGGGAATAACCCAGCTTCGACAGATAGCACAAAAAAGCATTTGTCCAGACATCTGAGGATAAGCAGAAAGCAAAGGCTAAAATTTTAATGCAAGCAGTTAAAGGAATAGTAGATGAGTAACATGAAAAAGGAAGGAACTGTGTGCCAGCTCCTGAATGTTGGGAGAAGTGCCGGGAGTGGGAGAGTAGAGACCAGAGATAATTTCATAAATCACGACTTCCCACTTCAGTCACTGACCAATATTGATTAAAATTCATGCTAAAATTTAAATGTCATAAATGATCATTTATCAATACTGTAGAATGAGCAAATTTAACTACCAGTTAATTCCAATTTATGAAATAAATTGTATTCAAATGTGATTTTGCACAGGGAGTACCTGAGAGTTGAGTGATGTTATAACATTTGCAGGGAGAAATGTTTGCGCAAATAGGGTGAGTTCTATACATCTTAACTTTAAGTGTATGTGAGATAAAGAAAGGATCTGATGTGTAAAGTGGCTGGATCAGCCAGTTGAAGGGGGAGTGTGCATGTCCCTTTAAGTGCACTGTGGACGTGATATTGAGGCTTCAGGCTCTTGTCTTGCAGTTAGAGGTATGGAGCCCTATCAACAGATTTAGTATATTTCTTCTACACATTCAACAGTCAAGGTCCGTGAGTTTAAAGATCGCCCACCTCTGGAGAATAAAGATACCTCTGGGGATTCCCATAAGTTTAATCATTCATTTCTCTGGTGCATTTACCTCCGGAGTGAAATTAATGCCTCAGCACAATTTCTCTGTATTGCCGCTGTTATTTAATTCATGATAACTCACAGATTCATGATTCATCAGGTTTATATTTAAATCTGGTAGTGCGGAAGTTACATTGTAAATAATCACGGAGGTCAACCCTGCGCAACTGGATTCAGCTTAATGGAGAAATAAACCTGCGAACTGGTCTATGGTGGTGTGTGAGTACTGCAATAGGTGGAATATGATTTAAATTGGTGGCATAGTTCAGAACAATTGGGTGCATAAGAATAATAATATCATTAATAACTCACAGATCTTGTACCAGATGCTATTCAGTACACCTTGACTTAAGGACTGGAGAAATTGGCATGTTAGAATGAGATTGGCACGGCACCAATATTTCTTGATTCAATAATGACTCCACAGTCCTAAAGAAATCTCTTGGTGCCTGCCACATTGACCACCGCCAGTGGGCTGATATCGCCTCAAACCGTGCATCTTGGCGCCTCACAGTTTGGCGGGCAGCAACCTCCTTTGAAGAAGACCGCAGAGCCTACCTCACTGACAAAAGGCAAAGGAGGAAAAACCCAACACCCATCCCCAACCAACCAATTTTCCCCTGCAACCGCTGCAGTCGTGTCTGCCTGTCCCGCATCGGACTTGTCAGCCACAAACGAGTCTGCAGCTGACGTGGACTTTTTACCCCCTCCATAAATCTTCGTCCGCGAAGCCAAGCCAAAGAAAGAATGACTCCACAAGCTCCAGGATTCATGCAGCAGAACTTTTAAGTAGAATATAATAGAAACTAGCCTGTACTTAAATGATTGTGTGTGCAATCTTCATAAGAACATCTTTTAAATTTTTTTGGTGCCTGTTTTACAGACTGTTTTAAATAAGGCCAGCTCCTGTGAGCTGTGGCACAAGGCATTTTACTTAAGGCAGAACTAAAGGTTGAATATGTTTCAAGTTCTCTCGCAGGGGCTCTTGTGCTGCAATGTCTGTTATGAACTCACTCTAACAAATTGGAGGGTTGTGCCCCATACAGACAAGCAGCTCCAACTGCATTTTAATAAGGTCTAACATATTCAAAACCCATGGAAATATGGTTTGTGTTTCATTTTACAATTTTTACACTAACACAAAGGAAAGTCAGATTGTTATTCATTTTATTAAAATCTAGTGATTGGTTATATGTAAAAGCATGGCAAGAGGATCAACTAAAACCTGCCTGGGATGGTCCTTACTGTGTACTTTTAATTACAGACACCGCAGTACAAACAAGAGAAAAAGGCTGGACCCACATTCAAAGAATCAAACCAGCTTCCGAACCACAACATCATGACACACAGACTCAACCCTCAACCTGGTGTGCAGTTCCTCATCCTTCTGACCTGAAAGTGACACTACACCGTGAAAAAGTGCCGTAATGTTGTTTTTACCATTTATTGTATTGTTTAATTGTTGCTTCTCCATTTCTGGGACATCACTTAATTACTCACAATGTATTAAGTCTTCCTGGGATAGGGGCAGCAGAGGTGACAATTATTTTCCTTTAGAATGTAGACAGGGCATAGATTTAATGTATAGTCATAGTGGGGTATGGGTTAACAAGGGATTCCAACATGGACCAGGGGAACTGAACAGCTTTAGTGGAGTACATCTAATTTGTAACTTAGCCTACACAGGTGTTAAAGACAGGAGTTTTAAAGCGATAGCACAAAGGACATGGTGGGACAAAGACAGACAGAATGGTAGTCAGGATTGTACATGTCGCAGAGAGAGAGAGAGTTAATACATATGCTAATGTACACAGACAGGCTGCAACTCACAAGTTCAATGATACCCATGCTAATGTTAGCAGACAAACGGCAACACACAGTTAAATCACAAGAAACAATCCCCCCAGCTCGGTCTCTTTTCATCACAAACACCACCCCGTGAAGGGGAGCACCAGTTACAAACAACGTGAGCTGCTACAGTACTCTAAAGCTGCTTGGCATTTCAATATCAGACTCCAGACAGCCTTCGGAGATCGGTGGCCCTAGGGTTCGGGGCTGAAGAGGAACGGCAGATACGAGCCACAATTCAACGGAACCGCCTGACTCTCGACTATTCGTTCGCTGCTGAAGGCAGCATTTCTCAGAGACTTCTTCAGGGCACGTTCGCTGCTGAAGGCAGCGTTTCTCACAGACTTCTTCAGGACTCGTTCGCTGCTGAAGGCAGCGTTTCTCACAGACTGCTTCAGGACTTCAACGAGAATCTGCCCATGCCCATGTTCAGACTTGGCAACCTCGGACTGATGTGGGATGGACTAGACTCTACTGAGAACTGGAGTCTGTCGGACTCTGGCTTTACCTTACTCTTAATTTAGTCTATGTGTAGTCTGAGTCCAGCGTGTTCTTTGAATGAAGTGATAGGAGAAGGTATTCGGTTCAACAGTCAATTTATTACACAGCACAAGAATAAAACTTAACAGAGCTCTGGGTCACTCATTAGTTCATAGGTCACCTGCACAGTGAGCTACTCCCCAAGACTGACCCCTATTGTCCAGTTGGCTCAGTTTATATAGGTCAACCTTATCATACAGAACAAAAGTTGGCTTCCTTTGCTAGATTTCATTATCATACAGAACAAAAGTTGTCTTCCTTTGCTAGATCTTTTTGCATAAGGGTTATCACAAGTCATCTCCTGTTTTGCAGATATCTGGGGTGCAGCACTCCCATCTTAATCCTCCAGGCCAGACTATCCTGTTGTGTTGATCAGAAATTAATTCATCCCCAGATATTTCTAATCACCATTCTGTTCTTGTCTGGCCAATTTCTGCTGTTCTCTTTAACACCTCCTCCTGCCTTAATCTTCCTCCTAGACTGGTTTTCCATTCCCTTTGTTTCTTGCAGGCCATTCTTTGTTCTGATCTGGCCTGTGTCTCCTGTGCTACTCACCACCTCCTTTAGTTTGAGCATTCCTCCTAAATCGTTTTATGCATTTCCTCTCCCTGTATTTTGGAGCAGACAATTTTGCTCAGCCAACTTTGCTCCATGCTGTGATTGCCACTTAATCACATTCCTTTTTCCCTGAACCATGCAGTAAATATACACTTATTAATTAATCATTTATTTCATACTGTTTTAACCCCTAGATTCCAACAAGTCTGATACTCGCAACCCTAATAGCAGCTGGACTCGCTACTCTGACCTTTATGGTGCTCCCCTACCTAAAGACTTTACACAGAGATTACAATTCGGTTATTGACCAGCTGGGAAAAACAACACCTTGCACTTTACAACATCAGTAATACTGATCTAAAAGAAAAGTGAGGAAGGGGGGGGGGATCAGTCACACTGAGACCAGTAACCAAAGATCAGTAACACTGATCATGGTGAAAGATCAGTATTACTGATCTAAAAGAAAAGTGAGGATTGTGAGAGATGGGAAAACTGATCTAAAATTATGAACATGAAGGAAACTAAAATTCATACATCAGTTAATGGCTGTAACCAGTACAAACAGGATGAGCTTGGGGATTAGGATGCAGGAAAGCAGAGTCAGCACGATTAACATAAGAATCTTCTACTCTTTGTGACAAGAGCCACCATAAGACTAAGATAAGGAATGGTAAGGAAGTTGAGGTAGTCTGGATCAGATAAGGGTCTCCTAGCCCTGGACAGAAGTACCAAGTCCTACATATCTAATTAGCTAACCTTACACAGATTTATACATATTAAATTAGCCAACCCTAGACAGGATGAGCCAACTCTGCATACCAAGAGACTGTAGCCCCGAGAATCAGGAAGGTGTGAATAAGGACAATAACATGAAGGGACACCGACAGGATACCCCCTGGTCCTCCAAGTATACTGAAACTGCACGTAGGCAGGAAAGATTGCCTAATGCCAAACCTCTCCAGCAGGAGGCAGAAGAATGTAAGGGGGAGGGTATTCCTATACTGAAATCAACTGTATAAAAGTTGGGTGAGCCCCAGTGTATGTGTGTATTCCCAGGGTAAGGGGAAGCACCCAACTTTGCATTGTTGTAAAATAAATGTTCTTTGTTCTCAATTTTTGTCTCGAGCAATTTCTTTAAAGGTACTTCTATTTCTAACAGGGGGATCCTTTCCCCCCTCATTCTGGCCTAGGCTTATACAAAGGAAAGTTAAATTTAACTTTTTAAAATTTGGACATGCAGCACGGTAACAGGCCATTTTGGCCCACCAGCCTGTGCCGCCCGATTTACACCCCATTAACCCAGACCCCCCAGGTCGTTTTTGAACGGTGGAAGGAAACCGGAGCCCCTGGAGAAAACCCATGCAGACATGAGTAGAACGTACCAACAGACAGCCCGGGATTTGAACCCTGGTCCGGTTCCAATCGCTGTTGCTGTAAAGGCGTCACGCCAGTTAACTAAGATCGAGGAAGACATCAAACGAAAGACGTTAAAAATCGCTAAGAGCAGTGGATGTGCGCAAAAAGGCAGGGAACTATAGGCCAATTAGTTTCACATCTGTAGTTGCAGAAGCCTCTTGAAGCCATCATTACAGATTAAAGAGGAGGTACCTGGAGAAAAATGGGTCCATCAGGCAGATGCACCATGGATTCAGCAAAGGCAGGTTCTGTTCGACAAATTCACCGTAGTTTTTTTGAGGTTATAATGAGTGCAGTAGATGGAGGGGAGCAAATGGACGTTGTTTACCTGGATTCTCAGAAGGCATTTGATAAGGTGCTGTCTTAACAATGTGCAGAAGGATGCGTGGAATGGGGGAGATGTATTAGCATGGACAGAGGACTGGTTAACCAATAGAACGCAGGCAGTTGGGGTGCAGGGATGTCTTCCTGGTTGGCAATCAGTGGTGAGGAGTGGGGAGCCGCAGCGGTCCTTCACAGAATTATAAGTGATCTGGAGTGCTGTCTGACTAAGTCTGCTGATGACACTAAATTGAGTGGAAAAGGAAATCGTACAGAGAATACGAGAGAATAGGTTAAATGAGTGGCCAAGGGTCTCGGGCAGATAGAGAACAATGTGGGGGTCGTCAGTTTTGGTAGGAAGAATGGAAGATCAGAATATCATTTAAATGCTGATCGTTGGCAGCGTGCTGCTGTACAGAAGGACTTGGAAGTGCTTGTGTGTGAATTGCCAAAGGTTGGTTTGCAGCCTGTCAAGGAGGCAAATTGAATGTTGGCTTTCATTGCCAGTGGGATTAGGCTGCAACTGTGCAACATACTGGTGAGGCCACATCGGGAGGACTGCGTGCAGTTCTGGTCTCCTTACTTGAGGAAGGATGTACTGGCTTTGGAGGCGTTGATTCAAGCGATGAAGGAGTTGGCCTGCGAGGAGAGATTAGTTCACCTGGGGCTGCACCTTGCAGGAATTTAGGAGAATGAGAAGGGATCTTATAGAAACATATACATTTATGAAAGGCTTAGATAAGATTGAGGTAGGTAGGTTGTTTCCATTGGTGGGGGAAACCAGAACTAGGGGGCATCACCTCAAGATTCAGGCTAGTAAATTTAGGACAGAGACGAGGAGGACCTGCTTTTCTGAGAGGAAGGTGAACCTGTGGAATTCTCTGCCCATGGAAGCAGTGGAGACGACCACAGTGAATATATTTAAGACAAGGCCGGATAATCTCTACATAGTAGGGGAATTAAAGGGTACTGGAAAAAGGCAGGTCGGTGGGGATGAGCCCGTCATCAGATCGGCCATGATCACATTGAATGGCGGAGTAGGTTCTGTAGGCTACTAGCATCAAACCACACGAGACAGAGTGCAGGTAAAACACTAGTTTTAATAGACTGGTATACAGCTAGGCTTTGAGGTCTTGCCTTTGTATAAGCCTAGGCCAGAATGAGGGGGGAAAGGATCCCCCTGGGCTTATATACAAGGTCACCATGTGAGCCACCTGGTGACCTAGTGGTGTAATGACATCAACAGGCCAGGAGGCCAAATCCTGCTCCTATTTCTGCACTGTTCCACAACACCGTCAGCCTAAGTATTATCTGTGAACCTACTGATCCACCCCTCCATCCAAGTCATTTATAGAAATCACAAAGGGCGGGGGGTCTCAGAACAGATCCCTGCAAATCTTCCAGGCAGAATACATTCCATCTACTACGATTGTCTGCTTTTGGCAGCCAATCAAATTCTGAATCCAAGCAACCAAGGTTTCTTGTATACCCTGCCTCATGATTTTCTCAATGGGCCTAATATGGAGAACCTTGTCAGACCCTTACTGAAATTCATGCACCATATCCACCTCCTTTCCTGTTGTCAGAAGACTCATATCAGATTTAAGCAATTGACATTAACTGAAACGTTTGTTGAGTTTAAAAGGTGTAGGAATTTAAAAAGGGTCATTGTGCTCTGGCAATTACAGAAACATGGCGCTAGGACTCCAATCCAGCTGGATGGCCTTATCTCCCTCAGGGCTGCTTCTGGCAAGACTCAAGGAGGGGATCTCTGCAGTTTACATCCATGAGAACTGGTGGACAAATGGCTCTGTTGCAAAGATCTTCTGCTCAGCAGATGGTGTTATGCAGACACTTCCACCCGTCCAGGGAATTCTCGGCCACGGGGATTGCTGCAGTTCACATTCCACTTTCTGCTAATTAAGGTGAAGCTGCTGAGCCCAGACATCCCACCCTGATGGTGCCATGATTGTAGCTGGCAATAGTGCAGGACTGGAAACCACAGTCATACCACAGTTTCAACAGCATGTCCACTTCACCACCAGAGGAGAAAACATCCTGGATTGAGTGCACACCAACATCTCTGTGTGTACAAGACTGCCCCACATCTGTCCTGATAACCCTGGCATACAAACCGTTGGAAAAATGAAATAAGCCAGTTTGCAGGGAGATTTGGACAAGGCAGAGAGGGAACAGGGGGGTACAGTAGCATTACAGGACTGCTTTGAGACCATGGACTAGTTCAGGGAAGTGGCCAGTTACAACGGCCATGTTAATACCGAAGAGCTCAATGACTGGCTACATCAGCAAGCACACTGAGAGGTCACTGAGATAGAATAATTCAAAACCAAGGTGGTTAACCAGAAACCACGGTTGAATGGAGAGGTCCAGACACTTCTCAGAGTTCATGGTGCTGCCTTCAGAACAGGGGATAAGATCAGCCAGGGCTGAACTCTCCTGTGAAATCTGGAAGGCAAAGCATGGGCAGACATAGAAGATCCATAGACAGCTGTGCAACAGCAGTGACATAAGGCTCATGTGGCAAAGAATTGTGACCATACAGATCACGATAACCTTGCAAGTTAGAGACAATGACACCTCCCTTCCGGACAGACTGAACATCTGTGCACAGCTCGCTGAGAACAAGCTGACGCAGAAGAAAGCTCCGTATTCCCCCCCCCCCCACCCCACCCCGATGAGCATATTCGCGGCTGATGCGAGGAGAACCCTATCCAAGGTGAACCCATTCAAGACAGTGGGACCAGACAACATACCTAGTCAGATACTGAAGGACTCCACAGACCAACTGACTGAGGTCCTATAAGTCAGCATCTATGCTGATAGATTGTATCTATCTTGTGACAATGCAATTATGCTAAACTCATTAACCTCATTGTTTTATGTCAGATCTTCTGCTCAGCAGGTGGTGTAATGCAGACCCTAATGCAGATCTGTTGTATAATTAGTACCCCAAGGAATGCTATATATGGTAAAATGTAAGCTATGACTGAACCACCTTGGAATGTGACTTGACCACCGCTTGGTCCATGTGCTTCGTGAATAAACCACTTGAGTTGCAGATCTCATTCTATCAAGTCACATGTGCCTTGTCTGTGTACATTAACGACTGGAACTTCAAACTTCATTTATAGTTTCTCCAGTACACAAAATTGGCGACAAGGACTTTTAAAGTACCCACGATGGCAGTTTTCGGTAAATGTTGGTGTCTTTGAGGAGACTGTGGAGCCTTTTGAGGACTATACTGATCGCATGGATGCCGTTTTTAATGTCAATACCTTTTCTGAAGGCAAGAAAATGAGTTTATTTCTTGCAGGTGTGGGACATCCAAGTGGCTGAAAAATCTGTGCAGTCCGGATCAGCCCAGCAGAAAGGAATATGCAGACTTGAAGAATATGTCTTACCTGGTTGGGAAAGTCAGAAGAGTGATTTGTTGAAAAAGTTTGATGTTTTGGAAAAGCAGAGTCGGAGAAATAATGTTAAAATTGTTGGTCCTCCAAAAGATTTCGAAGGCTTGGATCCAGTTCAGTTTTTTCAGAAGTGGATTCCCAAGGTTTTGGGAAAAGCTCATTTTCTGAGTGGCTTGGAACTGGACAGAAGTCATCAAGCAATAAGAAGGAAACCACTTCTGGGTCAAGCGTCACGATCCGTTCCGATTCGATGATCGAGAATTGATTTTAAGACTTGCAGTACAGCATGTTAGATGTAACCAGGGTCCTTTGCTTGTTGAGAATAATAGTTTTTTTCTATACTGATTTGAGCCAGGCTGTCATTAAGCGTCGTAAAGAATTTAATTCGGTTAAAGCTGTTTTGAGGAAAAAGGGTTATAATTTTGCTTTTCATTACCCTGCTGCGTTAAAAGTTTTTATGGGGATTATCATGCTCAGTTTTTTGATAATGATGCTGAGGCTCTTGCCTTTCCTAACTCTTTGCCTGTTAAACATGACCAGTTTTCTCAACTGTGACAAAGTATATAGATATGACTTTGGGAGATAAATTTGGGCAGGTTTGTTAGTGTAGGTTGCACACAAACACTTTAAAACAGATCTTATTTAAAATACTGGAGCTCTGTTCATGCTAGACAGGCCGGTCCCAAGAGCCTTTGCAAGAGCTTTGGAGAGTGTCCAAGAGACTTCACTAATGGATTGTTGTTTACAAAAAGGCGATGAAAGAGCTTGTCGGAGCCGCAGACTGTCTGGAGGGGAACTTGATGCTCTAAGTGGGTCATGTGATTTTTAAAGCAGAGAGAGTCAAATAGACTTTCTGTGTGTGTGTGTGTGAGAGAGAGAGAGATAGATAGATAGAGAGAGAGAGAGAGAGAGAGAGAGAGAGAGAGAGAGAGAGAAAGAGAGAGAGAAAGAGAGAGAGAGATAGAGAGAGAGAGAGAGAGATAGAGAGAGATAGAGAGAGAGCGAAAACCCCATTTGGAAGATGGGTTGTGAGTTCTTAGTTCAGCCTGGTCAAAGCCCTTGTGGTTCATGCAAGGGGAGAGGACTGGTTGTCTAATGTTTCGCTTGAAATACGATAAACAGAAAGGAACTCTGTGGTGACCTAAAAGAAAGAGATTATCATCTGGAGAACCCTGAGGGGCAAGTTTCGTCAGCAAGACACTGAAGTGGCTGATTAAAAAAGAATCAGTTGTGGGTGTCCTGGAAGAACAAATCTCTCTCTGAAAACCAACAAGAACCTTCTTAGGCAATAACCATTTACCTTTCAAGCACTAAAGCCTGGTGAAATTTATAAATATTAAATTCTGTGCACAGTATAAGAATTTCCTGCAACCAGTGAACTTGGAGGAATGAGAAGTGAGATTGGACTGTGAACCAAAGAACTTTTCTCAACTTACACACACATTACATACACGTGCGCTTAGAATTAGAAGGGGGTTACATTAGGTTAGTTAAGTCAATAGTGCTAAGTTAAAGTGTGATTCTGTTTTCATGTTTAAAGGTAATTAAAAGCAACTTTTGTTTAAGTAACCATTTGTCTTGGTGAATATCTATTGCTGCTGGGTTTTTGGGTCCTCTGGGCTCATAACACAACAACTTGTTTCAGTTCCGAAAGGGAAGAATTGAAAGTGAGAGATGGAGACTCAACAGTTAATTGACATTGGTATTGATGATGACCAAGTCAATCGTGATTTAGAAGCAGCTTACCATACCTGAATTGATTGTATGTTTTTTTCTTATTTGTTCTGTTTGGGGCGGGGGGTGGTTCAACTGCCAATTAATTCATTAAGTCATCAGCCACTTTGTGGCATTTGTCACTCCTGCATAATTGAGGGGGGTACTACACTGATACTGTTGTAGTTTTTTGGGGGGGATTTTTATGGGGGTTTCTCTGTTTTTTCTTTCTTTGAGGACTTAAATTTTGCTACTTTTAATGTTAGCGGGCTTAATAATCTGATTAAGAGAAAGCGGGTATTAGCTTATATTAAAAAGTTGAAAGTTGATCTTATATTTTTGCAAGAGACTCATTTGACCAAAAAGGAACATCAAAAGTTAAGAAGAGATTGGGTTGGGCAAGTTATAGCTTCTTCTTTTAATTCCAAAGTAAGGGGTGTCGCTATTTTAATTCCTAAACAGTTATCTTTTATAGTGGATTCAGTTTTGGAAGCTGTTGGCAGGCTTTTGATTGTTAATTGCAAACTTTTTTCAGAATCTTGGACTTTAATGAATGTTTATGCTCCCAATATAGATGATGAACAAGTCATGGTGGATTCTTTTTTTTTAAATTTAAATCAGGCATATGATAAAATATTGGTTGGAGTTGATCTTCATTGTTGTCTGGATCAATTGTTAGATAAATCTCCAAAATCGGTAAATAGAACAAAAATGGCTAAATAGTTAATGACGGTAATGAAGGATATGAATTTGGTATCCTACTGAGAAGGATTTCTCTTTTTATTCACCTCAGCATGATTCTTATTCGAGAATAGATTTATTTTTAGTATCAGAGCAATTACAAGGAAGTATTTTTAGGGTTGAATATAAGAGTAGGATTTTGTCTAATCATTTTTTGCTGTTAATCACATACTTGTTCTGAGACAGTGGAAAATGTGAATAGATGAAGATTTAATTCAATGTTGTTGAAAAATTCTGACTTTATTAAGTATGAAGGATTATGTACAGTCATTTTTGAAAATAAATGTAGATTTGGTTGATAGTAAATTTGTTCGGTGGGATGCCTTGAAAGTTTATTTGAGGGGACAGATTTTTAGTTATACAGCTAAAACTATAAAAATATCATTTGGCTGAGACCAATAAATTAGAGAAGGAGATAGAGACTTTGGAGAAAGAAATACAACGGGATGCCACAGAAGCTAAAAAAAAAAGTTTGTTTAACTAATTTGAAATTGTGGTATAATTCATTACAAACTTGAGAAGTTATTACAGAGGACCAAACAATGTTATTATGAGTGGGGTGAAAGAGCCCCTAAAGTGTTAGCATGGCAATTACAGACTGAACAGGCTTCCAGGACAAAAATGCTATGAGACATGATTTGTTGATGACTTATAAACCTCAGAAAATTAATGATGAATTTTCATTTATTTTATGAGAAATTGTATATTTCTGGAGTATCAAATGTTAAAATCGCCACCTTATTTGTCTGAATTGGCTTCACCGTCTCTGAGGGACACAGAGATTAAAGACTTAGATGCTTCTTTTACTGTTGTAGAGGTGAAGGAAGTGTAGCCGACTGCTACAAAGAAACACACACACACAGTGTGGCAGGTTAAGCTCTCTCCTTTATTAAGGCTGGAAAGGTTGCTTTTATACTGTTCAAGTTCCTGCTGTTTTTGCTGATTGACTGAGTCATCCGTATGAATAAAAATAGCGGGTGGGAACATCCATGCATATGAATGCTCTCTTTCCCCAGCCTGTTTCTGCTGAGTTAGCTGGGCAGCTTGACCAATGCAATTTTAGGTCTGTTGTTCTGATGCTACCACAGCTTCTACCCCCACCAATTTGTTGTCCTGGGAGTTGCTTTAGCGATCTCTGTCCACATCTGCTGCCGTGCGATGTGTCAGCCCGATCTCCACAATTGCAGGCCACCACAGAGGCATTACAGTCAATGCCTGGTGGGAAATCCCCAGGAGAGGATGGTTTCACTTCTGAGAAATTCTGAGAATAAAGAATTTCAGGATTCATTAATTCCTTTATTGATGGATGTTTTGAACCAGGCGATGGAGACTGGTTCTTCTCAGGTTTCTTTTTCTAGAGTGCTTATTACAGTTATTCTGAAGAAGGATAGGGATCCATTAAAAGTGGGATCTTATAGACCTATTTCTTTATTAAACGTGGATTATAAGATTGTTGCCAAGGTTCTAGCTAATAGATTAGCTAAATATTTACCAGATTTGATTCATGTAGATCAAGCCAGCTTTATTAAAATTCAGTAGTCAGCAGATAATATTGTGAAGTTGATTTCTTTAATGAATGTTTCTTGAGGGCAACTCGGCCAATGTCTGGTAGTTGCTTTAGATGCTGAGAAGGCCTTTGATAGAGTGGAGTGGTTTTTTTGTTTAAAGTGTTGGAAAAGTTTAAATTTGGGCCACTTTTTATTGGCTGGGTTAAGGCTTTATATAAAAACCCTTAGGCTAAAGTGGTGACAAATGGACAGGTATCTACTTCATTTATATTATCTAGATTGAATAGACAGGCTGTCCTTTGTCACCAGCTCTATTTGCACTGGTTATTGAGCCTTTGGCTCAGTTGATTAGACAAGATAGTTATATTAAGGGTATTAAGGTGAGTATGGATAAGTACAAAATAAATTTATTTGCAGACGATGTTTTGATATATTTAACGCAGCCTATGCAGTCTTGGGGGAATCTGCATGCGAGACTGGAACAGTATGGTGAATTATCAGGTTATAAGATTAATTGGGATAAGAGTGAAATAATGCCCTTGGCAGATGTGGACTATTCATCTTGTAAATATATTGTGAAATTTAAGAGGCCTGATTGAATTAAGTATTTAAGAATTATAATAGATGATAATTATAATCATTTATACAAATTGAATATTTATCTTTATTGTCTAAAATTAAATATGATTTTAAATCAGTGGAAAGATTTACCAATAACCTTGATAGGATGAGTAAGTTGTGTGAAAATGAATATATTTTCCCGTATACAATATCTTTTTCAGTCTATGCCATGTAGAATCCTCCACAAATTCTTTAAAGATTTGAAAGCTCTGGTGAGGACATTCTTATGGAAAGGTAAAATGGCGAGGGTATTGTTACAGAAGTTGACTTGGAAGTATGCTTTGGGAGGATTGGAACTTCTTCATTTTCAGAATTACTATGAATCGGCGCAATTGAAATTCATAGAATGTTTGAAGTGGATAAACCTCTTGATTTGGGCTAAGATTGAATTGTCTCAGATTAATGAGAAGAGAATGGATCACTTTATTTATACATGGAATTCTCAGCTTTTTACAGAGTTATAATTTACCAGCACTGAAACATTTAATGGAATTATGGAGTAAGAAAAATGAGTTTATAGGTACTGAAGGTAAAATTTCAGCTCAAACTCCTTTGTTTCAGAATTAACTCTTTTTTCCCATTAAATAATCAGCTTTTGAAAATGTGGGAACAGAAAGATATTAAGTTGGCAGAGGATTGCTATGAAGCTGGGTATTTTATTTTGTTTCAAAAAATGAAGGAGAAATATGGAATTTCTTCAAATATCCTGTTTACATATTATTAGGTTAAAGCTTTCCTGTTGGATAATTTTGGGCATACGTTATGGTTGCCTAGGCGGTCTAAATTTGAAAGTTTTCTTACTAAAGGGGGTAAGAAGGGATTTATATCTGAGATGTGTGCCTTATTACAGCATAAAATGCTTAAGCCAGATATTTATAAATCTGGGTTCAGATGGGAAAAAGATTTTTCTATATCTATTTCACAGGATGACTGAATGACTATATGTGAGGACAATATGATGAAATTAGTGAAATGTAAGATACAAGTTGGTCCATTATAATTTTATACACCAGTTATATTTAACTCCTGAGAAGTTAAAGAAATATAAATTTATTTCTTCTGATTTATGTTTTAGGTGTCATAAGCAAGTTGGTTCTTTTTTACATTCTACTTGGTCACGTGAGACAGTGAAACCTTTTTGGAATAGAATTCAACAATTTTTAGAAGGTTTCTTTAAATTCAAAATTTTGCTTGTCCCTATGGTATTTCTATTGGGTTATATAAAAAAATTGAGTTTGGAATTAAAATTAGATAAGTTTCAAATTGGTTTTTTTGAGATTGGTATTAGCTGTGGCAAGAAAATATTTGGCAATTACTTGGAAAAATTAGACTGATTTAAGCATTCAGTGGAAATGAGGTCTTGTATTCCATTGGAAAAGATAACATATAACTTACATAATAATTATTCCTTCTTTATTAAAGTTAGGAGCCCATATATGAGATATATGGCTTTTAATTTGTAATACTTTCTTTCCCTCATAGTCGATGGGGTTGCACCGAACCATGACAATAATTAAGTTGATCTCCTATCTTCTATTCTTTTCTGTTTTCTTTTGGGGTAGTTTAGAGGGGAGTTAGGAAGGGTGGGGGGGGGTGGAAGATTATAGGGGATAAACATTATGTATCTATTTGTATTTTGACACTGCATGATTTATTTTGATCAATAAATATAATTTTTTAAAAAAGAAGCTGCTTACTTGAACATTTTAAGCCAGTATCTATCGTCATTGCAGAGAGGTATAAGCTTTGGATGGCACCACAGGGAGATACAGAGTCCGTGGCTGACTTTGGCTTCAACTTGTTCCTTTGGCTCCCTTTTTGAAGATGGACTTGTTTTGGGGCTACATCCCAAATGATCCCGTACTCAGCGACATCTTCCTTCGGTTCGTGATTTGACTTTCGACAACACAAAGGCTAAAGGTGTCACTGATGAGATGGCGGTGGCGGTAAAATCTCCTTCTAACTCATTCAACAAGGGGATGCAGTGTCAGTGCTGTGGAGGAAGACATCAGGCTGACACCTGCCGATTCCAAGACACTACGTGTAATGGATGCAAGAAGTGAGGACACATTGGCTCAGTGTGTTTCTCCGCAAAGTCTGGCCATGAGAAAACAAAATTTGTTAAAACAGATTCTGACTTATAGGATACTACACTGCAACATGTCCCTGCACTAAGTCCGATGTCCCTGCGGGCTTCAAGACAGACACCATCATCCCTGCGCCAGAGAGGGTGATAGTAACAGGCCTCAATGACTACTGTCCCATGGCATTGACCTCCAACCTTATGAAATGCTTCGAGAGTCTGGTGATGGAAAGCATTAATGTGCGCCTCCCAGAGACACTGGACTCATTTCAATTCACCTGCAGATGAAACCGTTCCACTGATGATGCTCTAGCCTTGTCCTTCCACTCCATTCTGGAGAACGATGCCTTATACGCCAGCTCTGTGATTAATGCCATCATTCCCCTTGATGGTGGAGAGGCTGTCCTCGCTGGGACTCCACAGCCCTCTCTGCCACCAGATCCCGGGCTTCCGAATGGAAAAACCACAATCTGTCAGGGTCGGCAGCAGAACGTTGAATGCCTCAGTGATGCATGCTCAGCTGCTCATCTATAGCCTACTGACCCATGACTGCAATGCCAGATTGAGCTTCAACCGATGACAAGACAGGAATCGGCCTCATTGGCAACAACAACAAGTGGTGGAAAATCTCGTGATGTGGTGCAAGACTAATAGTTTCAATGTGGACAAGACAAAGGAGATGATTGTGGACTTCAGGAGGACCAGGAATGATCATCCTCCACTACACATTAATAAGCCAGTAGTGGGGAGAGCAGTGAGCACCAAATTCTTCGGCATTCACTTAAGAAGTGACCAATCCTAGACTCGCAATAGTGACTAGACTTCCTGAGAAGACTAAAGCCAACTTTCTACGGGAACTTTATCGAGAGCGTCCTGCTCAGCTGTATCACAGTGTCATACGGTTGCACAGAGCATTGGATTGGAGGTCAATTCATAGGGCCACAAGAGTGGCAGAGAGGATCACCAAAGCCTCCCTCCCCTCCCCACCATCAGGCTGATTTACCTGGATCATTGTTTTAAGAGGGCACATAAAATCATTGAGGACCCCCTACCAGCATGTCTTAGCTACCCCCATCGGGAAAGAGATACAGGAGTATTGGAGACAGAAACACCAGGCTAAGAAACAGCTTCTTCCCACAGGCAGTGAGATCACTGAATGACTGAATGAACTACTCATACAAACCCTCTGAGACGCATATATGTACTGCATATGTATCGCTTGTTTGTGTGTTTTTGCACTGAGGACCAGAGAACACTGTTTTATCGGGTTGTGCTTGTATAATCAGATGGCAATAAATTTGGAGTAGACCTATGAGATAAACCAGAAGGGTGAAAAGACAACAAGTGCTGGATCTGGCAAGCAGGGTAAAGGAAAATACTACGATACCAGGTGTAAAAGTGTGACTTAGGAAATAATTAGTCCCATTAGTCCCATGGAATTACAGAGAAGTTATTAAATTGGATAGAAAAGTGACTGATAGGCAGGAAGCAAAGGGTTGAAATTTAAGGTTTCTGTTCTGGATGGTTGCCTGTAACTAGTGGTGTTCCACAGGGGTTGGTATTGGGGCCACTGCTGTTTACAATTTATATTAATGATTTGGATTGTGGTATGAATGGTTTTGTGCCCAAATTTGCAGATGACACCAAGATAGGAGGCGGACCAGGAAGTGTAGTAGAAATTATAAAGTTGCAGAAGGATACAGACAGATTGGGAGACTGGGCAAAATTATTGCAGATGAGATTCAACATAGAGAAATGTACAGTTGTACACTTTGGCAGTGGAAACAAACAGGCAGAATACTATTTGGATGGGGTGAAAATTCAGACCTTGGATGTTCAAAGGGACCTGGGTGTCCCTGTGCAGGGAAACCAAAAAGTTAATGACCAGGTAAAATTGGCAGTGAAGAAAGTGAATGCTATGTTGGCATTCATTTCAAGAGGAATAATGTACAAGAGTAAAGAGGTGTTGATGAAGCTCTATAGAGCACTGGTGAGACCTCATTTGGAGTAAAGTGTGCACTTTTGGGCCTCCTATCTTAGAAAGGATGTGATGTTGGAGAGGATGCAGAGGAGATTTACTAGGATGATTCCCGGAATGCAAGGGCTAACGTACGAGGAGCGTTTGGCAGCTCTTGGGTTGTATTCATTGGAAAATAGGAGAATATCTCACAGAAACATTTTGTATCTTGAAAGATTTAGATTGGGTGGATGCGAGTAAGATGTTTCCTTTGGTGGGGGAAATCAAGGACAAGGGGTCATAGTCTGAAAATTAGAGGTTATCCATATAAAACAGAGATTAGGAAGAACTTCTTTAGCCAGAGGGAACTTGCTGCCGCATACAGCAGTGTAAGCTAGATCACTGGGAGTACTTAAACAAGAAATAGACAAATATCTCATCAAGGGATATGGGGAAAAGGCTGGAAATGGGAACTAGTGCAGAGTAGCTTAGTGTAGATTTATGGAACAGACTCGATGGGCCTAGTGGCCTGCTTCTATTCCTTGGTCTTGTGATCTTGTGATTAGAGATTAACATGTTGTGTTCTTGTGAGATAGAATCAGGTGGTGTGGAAAGAGGTCCTTCAACCTAACTTGCCCATGCCAACCGGAATGTCCCACATGCACTATACTTCAGTTGAGAGGGAACAGGAGGAAGGTACCTGCAGCACTGCCACCACCTCCCCCCCGCCCCCCCCGTCCAGCACCACCACCCCACCTTCTCCCGTAAAGGTGGCCAGATGTTCAGTTTTAGGACAGTCATTGATTTGTCCTCCATTTGGAGGTGTCGGCCCTCCATGAATTAAATGGCAGAAAGGGCACTTACCGGTTTAATGTGGGTCTGTAGGCTGTGCCACTGGCGAGTGCCATCTTACACAGGCACACTGAGGGGGAAGGGTGACGGCAGGGCACAAAGGTTCATGGCACACAGGTTTACCCACACTCCGCACTAAGAGGCGGAGGAACTCGGTGGGGCAGAGGAACACAGCGGGGTGGCGGAACACAGTGGGGTGGCGGAACACAGCGGGGTGGCGGAATACAGTGGGGCAGAGGAACACAGCAGGAGGAACTCGGTGGGGTGGCAGAACTCGGCGGGGTGGTGGAACATGGCGGGGTGGGGGAACACGGCGGGGGTGGGGGAACGTGGCGGGGTGGGGGAACATGGCAGGGTGGAGGAATTCGGCGGGGAACTCAGCGGGGTGGCGGAACACAGTGGGGTGGCGGAACACAGTGGACTGGAGGAACACAGCAGGAGGAACTCAGCGGGGTGGCAGAACTCAGCGGGGTGGAGGAACACAGTGGGGCGGTGGAACACAGAGGGGTGGAGGAACACGGTGGGGTGGAGGACCATGGCGGGGTGGAGGAACACAGCAGGGCGGGGGAACATGACCGGGCGGAGAAACACGGTGGGCGGAGGAACACAGTGGGAGGAATTCAGGTTGGTGGAGGAACTCAGTGGGGTGGAGAAAGTAGAATGATTGACATTTCCTGCCGGAGCCCTTCTCCAAGACTGAGAGTGTGGAGAAGAGATAGTGGAATGAGGACAGGGGGTAGGGGTTGTTCTGGACTCTTGGGTGATTAGTGAACTGGAGGAGGTGAAGGGTGACAGACAGCGGGAGTTGTTTGGAGGTGCCAGACAAGAGAGAGAGAGAGAGAGAGAGAGAGAGAGAGAGTTATAGGCAATAGAAACAAAGATTCAGGGGGAGGAATTGGGATGGAGGTAGTAGATGATCAATAGAGACAAGAGTTTGTGAATGAGCATGAACAGAAGTTGGAAGGAAGGGTGCAACGCACATGTATACCCTCCAGCAGCACATGTATGAACCTCCTCCAGCAGTGCACATGTACACCCTCCAGGAGCACACATATGAACTTCCTCCAGGAGCACACGTACGAACCTCCACCGGGAACACATGTGTACACCCTCCAGGAGCACACGTATGAACCTCCTCCAGCAGCACGCATGTACGCCCTCCAGCAGCACACGTATGAACTTCCTCCTCCAGCAGCACACATGTGTACTTCCTCCTCCAGCATACGTGCACACCTTCCATCAGCACACGGGTACACCCTCCAGCAGTGCACATGTGAACTTCCTCAGCAGCAGATGTGTGTACACCCTTCAGCAGCACGTGAACTTCTTTCAAGAGCATGCACGATCATCCCCCAGAAGCACACACGCGATCATCCTCCAGCAGCACTAGCGTGATCATCCCCCAGCAGCACACACATGATCGTCCCCCAGCAGACTTCAGATTTATTGTCAGAGTACATACGTACATGACATCACATCCAACCTTGAGATTCATTTTCCTGTGGGTGAGGCAGAATAACCACTTGTTGGCAAAGTGTCCTCTATTTTTTAGCTGTTAGTGTGCACCAAAATCCAACATTGTGCACATTTTCTTCCTGACAAAGGTATGTGCGCACTGAATGCGTGTGAACTTGAAATTGTTTTAAGATAATTTTGGCACAGCCCATTTCTCATGGCTAATAAAACCAGTAATGTCATGTTTTAATATAACACAAGCCTGAATGCATTCTACCAAATTACATATTTAGTTTAGATTTTATTCTATAATTTGAACTGCTTTATTCAGTTTGTTCTTCCATTAATTAAAACATCAATGGGTAAATCTTATTTTTAAGGGTTGCAATGTCTAAATAAATTAGTTACAGTAATACCATCAGTTCACAGATTATTATTGTTAAAGTTGCGGGAAATGGTTAAATCAAAACTCATTCAATTGCAAAGCTAGTGGACAAACTATCCAGATGCTTAATGTGAAAATCTTCACACATAGCCTGGTTTATGTAGGTTTACGAAATATTTGTTCAAGTGAATCAGTGCGGACTCGAAGGGCCGATATGGCCTGTTTCCGCGCTGTAAACTGTAAACTGTTATATGGCATAAAATTGCACAGAATAAACGGCATATTTAAGTCACTCAGTTATTTTTTTTCTCTCTCCGGTACTTACCTATTCTTTTTAAACTCTATCAAGACTAATAGAACGCCCGTCCAACTGATAGCTTTTGATTCTCATTAGCATATCCAAATGGCATTCACCCAAATGGTTTCTCAGTTGATTCCTTAAGCTAACACCTCACTCACTGCCCGCACTAGGCACGGGAAAGGTTCCCCCCAACGTCCATCAACTTTGACAACGGCTCTGTATACGCTAATCTTTGTGAGGTTTTTCAGTTGGTTGTTTTTCCAGACTCTTTTGTGTAGTCTTCCAAAGGCGCTATTTGCCTTGGCGAGTCTGTTGTCTATTTCATTGTCGATCCTTGCATCTGATGAAATGGTGCAGCCGAGATAGGTAAACTGGTTGACCGTTTTGAGTTTTGTGTGCCCGATGGAGATGTGGGGGGGCTGGTAGTCATGGTGGGGAGCTGGCTGATGGAGGACCTCAGTTTTCTTCAGGCTGACTTCCAGGCCAAACATTTTAGCAGTTTCCGCAAAACAGGACGTCAAGCGCTGAAAAGCTGGCTCTGAATGGGCAACCCACACTCCTGTTCGGCTCCGAATCATGGGTCCTTTACCGGCATCACCTACGGCTCCTAGAATGCTTCCACCAGCGTTGTCTCCGCTCCATCCTCAACATTCATTGGAGCGACTTCATCTCCAACATCGAAGTACTCGAGCTGGCAGAGGTCGACAGCATCGAATCCATGCTGTTGAAGATCCAACTGTGCTGGGTAGGTTACGTCTCCAGAATGGAGGACCATCGCCTTCCCAAGATCGTGTTATATGGCAAGCTCTCCACTGGCCACCGAGACAGAGGTGCACCAAAGAAGAGATACAAGGACTGCCTAAAGAAAGCTCTTGGTGCCTGCCACATTGACCACCGCCAGTGGGCTGATCTCGCCTCAAACCGTGCATCTTGGCGCCTCACAGTTCGGCGGGCAGCAACCTCCTTTGAAGAAGACCGCAGAGCCCACCTCACTGTCAAAAGAGAAAGGAGGAAAAACCCAACACCCAACCCCAACCCACCAATTTTCCCTTGCAACCGCTGCAACCGTGTCTGCCTGTCCCGCATCGAACTTGTCAGCCACAAACGAGCCTGCAGCTGATGTGGACATTGCCCCTCCATAAATCTTCGTCCGCGAAGCCAAGCCAAAGAAAGAGAAGAAAGATCAACTTTGCAAGATCCCAAAACTCTTCTTGTTGAAGTGCAGAGTTTGGATTTAATTTTGTTCTTGCACAAAAAAATTTGAAACCATTAAACTGTTCAACCACTGCAGTATTTTCATCTCGAAAATCTTGATATTTTAGACACAAGGCGTTGACTTTGTTTGTCGCCAAATATCAAGTCACAATCTGTAATTGCAGAGAAATTAAAGGCTGACCAATTCTTGTGCCTTGTCTGCAGGAAACGTTTCTTCGCATCGAGCACTAAGGCGATTTATAAAAGTTGGCAGCAAACTTGTTTCTACTGTGACATTTTCGGCTGACAAGACGTTAACGCTGCCCCTCCACGAAACACTGTCCCCCAGATACTGCTCGCTTATCTCATTAATTTTGCCTCGTGCAAAATGAAGTGAATCTGTTGGTGTCGGGCTGGCCTTTTGCAGAGTCTTGCATCATTTTAAACTGTAAAGCTGCTGTCCATGCAATGTTTATCACTTTCTTGTGACAGGGTGCAGCCACAGCGTCATTTCACTTATGTGAAAGTATGTGATGAGAGCCTCATCATTTAAAAAAAATTATTGCCTTCAATGCAAAGTGTCTAGAAAACCACCTGAATTCACTGTGTGGGTCTGATAGCAAGAGCTTCACTTTCAGAGGAAATTTCTTTAAATTTGTATCTTTTAACTGTAGATCGAGAAAACACTGTGCAGATCATTCTCATCAAAGTTCCAATGTCTCTCATCAACTTTGCTTTTTTCCATGTATCACAAATGCCCGGATCTTCATGGGCAGTCTTGGAGCAACACCATTAACTCTGCCCAACGTTACTGACGCAACATCAGATAAAAACATCTCCATTTTAGGGGATCAAGTTTTTTTATCTTCATAAAACTGCTTCATTTCTGAAGTAATAGCAGTAAACACTCATTCTGCCAAAAGATCTTTTACACACAAGACAATCTTTAGATCTTAACTTGAAGTACAGAATTAGACATTTGTTCACAGAGATGTCTGTGGTTTCATCAAATGTTAATGTATGAAAATCTGCTGATTCTTCTTCTTCCAACATGTCTTTCTGAACAATATAGTTGATCATCTCCAGAAATTCGAATACGTAGCGGACACCCGACTGCAAAGTATGGAGGGAACAGCCCTCGTCCAACAAGTTGAAGCCGAAGACTGGTTTATTGCACTGGCACCTCTGCTTATAGTCTCTCCCCGCCACCGACAACAGGAGTGGGGAGTACAGGGGACATAGAGACAGGGAGATTGTGGAGTAGGGGGAGCACACGAACCAGGAGAGTGGGGAGTACGGGGAACACATAGACAGGGAGAGTGGGGAGTAGGGGGAACACACGGTCGGGGAGAGTGGGGAGTGCAGGGAACACATGGACGGGGAGAGTGGGGAGTAGGGGGAACACATGGATGAGGAGAGTGGGGAGTGCGGGGAACACATGGACAGGGAGAGTGGGGAGTGCGGGGAACACATGGACGAGGAGATTGTGGAGTAGGGGGAACACACGGACCAGGAGAGTGGGGAGTACGGGGAACACATAGACAGGGAGAGTGGGGAGTAGGGGGAACACACGGTCGGGGAGAGTGGGGAGTGCAGGGAACACATGGACGGGGAGAGTGGGGAGTAGGGGGAACACATGGATGAGGAGAGTGGGGAGTGCGGGGAACACATGGACAGGGAGAGTGGGGAGTGCGGGGAACACATGGACGAGGAGAATGGGGAGTAGGGGGAGCACACGAACCAGGAGAGTGGGGAGTACGGGGAACACATAGACAGGGAGAGTGGGGAGTAGGGGGAACACACGGTCGGGGAGAGTGGGGAGTGCAGGGAACACATGGACGGGGAGAGTGGGGAGTAGGGGGAACACATGGATGAGGAGAGTGGGGAGTGCGGGGAACACATGGACAGGGAGAGTGGGGAGTGCGGGGAACACATGGACGAGGAGATTGTGGAGTAGGGGGAACACACGGACCAGGAGAGTGGGGAGTACGGGGAACACATAGACAGGGAGAGTGGGGAGTAGGGGGAACACACGGTCGGGGAGAGTGGGGAGTGCAGGGAACACATGGACGGGGAGAGTGGGGAGTAGGGGGAACACATGGATGAGGAGAGTGGGGAGTGCGGGGAACACATGGACAGGGAGAGTGGGGAGTGCGGGGAACACATGGACGAGGAGAATGGGGAGTAGGGGGAGCAAGCGGATATGGAGAGTGGGAGAACACACACTTGGAGAGAGTGGGGAGAGGGGAGTCACGTGATGGAGTAGTGGCCGGACGGTGAACTCCAGCCCTCTCCAGAAAAGTCGGAAAAAACAAAGGAAAACACAAAGGCACAAAAATAAAAATTAAAGAAAAGTGAGTATAAAGGTGGAAAGAAGATGGCGACGAAAAAAGAAAAATCGAAATCAACGGTAAGAAGAGAGGAAGAGAAGACAACGGAAGAAGAAGGAGAAGGCCTTACCTGTTCGAAGAGGCCCGCGGTGGAGAGAGAAACCCGCTCCCTCAGGTCGGTAGAAAGTGGACTACAAAAATGGCTCGCTGAGCTGAGTAAAAGTGCGCAACCGCGCATGCAAAAAAACACACCGACGGGAGGGGTGACCAGCTGGGGAGTCGATCTCCACAGCCGGCAACGTCAGCTGCAGAACACCTGCAGCAAGAGGAGAACATAGAAGACAACGAAAACAAGAAAGAAGAGAAGAAAAGGGCAACAAAGAAACAACAGATGGCCAACCCAGAGGAAGAAGAAGAGGAAGAGTACAGTGAAATAGAAGAAGAAGGAAAAGGCAAGACAAAGGATATACTTTCTCTTATTAAAGAATACATGGAGTCATTTAAAGAATGGCAAGCGCAAGAATTTAATGATTTAAGAAGAAGAATAAACAATACAGAAGAGAAAATGAATAAAATAGATATGACTTTAACAGAAATGGGAAAGAGAATGGACAAGATAGAAGAGCGGGAAGCAGCAGTAGAAATGGAGGTAGAGGACTTAAAAAAGAAATTAGAGAAACCTAATAAAAAAGTTATAGAGACACAAGAACTGTTAGCTCAGAAAATAGATATAATGGAAAATTATAACAGAAGAAATAACATAAAGATAGTGGGCCTTAAAGAAGATGAAGAAGGCAAGAATATGAGAGAGTTTATGAAAGATTGGATCCCCAGGATCCTAGGATGTCCAGAACTACAGCAAGAAATGGAAATAGAAAGGGCACATAGAGCATTGGCCTTTAAACCACAACCACAACAAAAGCCAAGATCTATTTTAGTAAAATTCCTAAGATATACTACAAGAGAAAAGGTACTGGAGAAGACAATGGAAAAAGTAAGAGAGGGCAACAAGCCACTGGAGTACAAAGGGCAAAAAATCTTCATTTATCCAGATATAAGTTTTGAACTCCTGAAGAAGAGAAAGGAGTTCAATACAGCAAAGGCGATTTTATGGAAGAAAGGGTATAAATTTATACTAAAGCATCCAGCGGTATTGAAAATATTTATTCCAGGACAACAAAACAGACTATTCTCGGATCCAGAGGAAGCACGAAAATTTGCAGAACAATTACAAAATAGACTGAGGGATGAAGACGTGTAACGAGAGTACAAAAGACTGAGAATTAAAAAGACACATAAGTTTTGAACTCCTGAAGAAGAGAAAGGAGTTCAATACATCGAAAACGATCTTATGGAAAAAAAAACTATTCTCGGATCCAGAGGAAGTAAGGAAATTTGCAGAACAACTACAAAACAACCAGAGAGATGAAGATATGTAATAAGAGTAAAAATGACCACGATTTATATGTATGTGGGTAAAGAGGTATATGTGTGTATATGTATAATGTGCATACATGAATGTATCCGTATTTAGAGGAAAATATAGATAGTATAGACAAGAATTAATAAAGGAAGGAATCGGAATAGAGGGAATAAGGAGGGAACTAAAAGAGTGACCTTTGTTACATATGAAAAGTGAAATCTTTTTTGGGGGGGCTGGGTGGGGAGGCGTTGCGGTCTCTGCAAAATCAGCTGACGGTTGCGAGTGAATTCGCAAATCCAAATGGAGAGGGGAGATGTGGTTGTCCGACAAGGGATAAAGGACAACTCAGGAGGGGAAGGGGAGATTGGGGCTAAAGAAGTTTTAAATAGGAGAATAAGGAAAATGTTTGATGTTTTAGGAATGTTGTCTTATAAAGGGTTTAAAACAAGAAAACAGAAATGGATAAGGAGGAAAGGTAATGATGGAGAAACGGAAAGGGAAGATAAACAAAGTATAAAATGGCTACGTTGAACTATATGACTTTAAATATTAATGGAATACATAACCAAATTAAAAGGAAGAAACTGCTAAATTTACTGAAAAAAGAAAAAATTGATATAGCATTTGTGCAAGAAACACACTTAACTGAATTGGAGCACAAGAAATTAAAGAGAGATTGGGTAGGACACGTAACAGCAGCATCGTATAATTCAAAAGCAAGAGGAGTAGCTATATTAATTAGTAAAAATGTGCCATTTAAAATAGAAGAGGAAATAATAGATCCAGCAGGGAGATATGTAATGATAAAATGTCAGATATATTCGGAGTTTTGGAATCTACTCAATGTATATTCACCTAACGAAGAAGATCAAAAGTTTATGCAAGATATCTTTTTGAAGGTAGCAGATACTCAAGGGAACATATTAATAGGAGGGGATTTCAACCTGAATTTGGATTCAAATATGGACAAAACTGGGAAAAAAATGAACAGAAAGAACAAAGTAACCAAATTTATATTTAAATCAATGGAAGAAATGCAACTTTTGGATATATGGAGGAAACAACACCCAAAAGAAAAGGAATATTCATACTACTTGGCTAGACATAAAACATACTCAAGAATAGACCTATTTTTGTTATCAGCTAGTATGCAAGACAGAGTAAGAAAAACAGAATATAAAGCTAGAATACTATCGGACCATTCACCCTTAATATTGACAGTAAAGTTAGAGGACATCCCTCCAAGAATGTATAGATGGAGATTAAACCCCATGTTACTTAAAAGGCAGGATTTTAGAGAATTTATTGAAAAACAAATAAAAATGTATTTTGAAATAAATACGGAATCAGTGGAAGATAAGTTTATACTATGGGATGCAATGAAAGCATTCATTAGAGGGCAAATAATAAGTTATGTAACCAAGATGAAGAAGGACTATAATCAGGAAACAGAGCAGTTGGAAAGGGAAATAGTAAATATAGAAAAAAAATTAGCAATGAAGAAAGATACAACTAAAAGAAGAGAATTGGCGGATAAAAAAATAAAATATGAAACACTACAAACATATAAGGTGGAGAAGAACATAATGAAGACAAAACAGAAATATTATGAACTAGGTGAAAAAACGCACAAAATCCTAGCATGGCAGCTTAAGACAGAACAAGCTAAGAAAATGGTATTGGCATCAATGAAAAAAGACAAACAAATTACATATAATCCAAAAGAAATTAAGGAAAACTTTAGAGAATTCTATGAACAATTATACTGAACTGAAAACGAAGGGAAAGAAGGGAAAATAGATGAATTTCTGACTAAAATTGAACTACCAAAACTACAAATAGAGGAACAAAATAAATTAACAGAGCCATTTGGAATAGTAGAAATACAAGAGATAATAAAAAAATTACCAAATAATAAGACACCAGGAGAGGATGGATTCCCAATAGAATTCTACAAAACATTTAAAGACTTATTAATTCCGCCCCTCCTGGAAGTAATCAACCAGATTGATAAAACACAAAGCTTACCAGATTCATGTAAAACAGCAATAATTACAGTAATACTAAAGCAAGGGAAAGATCCACTCTCACCAGCGTCATATAGACCAATATCTTTACTTAACACAGATTATAAGATAATAGCTAAACTATTAGCAAACAGATTAGCAGAGTATGTACCGAAAATGGTAAATTTAGACCAAACTGGATTTATCAAAAAAAGACGCACAACAGACAATATTTGTAAATTTATTAACTTAATTCATGCAGTAGAAGGGAATAAAGCACCTACAGTAGCAGTTGCTTTAGACGCAGAGAAGGCCTTTGACAGAGTAGAATGGAATTATTTGTTCAAAGTATTGCAAAAATTCAGTTTACCGGAGAAGTATATTAATTGGATTAAAGCATTATATAAGGGACCGTTAGCGAAAGTGACAGTAAATGGACATGTATCAAAGCAATTTAACTTAAGCAGGTCAACACGGCAGGGATGCCCTCTATCACCTTTATTGTTTGCGTTAGCTATAGAACCACTAGCAGAATTGATAAGAACAGATAATAATATAAAAGGAATAAAAATAAAAGACAAGGAATATAAAATCAGTTTATTTGCGGATGATGTCATAGTGTACTTAACAGAACCAGAACTATCAATAAAAGAATTATATAAGAAATTGAAGGAATATGGAGAAGTGTCGGGTTACAAGATAAACGTAAATAAAAGTGAAGCAATGCCTATGAATAATGCGGATTTCTCAAAATTTAAGAAGGAATCACCATTTGGATGGCAAATGCAAGCAATAAGATACCTAGGTGTACAAATAAACAAAAATCTCGGCCAACTATATAAACTCAATTATTATCCACTAATGAAAAAATTACAGGATGATTTAGAGCATTGGAAAGATTTACCACTAACACTAATAGGAAGGATAAACTGTATTAAAATGAACATTTTTCCAAGGATATTATACTTATTTCAGGCATTGCCAATACAACTGACAGAGAAATTCTTCAAGGAGTTAAAGAAAATAATAAGGAAATTTTTATGGAGAGGGGGGAAACTGAGGATAGCACTAGATAAATTAACAGAATGGTATAAACAAGGAGGCTTACAACTGCCAAACTTTAAAAATTATTATAGAGCCGCACAATTAAGATACCTATCAGATTTTTATCAAACAAGGGAAAAGCCAGATTGGACGAGATTAGAATTAGATAAAATAGGGGAATGATACCTGAACACATATTATATAAATGGGATGAAAAATTGGTACAACATAGAAGTTCTCCAGTATTACATCATCTCCTCAATATTTGGAAGAAGATTCATGTAGAAAGAAATAAAACAAATTATCAATTACCAAAACTAATATTGATGCAAAACAAGTTACTCCCTTTTACAATAGATAACCTTTCCTTTAGAGAATGGGAAAAAAAAGTGATTAAAAGAATAGAAAATTGTTTTTCAGGAAATAGATTCTTATCCTTTGAACAAATGAAAGATAAGTACAATATAACTCAAGATACAGCGCTGGCATATTACCAATTGAGATCCTACTTGAAGGATAAATTAGGAAGCAGTTTGAGTTTGCCAGAGGGAAGTAACCTTGAAAATGTGATTACAGATACAATGATAATCAAAAGATTTATATCAAATATGTATATTAAACTGCAAGAAAAGGAGAATGAGGAAACAAATGGTAAAACTAAACAAAAATGGGAACAAGATTTAAATATAAAGATAAAAAAGGAAACATGCAAGAAGTTATGATCCGGAACGATGAGAAATACAATAAATATGAGGTTACGTATGATACAATATAACTGGATACACAGGCTATACATTACACCTCAAAAGTTAAATAAATGGGATCCAACAGTATCTGATAGATGTTTTCGATGTAAAAAAGAAATGGGAACAACAATTCATGCAATCTGGACATGTGAGAAAGTAAAAAAATTTTGGGAAGATCTAAATCAGATATTAAATAAAATAACAGAAAACAATATACCAAAGAATCCAGAGATCTTCCTCCTAAGTAACATAAAAAACAAAGAATTTGGAATTGATTTGGAGGATGCACAAAAAAGATTTGTTAAGATACCTCTAGCCGTAGCAAAAAAATGTATTATGTCAACCTGGAAATTGGAAGATAATTTGAAAATACAACAATGGTATATAGAAATGAATAAATGTATTCCATTAGAAAAAATAACATATAGTTTAAGAAATAATATTGAAATATTCGAACAAATATGGGAGCCTTACATTAAATACAATAGCGAAAACCTACCGGGGACAATCATTACCTAAGTTAATGGAAGGAAAAGGAAATGAAAAGAATGGACTCAGTAGAATTTCTGGTGTATTTTTATTGAATGACAACATTGTCTGACTGGTTTAATGTATCCTAGATTGTATACCTTAAATGGACGGGGGGGGGAGGTAGGGAGGGTGGGTTGGGAGGAGGGAGGGGGGGGAGAAAATGGCACTGTATATGTGTGAAAAGGAAAAAGTGTGTACCATGGTTAATGTGATTTATGGTGTGAAAAATAAAAAATTTAAAAAAAAGAGAGAGAGTGGGGAAAGCAGAGTCATCTGGGAAGTATTTACATTTAAGAATCGTCACCTTTATTTATCGTTCATGCCCTGCTCGCACGGTAAAAAGAGATAGTCTTTCTCCAGGACCACGGAGCACATTTACATGCATATAAGTTAAAATAAAAGCTAAGCACATTAAAATATTATGACATATGTCCTTGGTACCCTGTCCACATATGCTCTGGGAGTTCAGGAGTCTGATGGCTTGAGGGAAAAAATACTTGCCCAAACTGGACATAAGGGCCCAAGTGCTGCAGTACCTCCTACCAGATGGCAGAAGGGAGAACAATTTATGTGAGGGGTGTGTGGACTCTTTAACAATGTTTATTGCGTTTCACCTGCTTTGAGTGTTGTTGACATCCTTTATAGTAGGAGGAGAGCCCCCAGTGATCTTTTCCACTGACTGCAGGGTCTTGCGGTCTGAAGAGGTACAGTGTTTCCTTGAGAGGCCAAATGGCCCACTTTCATACTGTATGACAGTTTGATGTCACCCTGGGCCATCCTCAATCGAACCAGTTTCTCCAGGACCTCTCAAACAACATTATTTCCCCATCTGTGCTGTGAATTGGAGTGAAACTATGTGACTGAGGACCATGTTGGCAACAAGCCTTATTCTGAGGCTTTCTGACAGGGCTCGGCTTGAAACCCTGGGCTTGTCACTTCTGGTCTGGCTACACCTGAGGCCTTGGCACCTGGTTTTGACAACATGGCCCAAGGCTTGGGTTTGACCTCAATTGCCTGGCGGTTAATACTAGGCCACAAAGCCTGAGCCTGGAGTTGAGATTTAAGCTACAGAACAGACCCTGGAGTTTAGGGTGAGGCCACAAAGCCTGGGCCTGTTCAAGTGAAGACAAGAAATCCTAGGCTTTCGACTCTGATTCATCAACCAGCTTGAATTGAAGTCAGTGGATAATCATGACACGCAGACTCGTCTCAATAGAATTTATTGCACAGAGAGAATTCACAGAGAATTGCGAGCAGAAAATAAAGGAAATAACAGGCTGCTTATCATTAATTCAACTAGATGAGTTTTACTTCCAGCTTCAAAGATTCAAAGCATTACTGACCCCATCCATGCAAACACAGAGTCCCTTGCCTCTCCTCCTCATATTCCTCTTCCCCATCACTCAGAGCAGCCTCCTTCCATTCCCATGTTAGAGGAATGAAAGCATCTGAAGGCCCCTCCTACATGATATAGGAGGGGCTGAATAACTTCCAGGGATAGGAAGAAGGACAGCGAATCTCCACAGTCCAACGAGATATATTGGGAACTATGGCCTTCACACAGAAAAGGACTGAATGACTCTGGACTTGCGACATCCCTCCCACTACTCCCACCCGCTGCACCCACCCCTGGCTGCCAGCCCCATCACTACACTTTCCCAGGAACCTGGCCTCGCAGAGACTCGTATGTATCAATGTGGTGTTCATTCAGACCCTGTGGGGGAGGGAGAAAGAGAGGGGAGGTTAGAGATACATTGAAAGATGGGGGGGCGGGGGGGGGGCTAAACAGAGTGGGAGAGGGGTTAGAGATCTGAGCAGAGAGACAGGTTTGTGATAAATGAGGGGAATTAGAGAAAAATTGAGGAGAGAGAGGTTCATGATAAATCGGAGAGGAGAGAGAGGATTAGAGATAAACAGAGGGAGGGGGGTCAGAGATAAACAGAGAGGGGAGGGAGAGAGAGAGAGAGAGAAAAACAGAGGGGGGGTTAGAGATAAATTGAAAGGACAGTGAGAGAGATAGAGAGGGGTGGTGGAGAGAGAATGAAAGGGAGAAGGGGATTTAATCAGAGAGGGGCTAGAGATAAACTGAGGAGAGAGGGGGGTTTGTGATGAACTAGAGTGATGGTTAGAGATAAATCAAGAGGGGGTTTAGATAAATAGGGAGGGAGTTAAAGATAAACAAAGGGAGGGAGAGAGAGAGAGAGATGTATATGAGATATGAGATAAAAGTGTATGAGATAAAGGGGTTTGTAATAGATTCAAAGAGAAACAGGGAAAGGGAGTCGGAGATGGAGAAGAAAGTGTGACAAATTGGACGAGAGAGATAAAGAGTGGAAAAGCTCTGAGAGAAAGAAATGGGGAGAGAAAGAAAAAATAGGAACAGAATGACTGAGGAAGTTGAAGGGAGAGAGAGTTTGGGGGTGGGGGGAGAAGGTATGTCATACCGTGTAAAT
The DNA here is from genome assembly GCF_036971445.1 of Narcine bancroftii. Classification (NCBI taxonomy): domain Eukaryota; kingdom Metazoa; phylum Chordata; class Chondrichthyes; order Torpediniformes; family Narcinidae; genus Narcine; species Narcine bancroftii. The sequence continues at coordinate 216,206,663 of NC_091473.1, forward strand.
TCCTTCTTCTTTCTATGAGGAAAAGAAAGATTAGAAATAAGTTATTGAACAAGCAAATGTGTCCCATCACACTCGGGGCGTGGGTCAGACAAAAGTCTGCAGATGCTGGGAGGTACTCAGAGGTCGCACAGTGACATCAGTCTGTATATCGTTACCTCCTATGACACTGTGAGACCTGCTGGGTCACTCCAGCACTTCAGCATGAAGCTCCCTGGATACCATCCCATCACCCACTCCCAGGCCGCGATCACTGGACCCCAGCTCTCTGCCTCGGACCCTGTATGTTGTGCACCCTCTGCTGCCTCCCCATCTTCTGGGATTATGTCCATGCCCATGTGTTCCTGGAAAAGGAGCATGTGCTGGGGACTTTTTTTTTCTTCGCCTTCAGGAGGGCACGTGACTCCCTGTGGTGAATATCAACATTGCCAACTTGTGGGAGCTGCCTGGTTTCTTTCTGGAGTTATTACATGTCCGGGGTATGGCCGTCTCCTATTGGTGGGTATCGAGGGGTGAGGAGTGGTCCTAGCATATCCGGAATTACTATTGGATCCAGGGTCTGAATCCTTTCTTGGGAACTGCTCTGACACAACATGAGCTGCCTTGTGGAGATGCCCACTGTTCGGTCTCATGAGGCACCAAGGCATTCATTGTATTGAATGTTCCATCTGGACGCACCCTGGTGGTCCGTTTTACTCCCCTGGAGCTGAAGGAGGTCTCTTTACAAGGGAGTCCTCCTCTGCTACATTGGAGCCCTGGTGTGCAAAATATTGTACCGAACTGGACCATGCAACAGATTTTTTTAAAGTCGGTTTACTGACACCCCAACACCTGCCATTTCTGCGGCCAGGAGGAAACGGTGTCCCATGTATATATGGAGCGGGAGAGTTCGCAGCCTCTATTTGAATACCCTCAAGCTCTGGTTACATTTCAGTCCCCACATTCCTAATGGGGTGGGGGTGGGGGATGTGGGTCACTTGTAGGACCTCCTGGTCTGTTTTCTCCTGGGCCCGACCAAGTTGGCCATTCATGGGTTCCAGGCAGTGGGCAGTCGAGGGTTCAGCCCGGGCTGCCTCCCCATCTTCTGGGGTTATGTCCATGTGTTCCTGGAAAAGGAGCATGCGGTGTCCACGGGTACAACGGGGGATTTCCAGGACTGGTAGGCACCACAGGGTCTCGAGTGTGTTCTGGACGGTGATGACTGTGTTATAATTTGAGCATGAAATGCTGTAATATTGTATTAATGTGATTGATTATAAACCACTTTTGAAAAAGGGAAATTAATAGAGCAAGGGTAATTGTACCCAGCTATCAGCTCTCCACCTCAGGACCCTGCAGAGATACCTGTACACTGAGAACCCTTCACGATGGCATACGCTGGTGGCAATTTTCTTCACCAGGGGCACTGCTTTCAGGAGAACACACGACTCACAGCAGTGAATATCAACAATGCCGCTCTGTGGGTGCTGCCCAGTCTCTTTTGGGAGTGGCACAGTTGATGTAGTGGTTGCCACATTCCCTTTATAGCATCAGCAAATGGGACCATGGTTCCACACTGTCTGCAAGGAGTTTGTACGTCCTCCCCATGTCTGCAACGGTTTTTCCTGGGTGCTCCGGTTTCCTCCCACCATTGGAAACGTACCTGGTGGGGTGGGAGGGGGGGGGGGGTGTTGGTTAATCGGGCAGCACGGACTCATGGGCCAAAATGGCCTGTTACTGTGCTGCATGTCTAAATTAAAAAAAATTATTGAGTTGCTGTGTTTGGGGCATGGTTGCCTCCGGTCGGAGTGCTCCTTCGCCAGCAGAGAGGAGTGTTCTGGCTGTGGGAGAGGCCAGTCCTTATCCCGTCGCTGTGGGTATCAAGGTGTGGGGAGATTTCAGCTGCGCTGGCCCCATCGTTCATTACTCACTGGACCCAGGACCCGAAATCTTTCCCACAAGCTGCCTGTGGAAATGCCCACTTGTGCCATTTTGCAATGCGTCGGCATATTGTCCACTTCCTTGCCCTCACTTTCCATCCACACGCACCGCGGTAGTCTGTTTCCCATCTGGAAATGAGGGAGGTCCCCAGTGGAGGTTTCTTTACAATGGAGTCCTCCACTTTTACTTTGGAGACCCGGGGTGGAAAACATTACACAGAACAGCCTCGAGTGATTGATTCTTAAGTCGGATTATAGACTCCCTGACTGCTTGTCATTTCTGTGTCCGGGAGGAGATAGCGTACCAGGGATATACTGAGTGTGACAGGTTGCAGCCTCTATTTGAAGGAGCTGCTCCACAGGTTCTGGCTATATTTCAGTTCCATGCTCCTGATCTTCAGTCACCCAATAGGGGGGGGGGGGGGGTTTGTGAGGGAGATTTCCTGGTTGGTTTGTTTCTGGGCTGATAGATAGTTAGATTGTGGACAGTTGAGGGTTCAGCCCAGGCTGATGGTCTGCCCCCTTCTGGGGTTACATCCATGTCTGTGTGTCTCAGGAGAAGCTTTAGACATACAGCAAGATCACAGGCCATTTCAGCCCACGAGTCCATGCCGCCCAATTTACACCCCATTAACTCACAGCACCCGGTACGCTTTGAATGGTGGGAGGAAACCAGAGCCCCCAGGGAAAACCCACACAGACACGAGGAGAACGTACAAACTCCTTACAGAGAGTGCAGATTCAAAGCACAGTCCCGATGCCGGCGTTGGGCAAAACGCTACGTCAACCATGCCACTATTGGATGCCACAGGGGTTCTTGTGTGATCTGAGAAGTGATGACTGTTATAATTAGAACCTGTAAATAGTTTGCATCTTGGAGTTCAATACCTGTGTATTAATGTGACCTTGCATAAGTACTGAAAATATCACCCTTTTTAAAGTGAAAATATGGGCATAGGTCAGAGGGAACCTCTCTCTAAATGTCCCATCGCACACTTCCAGGGCATGGGTCAGATCCAGGGAAAACCTCCCACTACATTGTCCCATCACACACTCCCAGGGCTCGGGTCAGACCCAGGGGGAACCTCCCTCTACATCATCCCATCGCACACTCCCAGGGCACAGGGCAAACCCAGGGGAAACCTCCCACTAAATGTCTCATCACACACTCCCAGGACATGGGTCAGACCCAGGGGAACTTCCCTCTACACCGTCCCATCATACAGTTCTGATTTGATTCAACACTTACCTTATTTTTTCCATGAGCTGTTGGTTTTTCATCCTTCAGTTCCTCGTAAATGTCTGCATTTTCTTTCTGCATTTGCTAATTAGGACACACAGACCGATTAAATTATGCACATGGAACAGTCCGTACCCCATCACAGGGGATTAACCCTCTCCCCACCCACACACAGGTCAGTTCGTTCTCCATTGCAGGGGATTAACCCTCTCCCCACCATCATGGGACCATCCATTCCCCATCACAGGGAATTAACCCTCTCCCCAACCACACATGGGTCAGTCTGTTCTCCATTCCAAGGGATTAACCCTCCCCCCACCCTCATGGGACCGTCCATTCCCCATCACAAGGGATTAACCCTCTCCCCAACCACACACGGGTAAGTCTGTTCTCCACTGCAGGGGGATTAACCCTCTCCCCACCCAACCATGGGTCAGTCCCCCATCACAGGGGATTAACCCTCTCCCCACCCTCATCAGACCGTCCATTCCCCGTAGCAGGAGATTAACCCTCTCCCCATCCACACACAGGACAGTTTTTCCCAATGCAGGGGATTAACCCTCTCCCCACCCTAATCGGACCGTCCATTCCCCATCACAGGGGATTAACCCACTCCCCACCCTCATGGGACCATCCATTTCCCATCGCAGGGGATTAACCCTCTCCCCACCCAAACACGGGTCAGTCCATTCCCCATCACAGGGGATTAACCCTCTCCCCACCCTCATGGGACTGTTTATTCCCCATCGCAGGGGATTAACCCACTCCCCACCCACACACGGGTCGGTCCCTTCCCCATCATAGGGGATTAACCCTCTCCCCACCCTCATCGGACCATCCATTCCACATAGCAGGAGATTAACCCTCTCCCCACCCACACACAGGACAGTCTGTCCCCATCACAGGGGATTAACCCTCTCCCCACCCACACTCAGGACAGTCCGTTCCCCATCGCAGGGAATTAACCCTCTCCCAACCCACACACGGGTCAGTCCATTCCCCATTGCAGGGGATTAACCCTCTCCCCACCCACACACGGGTCAGTCCGTTCCCCATCACAGGAGATTAATCCTCTCCCCACCCTCATGGGATCGTCCATTCCCCAGGGGAGGGTATTAACCCTCTCCCCACCCACACAAGGGGCAGTCTGACCCCAGGGGAGAGGATTAACTCTCCCAATCCAAATGTGACAGCCCGTTCTGCACTGGAGGGGGTTAATCCTCTCCCTATAGTGGGAGAGTAGTGTCAGTCTTGAAATGGAGGGGGTTCTGTCTCGCAAGTCCTCCCTGGCTCTCCTGCCTTACCTCATAATTAGAGACATTCGCTGATGGTTTACTCTTCTTCCGCTCTAAGATCTGTGTTGATTCATGAGGAAGGTCGAAGTGAGTCTTTGACATGTACAGAAATTGAATACCCAACTCTTAAAAGCAAGCAAAATGGCAGGAGGGGCCATACTGCGCCTCCAATCGGGCCCCATGCGGCTGATCTGAAACCTCAGCTCCCCTCCCCAGCCACTTCTCTTGGATGCCCTTAATAGTCCCAAACTCAGTGACTTATCCTATCAATCTTTTGACAGAGATTGTAAAACCATGAAAATCTGTAGGCACTGTGGCTAAAGTAAAAACACAATGCTGGAGAAACTCAACTGGTCAAATAATGTCCTTTATATAGCAAAGGTTTTGATAAAGGACTCAAGACGATATAAAGGACACCGTTTGACCTGCTGAGTTTCTCCAGTTTTATGTTTTTTTCCCTCAATAGAGGAGTCCCACAGTTTCTGCAGGCAAGAATCCCAAAGATACCCCTCAGGAGGAAGAGATTTCTCTCATCTTTGCCTTGAACAGCCAACCACCCCCCACCCAACTCTGAGACTAACCCCCTGGTTCTATTTACCCCTCACCCTCAACTTATTGTTTTGAAGAGAACGTTCCATTCTTTTAAAGTGCGTTAGTGAGTTAAAGAAAGGATGTGAGTTAAGAGCAAATGACTCAAGGACCCCTCTCTCCCTGCACGCTGTGTCACTGACTGCATCCCCACTGATATCATTTCACCCTCCCTTGTACTGTCCGTCAGTGACTGCTCTCCCCCAGCACCCCGTGTCATTGCCTGTACTCTTCCTGATATTAACTCCTCACCTTCAGACGACAGTACAGAGCTGTTAACACCGTTCCGTAGACAAAGAGAATGGCATCCAGCACATAACAAATCTCGGGTTCCTGCAGTCCAGCTGCCCAGAGAGAGGAAGAGGTGAATATGGTTCTGGCTCAAAGAAGACAGGAATCGACGAGATATTCCCAGTGTCTCTGGTCCTATCACCCACCCTCCCCATGTTACGCTCTCTTTCTCTCTCTACTCTCTCTCTCTCATTTTCCTTGTCCCCTCTTTCTCTTCTGTCTCCCGTCTTCCCTTGTCTCTTCTCTCTCCTCTCTCCATCCCTTGCTCTGCCTCCCTCTGTCGTTAACACCACTCTCCAGCCAGACAGTATTAACGTCGGCCTCCAGTTTCTGCTAGCCGACTCTCCATTCTCCCTCCCTTCCCTCCCTCTCACTTTGTCCAGCTCTCCGCAGCCTTTCCTCTTCATTCACAAAGCCATCCCTCTTCCCCTCACTTGCCAGTGTGCCCTCCCTCATCCATCTATTCCCTCCTGCCTTTGGGACCTGTGCTCCTCCTCCCCCTCCACCATTTTGTTCAGACACCTGCCAACATTTTTTCATACCTTAACGAAGGGTTCAAGCCCAAAATGTTGATTACATATCATTGCTACATAGAGGACACTGTTTGACCTGCTGAGTTTCTCCAGTAATGTATTTTTACTTTGTGATGGAATTGTGTTATTATTATTCTTTAGTATCATATATATTTCAGAAAAGGCTTTGTGGGTGGACAGTGACAGAGACACTCTTAGAGACACACACAATTACACACAATTTTCAGGGACTCTGCCTCTGGAAAAACAGAGCAATAAAAAAAAGCTGGAACAGTAGTGTTTGCGTGTACACAAAGAGGACTACTGCTTCAATGATCAGTGTACACAAACCTGGCTCTTTGTGGCTTCAGCAGACAATTTGGAACTTTTGGAAGAGGTGAGACTTGAAACAGAAGCAGAAGTGATGATCAAAGCAAGTGATTAAGGACATTTGAAAAGCTGCATTTTAATATTACACCAAGACACATCTGAGGTCAAAATGCAATGAGGTTCTGTGAGGAAAGAACTACTTGTGTTCTCCTTGTCAAGGGAGGAACACAAAATTGTCATGGCTTTGGAAAGGATGGCTACTTTGTGGCTTCTCTTGGTCAAGAGAGAGAGAGAGAGAGAGAGAGAGAGAGCAGTGTTGCAGTGGGATTTTAAATAGCCACTGGTGACTGACTTAATTGTGGGTAAAAGAAAGCAATATCATTCTTATGAATCGTAACCATTGAGATGGTTACTTCTTCAGACTCGTACATGGGAAATCATCGTGGGAAACACAGATACTGAAACCTCAATGCAAGGGGTGGGAATCATTTATATGAAGAAACAATTCTCTGAAAAGAACTCTACCAGAATTCTGGGAGTTTTGAGAAGTCTCGGGCCTCACACCTACTCCACAATTACTTTTGTGCAACAATTTAAAGTCGGAATTTCAACACAAAACGGACTGAACTTTAAAAGTTGATTCTTTTTACACTCATACCCAAACTGTAATGGTTTTGGGACCTGCCCCCTCTCCCCCCACAAACACACTTGTGCACAGTGAGGGTAAGTAAAGAAAGAAAAGAAGAAACGTTTAGAGTTAAGTAAGAAGTGTTATATTTTGAAGATACCATTGTCTTGGTGAATTTCTAATGCTGCTGGACCAAGAGGTAACAACTTCAACCATGGTGTCTACACACTTTCATGATTTTTCTCTCTCATGCCTCTCCCTCTTTTGTCTTTCTCCTCATGTCTCTTTCTTTCCCCCATCCTCCGTGTCTGTCTCTCTCTCTCTACACCTCCCCTTTTCTTTCTGTCTGTTTCTCTCTCCCTCCCTGACTCTCTCATTCTGTCATGCTCTTCTTTCTCCTGCCTTTCTCACTCTGTCTCTCCCTCCCTACTCTATCCTCCCTCTGTCTCTTTCACTTTCTCCTGTCTTTCCCCCCTCCCCGTCTCTCTCCAGAATGTCTCTCAAGCTTCCTCCTCTGTCTCGTTCCTTTGTCCTCCCTCACTTTATTCCTCCTCCCTGTGCCCCCTCTCATGTCTCTCTCACTCCTTTCTGTCCTCGATCTCTCTCCCTCCCCTCTCTCTCCTCATTCTCCTTTCTCTATCTCTCGCTCCTCTTCCTCCCCAGTCTCTCGCTCTTCCATCTCACTCTGTATCGCTTGCTGTCTCTTTCTCCTCTCTTTTCTGCCTTATGCCTCTCTCTCGTCTTTTGCACTTACTCCTCTCGTTCCTCTCTCCTCTTTCTCACTCTTGTTCCTCTCTCCCTCTGGTCTCCCCTTAACCATTTCAGTTAGGCTGGAGAGAAGCTCCTGGGACAAGGAAAGTAGTTCTGGGGATGGCACGATGTGTACTGGCAGACAGAGCTGTGGGCCTTGCCCCCTGAGGAGTGAAACCAGTCTGGCCGGGAAATGGGAAGTTGAGCAGAAAGGTAGAGAAAGAAAGGCTGGAATGTAGTCATGCTGTGCCAAGTGTGTAACCTCAGTGCAGGAGGTGGTGAACAAGGTGATGGAGCTGAGAGAACATAGATGCATGACAACAGCTGTGACTGAAGAGGTCAGGTCTGGATGCTTCCCATTCCCTGTGAGAGGGATACGGTGAGGGGCTGGGAAAAGGAAGACAGGGAACGACTGGCTCATGGAACAATCATGTGTATCCAGGAACAGGCCAATCAGCCCCTCTAGTCGTCTCTGCTGTTTCACGATATCCTACATGATCCAACCATAACCTCAATCCCATCCCACCCATCACCAGTGACCTTTCACCCTCTCCTAACAAAAACCTTGACTTAAAAATATTCAAATTCTCTGCATCCACTGGCCTTTGAGGAAGAGAATTCCAAAAACTCACCACCAAGAGAAACAAGTCCATCTTCATTGGATGTCCCCTTGATGGTAACTTCTCAATTTCACCCCTTCCCTCCTTCTCCTCGATGAAATGCCCTCTCAGGTCTCTTGGCCTCTAATGGGTTTCAACAGTCCTCTCTCCCTTTTCTACAGTGGAACAGACAATCCACCCCCCCCACCCCCCTGCCCCCACCAGTGCTGGGAACAGTTCTGTCCAATACTTCCTTCAAAAAGCTGCCCATTCCGGTTGTAGGGTCAGAGATGTCAGACACATCACCAAATGAGGCCAATGGGATTCCTGTTGACCCAGGGAGGGTCATTCATCCTGCTGAGTCAACGGCAGTCACAGAGCAATCACTAATTTCCCTGTAACATTCTCAACTTCCTGCTAGCCTCCGTAGATTCCATCCCCTCTCACTAAGTGAAGTTAACAATGTCCATTTAACCCACTGAAAGATGGGAGGAAAATGGACAACCTGGGAAAAATTTACTGGGAGAGGATTCAAACTCCACCAGGACATCTGTGTACCAAGAACATTTAATATTCCTGCTTGTTTTGGTCACAGACTGTCAGAGGCCTAACCTTGATGGAAAATAAACCATTGTATTCAAAGTGATAAGCTGAAAATTACGTTATTCGATAGAAGCCTAGGCATGCTAGCTTGCTCGCTTATCTTTCTTACTGTGCTGGGAATAGGTGCTTAGGTAAGCAGTTTTTGGGTAATATAAGCCATGGTCCCGCTGCTGAAGTTTGAGACTCTCCGAGAGGTGGCAACATCTCTCAGCAAGAAGAAGAACTTCTAGAGTCCAGTTAACATCCCGGTCGAGGGAGGTGGAGAAGCTGCTACCGGCGCCCCGACAACCTACTACAAGTGTGTGGTCGTTGCCTCGCTTCGGCAGTTGGGACCAGTCCAGGCATTGATAAGAATAATTGGGAAGGGCTAGCATATTGTAGTGTGAATTCAGCTTTAGATTTAGTAATAAAGACTTGTATAAACTGAACTGCTCTCGGTGTGTGTGTCTATTTTCTTTCGGTAGTTCAAACACTGTGACCAATTTAAAACGAACAAAGTGAGAGGTACAAGTTTACCCAGGACATACCTAGAAGGCTAAAACTTGATGCTAATTTACTTTTTGAACTTCCTAATGAGCTCCGGTCAGAGCCATCATTATGACCCAATTCCAATGACTCACGTGGTTTCGCCTGCACGCGCTACAAGCACGTACTGTTATTTTTGTTGCTGCTGGTGTTTATATGGTCGCTGTTTTTGACATAAATCTGGTGTTTTAGCAACAATATTGTGGTCATTAATATCTGTGAACCGAGATCAATAACTTTTTTGAGAATGTAAAATCAACATAATTTTGATGTAGTTCTTAAACACTTATTTCAAATTCTATTGTTTTCTTACTGAATTTTCACTTTAACCACATGAAACGATGTAAATGTAAATACATTTAGGCTGTGTGTATGATGTTGGAATTTAAAGGTGTAATTTTAATTTTGCTAGCTGTTTATCTCACTCCTATTGTCTTTACATTCAGTGATACACGGGAATTATGATTTATGAGTAGCATTTTAGTACAAAAAAAATTACTGAAGATAAAAGAACATAAGAAATAGGAACAGGAGTCGCCCATCCTGCCCATCGAGCCTGCTCCGCCATTCAATAAGATCATGGCCTATCTGATCATTGACTCAACTCCACCGACCTGCCTTTCCCCCATATCCCTTAATTCTTTTTTTTATGTAAAAATCTAACTGAACCTTAAATATTTAACGAAGTAGCTTCAATCTCCTCTCTGTATGGTCTGGTATGAGAGGAAGCCCATGGTTGGGGGTGGGGGGGCGGGGAAACGTGCTGCTGACACCACGAGTTAAAGCGCTGGGTGACATCAACCCTAGTGATGCCACTGGTTTCCGGTGTCAGGCTGGGGTCTGGCTGAAGAATCCTGGAGCCATGAAGTCATGATTCTACTCACTGACACTGTGCAGCTATCAAAGTAAAAACAAAGGGCCGGAACAAAGGGCACCACAGACCTCCACACAGACACAAATGGAAGGGAGAATTTATGGACAGATTTCTGACCACCACACAAAGTTTGGAAAAGGACGTTGGGAAATTTTAATTTCTGTATTAACTGGGGTGTAAACTGTGATCATAATTCCCAGTTACCTCCAGAAGGTATACAGCAAGCAGGGCAATTCTTGTGGGGTGATGCTGGGCAGGTTGGAGGAAGATCTGTAGGGGAGCATTTTGGTAGTAGTGATCAGAATTCAGGAGATTCAACACAGTTATGGGAAAATACAAAGATAAAAGTAGTAGAGTTCCTGGCTTTACCAGACTGACATGACGCAGCACAAGTGGGCGGCCAGTTTGGCGTATCGGTTACCACATTGCTTTTACAGTGCCAGCGACTGGGACAGGGGGTTGAATTCCGCACTGTCTGTGAGGAGTTTTTATGTTCTCCCGTATCAGTGTGGGGGTTTTCTCCAGTGGGCTCTGGTTTCCTCTCACTGTTCAAAACATACTGGGATGTCAGTTAAATGGGTTTAAATTGGGCAGCACAGACTCATGGTCCGAAATGGCCTGTCACCATGCTGTGTGTGTACATATTTTTAAAAATTGGTTTAAAAGTGGATGGGAGGAGGATCGGTGAAGGGAGGTGGGTCGTGGATAATGGAAAGTGTTTAAGGAGGAGGTTCAAGGGAGTCAAGATAAACACATATCCATAAAAAAACCCATGTCCCGATCCTCCTGAGTGACAGATTAGAAGGTAAAGAAGGTTGGGATTCATTTCTACAGGAATATTATACACTGTAAGAGCAGAGATGCAATGTTGAGGTGCTATAGGCCACTGGCGAGACCTCACTTGAGAACTGTGTACAATTTTGGGCTCCTCATTTGAGAAAAGACATGGTGGCGTTGGACAGAATTTACTAGAATAAAAACAGGATTGAAAGGTTTAGCACATGAGGAACATTTGTCAGCTCTGGGACTGTACTCATTGGAGCACAGAAGGATGGGTGTGGGGGGGGGGGGGGGTGGTTTGAACGCTAAAAGGCCTGGATAGAGTAGATGTGGCAATGTTTTCTCCCCATGGTCGTGGATTCCAGGACAAGAGGGCACAACCTCAGGATAAAAGGGTGTCAATTTAAACTGGAAAAGTGGAAAAAATTCTTTAGCTAGAGGGCCATGAGTCTATGGAAACAACCTATTGTTCTGGATTTTTAGTGGAGAGCATAAACTGTTTATGGTTGGGACTCCATGGTGTATTTAAGCCAAAGATTGACATATACTTGATTAGGCAGGGCATCAAGACTTCTGGGGTGAAAGCCGGAGAGAGGGGGTGAATGGGGAGGGAGGGGGAAAGAGATGGATCAGGACATGGGAAAATGCCAGAGCAGATGATTAGCCCACTTCTGCTCCTCTATCTTTTGATCTTGTGAAGGGAAGGATGTTCAACTTCAACAACACAAGGACTGAGGTACAGTGAGAAATTTTGTTTTGCAGCCACCCCAGTTGGCTCAGGTTTGAATCTGCCCCTGTCTGTAAGTAGTTTGTGTTGTTGCAAACTTGTTTTTTTAGGGAGCATTACTTTGGCGGTTGGCTCAGGGTGCAAAAACACTCTCAGATTTCATAACAACATTTTTCAAGACAGCCTGACACCATGGAGTCCCAACCATAAACAGTTTATGTTCTCCACTAAAAATCCAGAACAATGGATTGTTTACCCAAGGAAAGACATCTGGTGAGAGAGAAGTCATGATTCTGAGTCATTTTTTGAGACTGAAACAGAAATCAGTATCCTCAGCAAGTCATCTAAAGACACTGAAGTGAAGCCTTCGTGGGAAATGGAACTTCTGCTGCTTGTCTTTGCCAGGAAAAAGTGAACCATTGTAATGGCCATTTTGCTCGATCTACATCTGGGTGAAAACACCAGGAGAATTGTTTCATTGGACCATGAGCATTTTGATGGTCATTTCATCTGTCTCTTGCCTTGTGGAAGTCACACATATAATTTCCCCTACACAAGGAAGAGGGGAGTTTTGACAACCATTCGTATGAAAGAACATTTCTCTGGAAGCCACTTGACAAGAATTCATGAGATTTTTGGCAATCCGATCACTCAGTCTCTCACCTCCTTCGTATTTACTTCTGAACATCAACTTAAAAATTCGAGTTTCAAAATGGGAGTTCTAAGACTGAACTTTGGGAATCGACTTTTCAGAATTGTGCCTCACCTCTAATGGTTTGAGTAATCCACACCCATATACATATATAGGCAGATTTGTGCATAATGGGGTTAAGTTTAGATTTAAGTAAGATGTTATATTATTAGTAAATTAAAATATTGTTTTAAAAATAAGATTGCCATGGTGAATTTCTATTCCTGCTGGGCTGACGTCACAGTATGCTCTCCTCACATCTGTATGGACTTCCTCCCACCCTCCAAATCGCTAGGGAGTTAGTCAGTTAATTGGGTGGCACAGGTTTTATGGGGTAGAAGGGTCTTCTACTGTGGTGCATTGTTAAAATTCAACCAGCGCTCAGACCAGTGGGTTTGAAGAGCATAGACTAGCTGGCACAGACAGCTGGCACAGACAGGAAGGGTCAAACTAACTGGCACAGACAGGAAGGGTCAAACAGCTACCTTGATTTAAAAAAATTCTGATTTTTTTTCCCCCTCTCCACCTTTGTTTCACCCCTCAATCCACCTCTCCTTTCAATCTCTCTTCCTCTCTGACCTCCTGGTCTGTCTGCCTCCCTCTCCCCTCCCCCACCTTTCTGGGTGAGAAAAACTGCAAGGTTTATTTTTTGCCTCTCATGTGAAAGCACTCTCATTGTTTGCAACAATTCAGAGTGTGGAAACAGCAGAACCACAAATTGTGTCTGGCTGTTCCTGTCTCTTCCCCCCACCCCCCAACGATGCCTCGACAAGAGGGCCGATCAGGCAAGGACTGGTAGGGCGAGGGAGTTGTCATCCAGTGCGTTTTGCGCCACCTACCCTCACTTTGGGATTGGCAGATAGAAACATAGAAACATAGAAGATAGGAGCAGGAGTAGGTCATTCGACCCTTCGAGTCTGCTCCGCCATTCAACGAAATCATGGCTGATCTTAAAGTTCAGTACCCCGTCCCCACCTTCTCTCTGTAACCTTTAATACCCTTATACTGAAGAAATATATCTAATTCCCTCTTAAATATATTTAATGAACCTGCCTCTACTGCCCTCTGTGGCAATGAATTCCACAGATTCACCACCTTCTGGGTAAAGAAATTCCTCCTCATCTCGGTCCTAAATGGTTTGCCTATTATCCTCAAACCATGGCCCCGGGTTCTGGATTTTCCCATCATGGAAACATCCCATCTGCATCCATTCTGTCCAGTCCTGCCAGAATTTTATATGTCTCTATGAGATCCCCTCTCAACCTTCTAAACTCCAGCGAGTACAATCCCAATTTGCGCAATCTTTCCTCATAAGTCAATAGACAATAGGAGCTGGAGTAGGCCCTTCGGCCCATCGAGCCAGCACCGCCATTTTGCAGATCATGGCTGATCACTACCATCAGTACCCCTTTCCTGCCATTCCAGTATCAGCCTGGTGAATCGCCTCTGCACTCCCTCCATTGCAAGAACATCCTTCCTTAGATCAGGTGACCAAAACTGAACACAATATTCCAGGTGTGGTCTCACCAAGGCCCTGTACAGCTGCAGTAAGGTATCCTTGTTCCTATACTCAAACCCTCTTGATATGAAGGCCAACATACCATTTGCCCTTTTAACCTCCTGCTGTACCTGCATGCTCGCCTTCAGAGACTGGTGTACAAGTACCCCTAGGTCTCTCTGCACTTCCCCATCTCTTAATCTATTGCCATTCAAATAGTAATCTGCCCTCCGGTTCACATCCACATTGTATTGCATTTGCCATGTATCTGCCCAGTCCCTCAATTTATCCAAATCACACTAGAGCTTCCTGACCCCCTCTTCCATGCACACAACCCCTCCTAGCTTAGTGTCATCTGCAAATTTGGAGATATTACATCCAATCCCCTCATCCAGATCATTAATGTAAATTGTGAACAGCTAGGGTCCCAGTACAGATCCCTGTGGCACCCCACTGGTCACCGCCTGCCACTCAGAAAATGAGCCATTTATCCCAACTCTCTGTCTTCTACCTGCCAGCCAGTTCTCAATCCACATCAATACTTTGTCCCCAATCCCATGAGCCTTGATTTTGGAAGCCAATCGTTTATGTGGGACCTTATCGAAGGCCTTTTGGAAGGTACACCACATCCACTGGCTCTCCCCCATCTATTTTACCTGTCACCATCTCAAAGAATTCCAATAGATTTGTCAAGCACGATTTACCTTTTGTAAATCCATGTTGACTCTGTCCGATCCCTTCTCTGCTAGTCATATGCTCCGCTATTACATCCTTAATAATGGATTCCATCATTTTGCCCACTACTGATGTAAGGCTCACTGGCCTATAATTCCCCGCTTTTTCTCTACCCCCCTTTTTAAATAGTGGGGTAACTTTAGCTACCCTCCAATCCATGGGTACTGATCCTGAGTCTATTGAGTTCTGGTAAATAATTCTTAAAGCATAATTCTTAAAGATAATATGGCCAAGAGTTCTGGAACATCACAGTGTAACTTATATCAGTCATACCGATATAGAACAGGGTGTTTTGGTCACTGTGATCTAGAGCAGACCTCAATTGGTGCTCCATTCAAGAAAAGTTTGCCACAGAACACGGCTATGTTGATCTAGAACCATAACTTAGGGTAATTGCAATCTGCGACAATAGCAAATAATATGACTATTATTTAGACCAACATGGCAAGACAGTCACTAAACAGCAGCAGATCACAGGGTGCAGTGCCTAAGTTAGAACAGTTCATCACAAGATTACCAAACCAGAACATTATTTTACAGGGTTTCAGTAACTGATCTAGAACCTTTGGTCTCAGGAATGGTGCCTTTCTGATCTAATTCAGTGACTAAAGAGAACAGGTTGAGAGTGATCTATAACAGGGATTGCAGGGAACTAGGCAGATGGATCTAGATCTAGAACATGGACCAGCCTGGCTTCAGACCATTCGGGGGGGGGGGGGGAAGTGTTCTACAACCAGGGCCTTGGCAGCCAGCTGATCAATAATGGGGTAAGATGATCTGGAACAGGGTTACCTTGATCAAGATTATGGCACAGGACCACATTGATCTCAGCGAACAGAGTCAGACTGATCTAGAACAGAGGCCACAGCGAATAGGTTCACCTTGATGTAGGACAGGGGGCTGCAGGGAACAGGGCCATGCTGTCTCATTCAGGGGATTTCAGGGAACAGGGTTAGACTTGAGAACATGGGCTCACAGGGAATGGGCTCAGGCTGATCTAGAATGGAGGCTGCAGGGAATTGGTTCACCCTGATGTAGGCCAGGGCTCTGCAGGGAACAGGGTCAGACTCTAGAACATGGGCTCACAGGGAATGGGCTCAGACTGATCTAGAACAGAATGCAGCAGGGAACAGGTTGACATTACTCTAGAATAGCAAGTCAAAGAAGAATGATCTAAAAACAATGCTTCAGAAAGGAGAGGGTGGCTCTTCTCCAGAATAACAAGGCAAAGAATGCAGATTGCTCCAATCTAGAACAGCAAGTCATAGGGTAATTGATCTTAATCATGGAGAGCAGGGTTGATCTCAACTGCGACATTAGCTCAGGATCCAGATCACTCCATTAGGGCACCACATGCTTCTCCTCTTCCAGCAACACTGGGCACTCCACCCCCCCTCCACCACTGATTCAACATCCAGCCGATCGAGGTGATGCTTTGTCCTAGGTGGGGTTGAGCTTCGAGAGCTTCTCACATTCACCCAGGCAGGTGGAGAGTGTTCCTCAACCCTCGACATGCAACTGTAGATGAGGAAAAAGCTGGGGTCAGGTGGGGGGGCAGGGGGGGGGGGGAAGACACTCCCGATAGGATGGCCCTGTGGATGCAGTTTGGTGACTGGTCCTCTCCAGTGCCTGGTCAGTGGTGACCCCAGAATGTGGATGGTGGGGACTGGGTGATTTCAGGAAGGGGTGGAGTTAGACTCATCTTGGTGGAGAGTCAGTGCCTCCACTTGTGTGGTCTGAATGTCGCCCACCTCTGATCAGCTTGTGCCTGCATGTTGCCTAGGGATCACTAGTCTAAGTGAATGGGCGTGGACATGGCCAACAGGATACAATGTGGAAAAATAGAAAACCAGGCTATAGATTGAGAGAGATGATACATGGGTCCCTGGGCATTGGAATGAGATGGTTGGTGTTGGGAGGGTCTGGGACATCCCGGGATGGGATGGTTGATGTTGGGAGGGTCCTAACTCCTTGGATACCAGTCACTGCAGAAAAAGCAGAGTCCAGAGGAAGAGTCTGTTGGCCTTTGTTGAGAGAGGGGTTGAGTCCAAGAGTCGAGACGTCTCATTCTGATGATCGAGGTTCCCAGGGAGATCACATATTGGGGACAGGTCTGATATCCCCACCTGAGGGAGTACCTACCTGTGGGAGAGGGAGTGCAGCAAAGGTTCACCGGATCGATTCCCAGGATGGCAGGAAGTGAAGCAGACTGGGACTGTCCTCTCTGGGGTTTAGGACAAGAGGTGAACCCACTAATGCCTAAACTCCTGTCGGGGTGGATGTGGGGGTAGGAAGTCCTGAACCAGGGACCCAGTGTGGGTTGGGTGGATCAGGTCAGAGGTGTGGAGAAATCTCTTCTCCCAGAGGGTGTGGGGGCCCCGTCATTCTCAAATACTCCGGGGCTTCGGAGAAGGGGCCAGTGGTGTTCCTGAACACCACCAAAAGTAAAACTAGAAACGGCAAGAGACTCAGAACTCCAAGATGCAGAGGACCCACAGGATAGTAATCAGAATCGTTAATATAGTGTAGTCAGTCTCAGTAAAAGATCCTGACCGAAAACATCCACTGGCCATTTCTACCTGCGGATGCTGCTTGACCCACTGAGTTCTTTCAGTAGCTCATTGTTTGCTCAAGGTTCCAGTATCTGCAGTTTTGTGTGGACAGAATTGAATACAAAAGCTGTGAGATTGTGCTTCAGTTTGGTAGGTGTAGCATCCATAACAGGGAAGAATGCATGCATTACAAAATACTTCAGACATTAACTGGACTGAGATCTTGGTCGACACAGACAAGTTGGGCTGAAGGGCCTGTTTCCACATTGTATGACCTGATGACAGAGTGAGCTATCAGGCGAGGAAAGGTGAGTGCGAACAGAAGAGCGAGTGGGTTTTGATTAAAATGCTTGGCTGTTGAAGAGGACATCTGCTGCAAGAATCGTGAACCATTAAAAAAATAGATGACGCTCTCTGTCGGGAGTCTCCCTCGTGGTCACGAGGGAACAGAGGGCTTGCAGCAGGAGCAGTATTGGTGATGAGTGAGGAGACGAGTCTGAGGTTGGAGCTGGAGTAGCCACTGTTTATTGAACAGGGAGAGGCCACATTTTAACAGCCTGATACGATAGGCACATGGGTGTAAGAAAAATAGTGTTATAGGTGTGAGGTAGGGAGAGATGAAATTGTTGTGTGGGATTACATAGGGTCAGCATATCGTGGGCTGTAGGGTCTGTACTATGCTGTAATATTCCACATGGGGGATTGAGAGGAGTGATGTTTTCCTCAGTGAGGGGGGAAGGTTTGGAACTCTGACCGAGGGATTGAGACCCTGGCCAACATCCTGGCCAAGGAGTTAAGGGCCCACAGGCCGGGATCATGGGCCAGAGGGGCAGCGAGGTGAGCTGCCCTGCTGCGAAATGGCCCCTCTCCCAACCCCTGCACGATAGCCTAGGTGCAAACTTTCATTCACCACAGCAGCTCGCCTGTCCCTGGTTTGTCTCAGGCAGCAGAGAGGTGAAGTCCATCTTCTGCACACGACACTATTATCACCCCTGGTCTATTTCACAACAGGAAGAGAGACTGGAACCAAAATTAAACTGCGCCATTTTAGTCAGGGGGTCCCGACCACCATTTCGCGTGATTGAGAAGCAATGCTGAAGAAGATTGAGCCACTGCTACCTCCATGGCCAGCTCTGTAAATACAAAGCCCCCCTTCTCTCTCCCAAATGACCAGTTGTTCAAGCTGGCATCCCAAAGTCCAAATGAAGGCCTCATTGACTCTCCAAAAATTACAGCATCCTGTAAATCCAGCCCCAGCCCTTTAAATTTCACAATCCTTTGGTGTGGCCCACCCTGCCTGCCTTATGCCCACACAACCCAGCACCCTCTCCCTCGCCATCACTAAGCCAGCCTCCTGATGGACACAAATTAACCTATCTGGGTGCAAGGACTGGAGGGAATAATAGGGATAAGGAGGGGTGCAGGTAACCAGAGGTGGTTACATAGCTGGAGAGGGGTGTAGGGGTCCAGTGGGTAGGCTGGAGTGGTAGGGCAGAGATAGGAGTAGGGGACCAGAGGAAGTTACAAAGATAGGGAGAGATGCTGGGGACCAGAGGGAGTTACAAAGATAAGGAGAGGTGTAGGGAACTGGAGGTTAAAGAAATAACAGACCAGAGAGGGGAGGGGGTGTGGTACAGAGATAGGGAGAGGTGAGGAGACCAGAGGGCGGTTGCAGAGAAGGCAGGGATGCAGCAAACTGGTGTGCAAACAAAGATAGGGTGGGGTATAGGGTCTGGAAGGGGATTGGGAGAGGTGTAGGAGTTGGAGGGGGTTACAGAGAGATGGAGGGGTGTAGGGTCCAGAGGGGTTAACAGAGAATGGGAGGAGTTACAGACCAGATGGGGTTACAGATATACACAGAGACAGGGAAGAGTGTAAGGGTTAGAAGGAACTTCAGAGAGATGTGTGTAGGTCTGGAGGGGTTAGAGATTTGGAAGAAAAGGGGCCAGGTGATATTGCAGAAATAGGGAGGATGCCGGGGACTGGGGAGGGGGTGAATAATCAAGGGAGGGAGAACTTCAGGGACTGGTGGAGGCCACTGATAGGGTGGGTGTAGTGGCTGGAAGATTTATAAAGATAGGGAGGGGTTCGGAAGGGAATCAGTGGAGGTCTGGGATTCAGAGGAGGTTGGAGAGATAGGGAGGAGTGTCCGGATCAGAGGGGCTCACGGAGATAAGGAGTGGTGTGGAGTCCAGGAGTGAGAGATTTGGAGGTGATGACAGACTATGAAGGTGAGACTGATGGAGGAAGGGGTTGTAGGATGAGAGTGGGGAACATATCCTGGCTCTGGGGTGCCAGATATCGATATCATAAACCATGAAGATGGGGCAGGGGGACATCCCATAAGAAGCTAGAAAAAGGGAAAGGCCTGACTTACCAGCTGAAGAGGAGTGAAATAGGAAGACGAGGGCAAAAATAGCCTTCATGGTGGAGGGAGAGGCTGCGCTCACAGACGGCACGTCCGATAGGGCTGCTGAGCACTGCACAGACTGGAGTGCCGCAGATCTGTGGTCAAATGCTCACTGACTTCCAAGGGACAGGAAGTGGAGTAATTTGGGGGGGGAAGGGCGAGGGGGGGGAGGGCGTAGGGAGGAGGGGAAAGGAAAGAGGGGGTGGGGAAAGGAAGAGGGGGTGGGTGAGTGTGAGATGGGGAGACTGGGAGGAGCGGGGAGGGGGAAATTGGGCTGTTTTTGAGATATCTGGAAATATAAAATGTGGGAATTATCCAATGGGGAATGAAATGTGGTGGGGGGGGGGGTGGTGGAGAACAAGAGTGAAGGGTGGGCTCCAAGGATGGGATGGGGGAAGCAAATGTAGGATTTTATTCTAGTGGCAGAAAACCCTTCCCATTGCCCATCACCGAACCACCCTGTGATGTACCCTCCTGCACCCAGAGGACTGGGTGCCTGTAGTCAAAAAGAACCACACCCACCTTGCACCCCCCCCACCCCCCAATGCAGGTCTGGATGGATGCGCGATTCCCACAGAGTTGGACAGACACAGTGTGGGCTGGAGCTCGAACAATTCCATTTATTCACGGGATGTAATATAGTTCAGGCAGGGCCCAGGGCGGGTGATAAGAGGGAAGCTGGCTGGGACATGGCACGACGGTCCACAGTAAACGCAGGTGTTGGGACTGCTTACTTTCCAGGGAGATTGCTAGCGATCCACCTCCCCAAACACCACATCCTGAGTGCCTGTAAAATGAAAGGAAGAGGAGGAAGTTGTGTTATCGCTGTCTCTTTGCCCCAAAATCCCACAGCCAAAGAGATAAAGGGTCAGCTGCTGAGCCTAAAACAGCTGGCACGAGGAATGTGTTACCTCCTGTTGGCACAGCTCGGTTACCACAGCAGCACTCACTAACTCTGGGCATGGTTAGATCCTTGAGTGAAGCTTCCTCCATGCACTCCTTGGGCACGGCTCAGACCCAGGCAGAAGCTTCTTCCACACCGTCCTGTCACACACTTCCGGGGTACAGTTCAGTCCCAGTGAAGCTCTCTCTACGTCGTCCCATCACACACTCCCAGGGTCAGAGACAGAGTGAAGCTACAGTCTGCATTACTGGGAAGGAAGTTGAAAAATACAGGATCGCACCTGTTGCAAAAATCTGAGACCCAAGGGAAGTTTTGTGTTTGCGCTGTGCGTGTACCTGCGCTGGACTTTTTAACATTGGCTGCTTGGTGAGCTTGATCCTGTTATTCCAACTATACTAATCAAGTAATGAGCTGGCAGTTTTTCAGGGTGGACCTACTCCACTCCAGAACCACCATCTTTTGGCCTAATTTGCTCGTTAACATCTTAAAGTTGGCGGCAACTCTCCTGCCTGCTTGTTAACCTCAGCAATTGGTTAAAGAAGGTAAATCATCGGGTGTCTCGAAGGCATGAGAGCCTCTACCTGACCTTCAGAAGTTCAGGAGGAGTTGGAGGATGACCAGTGGGCCAGCTTGAAAAGCTGTTGGAGGACTTCTCGTTAACGTTCAACTGTCTCGAACTCTATTTCACAAGATAAAGGAACAGAAGCAGGCCATTAGGCCCATTGGGTCTGTTCCACAACTCTACACTGAGCTGAACTATGCTCACACCTAGTTCCAATTTCCAGCCTTTTCCCCATATCCCCTTACTAATTAGATAATTTATCAATTTCCTGTTTAAATTCTCCCAATGATCTGCATGCAGCAGTGTTCCACAGATCCACAACCCTCTGACGAAAGAAGTTCTTCCTCATCTCTATTTTAAATGCAGAACTTCTAATTTTAAGACTGCGACCCCTACATCTACATCTACTCTGTCAAAACCTTTCAAAATTCGAAATGTCTCTATGAGATCCCCCCCCCCCCCACCCCCCTCATTCTTCTATATTCCAATGAATACAACCCAAGAGCTGCCAAACTCTCTTCGTACATCAGTCCTTGCATTCCAGGAATCATCCTAGTAAATCTCCTCTGCACCCTCTCCAACAACATCACATCCTTTCTAAGATAGGGGCCCCCAAAACTGCACACTTTACTCCAAATGAGGTCTCACCAGTGCCACATAGAATCTTATCAACACCTCTTTACTCTTATACACTATTCCTCTTGAAATGAATGCCAACATAGCGTTCGCTTTCTTCACTTCTAATTCCACCTGGTCATTAGCTTTTAGGTTTCTCTGCACGGGGACACCCAGGTCTATTTGCACTTCCGAGGTTTGAATTTTCTCCCCATTCAAATAGTATTCTGCCTGTTTATTTCCACCGCCAAAATGTAGAACTGAACAATTCTCAACACTGTATCTCATCTGCAATAATTTTGCCCAGTCTCCCAATCTGTCTGTATCCTTCTGCAACTTTTTGCTTTCTTCAACACTTCCTGGTCCGCCACCTATCCTGGTGTCATCTGCAAATTTGGCCACAAAACCATTCATACCACAATCCAAATCATTAATGTAAATTGTAAACAGCAGTGGCCCCTGCAGAACGCCGCTTGCTTCAGGCAGCCATCCTGAATGGGATCCCTTAATTTCAACCCTTTGCTTCCTGCCTATCAGTCAATTTCCTATCCAGTCTAATATCATCCCTGTAATTCCATGGGCCCTCATCCTAACATGCGGCACCTTTATCAAAAGCCTTTTGAAAATCCAAATATACAACACCCTCGGCCTCCCCTTTGTCTATCCTATCTGAGATTTCTTCAAAAAACTCTAATAGGTTGGTCAGACAGGATCTACCCTTTAAAAAAACCATGCTGACTTGGACCTCATGCATCTCCAGGTATTTCATCACCTCATCCTTGAGGATCGACTCTAATCTCTTCCCAAATCGGCCTGTAGTTACATTTTTTCTGTCTCCTACTTAAACAATGGAACCACATTTACAACCTTCCAATCCCCTGGAATCATGCCAGAGTCCACTGATTACTGGATTATCACCAATGGGTCCACAATCTCATCCGGTCAGGGAGATTTATCAATCCTTAATCCATTCAGTTTGCCTAGCACAATTTCTCCGTAATCTTAACTGTATCCAACTCTACTCCCTGAAGCCTCTGTCTGACAGGGATATCACTAATGTCTTCCTCAGTAAAGACTGATGTAAAATATTGATAACCCATTATAATTTCCCCAGCATCGCTTTCTATTGGTCCCATGTCAACATGTGTCTCTCTTTTATTCTTTATATCTTTAAAAAAAACTCACTTTTCTTTCCTAATGACTTTCTTTGCCTCTTTCTGTAAATTTCTAAAGGAATTCCAGTTCTCTGATTTCCCACTAATTCTAGGTTCCTTGTCTGCCCTCCCCTTTGCTTTTATCTTGGCTTTCACCTCTTTTGTTAGCCACATTGGTACCATCTTTCCTTTGACAAATTTCTTTTTCCTTGGAATATATCTAAAATATCTTCCAATCCTGCTCTTTTTCTCCGACTAGTTTGCTTTTCCAGTTCCTTTCTCATACCACCAATTTCCTTTATTCCATTGAAAAATTGAGACAACCAATAACATTTTTTCATTTTCAAATTTGAAATTAAATCCAACCATGTTATGATCACCGCTTCATGGAGGTTCTACAACCTTTAACTCCCTAATGACCTCAGCTTCATTTCAGAACTTGAAGACCTTGGGATATTGGGATCAGAAGAGGATTGAGGTAGCAGTTTTCAGTCAACAAGGATGGAACTCTTATCTTCAACTTTTGTTCAGTTTCAACTGTGCCCAACCAATCTTCTGAAAGATCTGGGCCCTCGTGCAGAAGCTTCAACAGCCCCCTTGGCCTGGAATCCTTTTGGACGATGAAAACGTAGTGAAACTCTGCACCCTCCCCCTCCCAAATCTCGTGCAGAAGCTTCAACAGCCCCCTTGGCCTGGAATCCTTTTGGACGATGAAAACGTAGTGAAACTCTGCACCCTCCCCCTCCCAAATCTCCGACTAGCAAAACTGGAGCCTGTATGAAGGTATTGGTGAGGTTTGTTGGCCCCCCAGCCATTGCAATACTGCAAACGTGGACAGGAAAGCTTTAATTTACCTGGAGACTGCCAAACCGGAATCCCTATCCATCAGTGAGAGGATTGAAGTGGGCAAGATGTTTCTGCAGGTGGACTCTCTCAAGTCTGCCGAGCAGCGGGTAATCCTTTCCAATGTCCTGCCTGCTATTGCCGATGATGATCTTCTACCCCACTTGCATCTTCTGGGGATAGTTCAGTCTGAGATCTCCCCAATCCTATTTGGCTTTAGGGAACCTGAATTGAAATGGATTTGCTCCTTTCAACGTCAGGTATCTAATCCTGCTGACGAAGGAGGGTGAGACTGAGGGGCAGTCCCAGGTCCAGTACAAGGGGAGGGTGTACGAATTTACTGGTCCGTGGGACGACCGTGGGGTCATGTCTGTAAGGGGCTGGGGCACGTTTGGAAGAACTGGGTCCAACCTCCAGGAAGCGAACTCCACCTCTGATGCCAAGGAAAAGAAGAAAGACCGAGATGACTTTCAGACGATCCAGAGCCAATATCTGTCCCAGAGCTCTGAGTGGGAGAGGCTATCTGCCTGAAGACCCACAGAAAACCAAGCAGAAGGTGGTAGAATGAGAGATGGAGGATGGCCCTGGGGAACCAGGACTACCTGAGGGGAAGGTTTTTGCTATGGATGATCCCTCAGCCTTGCTCAAGGCCTTGTGCCTTAGTGTAGATGAGCCCATTGTTGGAGAGGTTGAGTGCCATCCTGAAGATGAAACAGTATATGTCAGGGGTTAAGGGAGAAGGCACTGACCTAAGATCAGTCTACCCAGGAGTTCTTCATCCCAACCCCAGTCGATCATGGTCCCATGGGAATGGAGTCTGTGGATGTTGCTGGTGGGAGTGAACCATCCTCTACCCCCACCGAGCCAGGGACCTGAGAGATCCCTGGATCAGGAGATGGAGCCGTCTTTGTGCCCAATGTCTGCAGCAGTAGACATCTCTGCTATGCTGCCCCCTCTCCCCCCCCCCCCACCATGGGACCAAACTCTCAGAATGAGCCTGGGGAAGACCCCTCCACTGCTGATCTGAGGGATGGGATGATGAGGGGAAACCAGGAGGTGAACTTGAGACTCCCGCTTCTCAATGCCCAGCAGGTGAGCTGGTCATCAGTAGCAGGTCTCCTGAGGAGGCTGGGGATTCAGCCCATAGAGTTGGAGATGAGCTGGCCTCCATCGACAATGAGATGATGGATACCCTCGTCCACCCTGATGTGTTTCTAGGTGTCTGCGGAGAGGAAATCCAGGGTTTGCTAAATAACTTGAATTGAAGAAGAAAGACTGCAGCACTGATTGTAGATTACACAAAAATGCTGGAGAAACCCAAGTCCAAAACATTGGTTGTTTCTTTACCTTTGCTACACAAAGAATGCTGCGTGACATGCTGGGTTTCTCCAGCATTTTTATTTTCCTTTGGCGCTGTCAACGAATTGGCCTGTTACAGTGGTATATGTCTAATTTTTTAAAAAGGCAAGTTGGCTTCAGGATTAGGAAGGGGTGGGGGATGGGTAGAGAGAGTATGTGACAGCAAGTAATATACTCTTTCTATGTCAGTAACAATAGGAAATTTAAATGTGAACTGCAGTGGCAGGGGGAAGTATGCAGTGTGCTTCCTGCAGGAAGCTCACACCATCCTAGCAGATGAATCGACTTGGCACCTGGAGTGGTGAGGTGGTGTTTACGTGAAACACCTCAGCACCACTTCCACACCTTGTTGGCCCCAAATTTCTAGCCAGAGCTGCTCGAGGTCCAGAACCTGTTGCCAGGGTGCTTGCTGTGCGCCATTAACACATCCCCAAGCCTGGTCGGTTTTGCTGAATTCATTAGATTTTAGTGAATGTGTTGACCTTGGGTGGGGGCTGGGGACTTTAATTATCCCCTGAAGGGGAGGATTGTTCAGGATCCCAGCGAGACCAGGCATCAGTGAATAAGTTGAGGGGCATCGTTCACTTAGTAGATCTGTGTATCAGACCCAGAGTTAAGCTCCCTCTACACCGTCCCGTCACATACTCCCAGGGCATGTGTCAGACCCAGAGTGAAGCTCCCTCTACATCAACCATCACATAGCCCACATTATGGTCAAACCCAGGGTGAAGCTCGCTCTACACCGTCCCATCTCACATCCCTGGGGCACGGGTCAGACCCAGTGAAGCTCCCGCTACACTAGTCCGCCACACAGTTACAGGGCACGGTTTAGACACACCAAAAGAGTCTCCGTTTTCAGTGGTTAATGGAAAGAGGAAGTCGTTCAGTCTGTAAACACAGATCAAACTTGTCACTAAGTTTGGAGATAGAGCAGTAGAAAATGGATGCCAAGTTGCTTATGGAACTGGGAAGGATATGGCAGGGATGAAATGAAGACTGCATGTCTTACCAAATTGGCAACTGGGTCAAGAAGTGGAGTTTCCTTGGAAAGATATTCTTAAAGTAAAAGGTTGAGGAATGACAGGTGCTTCATTTGGGTAAATCAAACCAGGACAAAACTTGTTCTGTTAACAGCAATGTCGTAAAGAGAGAAGTGGGGTGGGGGACAGAGAGTGCAAGTACACAGTTCACTAAAGATGGCAGCACTAATGGAAGAGTAGTGAAGAGAGCATTTGGGACACTTGCCTTCATTGGCTGGACCACTGAATGTCAGATTTGCGATGCCAAGTGAAGTTCTACAAGACATTGGTGAGACCACATTTGGAATAATGCTTGCCTAGCTTTAGGAAGGCTATTATAAAGTTTGGAAAGGGTACACAAAAGGTTTATAAAATTGTTGCTAGGATTTAAGTTACCGCGAGACACTGCAAAAACTAGGTCTGTTTTCCTTACATTAGATGGTCTGATGGGAACTTGTTTATTGAGGCCGATAAAATCATGAAGGCGCATAGATAAGATGAATAATTACAGTCTGCTTCCCAGAGTGGGAGAATGAAAGGGCATAACTACAAGGTGGGGAGGGGGTGGGATTTCGAAGGTTAATTGGATTATGGTTCTTCACTTATGGATCGAGCTACCAGACTGTAATGGAGACAGGGATGTTAGCTTTCATCAAGAAACACTTGGATAACTCCATGGATGGGAGAGCATTGGAGGGGTCTAGGCCAAATGTGGGCAAGTGGAACTAAAGAAGGCACATCACCTTCCATGGACAAGCTGGGCCTGTGAGCCTGTTTCCATCCACTGGGACTCTATAGGCCTTTTTACACATGTGAATGACCCGTCTTTAAAGGCAACTTGGGTCGTTGACTCTGAACCAAAAAATGCTGGATCAGTGCAACCTCTTAGGCAAGCTGGCATCCCAGGCAGTACTTGAAACTTACAGCGCTAGCATCCTGTGTGAACCCTTTTAGACAGAAGCTGTTGCGAAACACATCAGCTCTGATACTACCTACCCTGGTAGTATCAGACATGGGATGAAAATGACCACCCCCATCCCACCTTCATTGTGTATATACAAGGAGATGAGGTAGTTAAATGTCTTTTAACGGCTATGTAAAAGGGGATAGCCAGAAACAGCTGGAGCCAAGGTTCCTGTTTCTTCTATCTTTAGAAATAGTTTAATTTCACACAGCAAAGGTCACTGACTGCAAATCAAAACTGTTCCATAATCAGGTTTCAGCCTAACTCAACACTATCTGATCACACCCTCCCAGGGCACGGGTCAGACCCAGAGTCAAGCAACTTGTCTACCATCCTGTCACACACTCTCGAGGCATGGATTAGATAAAGTGAAGCTCCCTCTACACCATTCCATCACACACTCCCGGGGCATGGGTCAGACCCAGAATGAAGCTCCCTCTACACTGTTCCATCACACACTTCTGGGGCACGGATCAGACCCAGGGGGAAACTCCCTCTAGACTGTCGTGTTACACACTCCCTGGGCACAGGTCAGAGCCAGGGGAAAGCTCCCTCTACACTGTCCTGCCACATTGTCCCAGGGCATGGGTCAGATACACAGTGAAGCTTCCATTGCACCGTCCACTCACACACATTCCTGGGGCAGGGATCATATACACAGTGAAGCATCCCCAACACCACGCACAGCCGCGATACACACCAATAATTGCCACCACATCCGCCAACATGTGTCCTTCTGCCATCCTGTCGAGTCCAGCCTGAAAAGGAGAAAGGAAAGAGTCATTTCCACAGAGGAGAAATGAGACACCTATAGAAATTGGAGGGAGAGAGGGAGGGGTGTGTGAATGGCAGGAGTCTTATCTAGCTGTGGGGTAGGTCTCGCTGTGCTTCAGAAAGGGCTACAGGCCCAGAAAGACAAAGTAAGAGCACAGCATGGTGGCTGACGATCACAGCCCTGTCCTCATGAACCCCAGTCACATGAAGCTGAGAGGCTGAGTGTTGTTCTGCTGTTCTGATGATCGTCAGTATGGAGTCAGGGTGAAGCCACTGCCTAGCCAGAACCCGCATAGAGTGGGCGAGTTCACGCCAAGCAGTGCAGGCATAGGGAGAGACCAACGCATAGCTACCTACCAGATGGGCAAAGCCAGGAGCTTTGATCTTGCAGCGATAGGGCCGGCTGCTGCCATCTGAGACCAGGTACACACCAAACTCCCCCTGAGAGAAGCAGAGAGCAAGTCAATGCAAGTTAGAGATAATGTAGGTTCAAGGAACGGGAGGGGGGTCCATGCAAGGGTGGAGGCAGAACAGTGGTGCCTCAGGGGACGGCTGGACAGTGGGGGAGGGGAACGGCGGGGCAAACAGTCACATTGACCGGAAGCAGTGAGGATACCCCTCATCTCCTCTCACCCCACACTCACCTTTGGGGCTTCGATTGCAGTGTAAGTGGCAGCAGGCGGCACCTGGTAACCCTCAGTGTACAACTTGAAGTGGTGAATTAGAGCTTCCATTGACGTCTGTGGGGGTGGGGGCAGATAGATGGTGAGTGAAGGGAGGGTGGCTCCACATGCCTTCCCACTGTGGTGAGCTTCAGCTTTGGATTTTACCTTGCTCTATTCCTCCCCCACCACTCCACAACACCGAGCTCCCTCGCCGCCCCCCCCACAGCCTGGCGCTCCCTCGCCGCCCCTCCCACAGCCTGGCGCTCCCTCGCTGCCCCTCCCACAGCCTGGCGCTCCCTCGCCGCCCCTCCCACAGCCTGGCGCTCCCTCGCCGCCCCTCCCACAGCCTGGCGCTCCCTTGCCGCCCCTCCCACAGCCTGGCGCTCCCTCGCCTCCCCTCCCACGGCCTGACGCTCCCTCGCCGCCCCTCCCACGGCCTGGCGCTCCCTCGCCGCCCCTCCCACAGTCTGACGCTCCCTCGCCGCCCCTCCTATAGCCTGGCGCTCCCTCGCCGCCCCTCCCACAGCCTGGCGCTCCCTCGCCGCCCCTCCTACAGCCTGGCGCTCCCTCGCCGCCCCTCCCACAGCCTGGCGCTCTCTCGTCACCCCTCCCACAGTCTGGAGCTCCCTCACTCTCCCCACAGCGTGCAGTTCCTCACTGTTCCTCTTGCATACCTTCATCTCACTTCGTTTGGGAGGCGAGACCTTGGCATCGTCCACTTTGATTTCACCTTCAGGCATCTTATTCAAACATTGTAGGATTATGCGTAGACTCTGCCTCATCTCCTCAATGCGACACAGGTACCTGCACAGTCACAATGAGCTGAGTCTCAGCACGTCAAGCCCCCTTCCTCCACTCCCCCGCCTCCAAGGTCTACTGAATAAGACAGAGTGAAGCTCCTTCCACACTGTCACGTCACACACATCCAGGGCACAGGTCAGACCAGGGGGAAGGTCCCTCTACCCTGTCTTATCATATGCTCCTGGGGCATGTGTCAGACCTAGGGGGAAAGTCCCTCTACAACATTCCATCGCACAGTCCTGGGGCACGAGTCAGACCCAAAGGGAAACTCCCTCTTCAACATTCCGTCACCCACTCCCAGGGCACAGTTCAGACCCAGGTGGAACCTCCCTCTACACCATCCCATCACACACTCCTGGGGCATGAATCTGACATGGAAAAACTCCCACGTCTGACCCACTCTCGTCCTCCTCCTTCAGCCCTCACCTATCATAGCAGTCACCGTTGCTCCCAATAGGAATGTCGAACTCCACCTGGTCATATACGTCATAGGGCTGAGTCTTCCGGAGATCCCACCGTATCCCTGAGCCACGGAGCATCACCCCACTGTGGTGGATAGAGAGTAGATGATTTGTGTGGGGTCTCCACTTAGCCCTGCAATCCCAGACTGAAGCCCACTCTCCTGCTCCCTACCTGAAGCCATAGTTGAGGGCGTCCTCCGCGCTTATCACCCCAATGCCCACCGTCCTCTTCTTCCATATCCTGTTGGCAGTGAACATCTGCAACAGAAAGGACCTGCAAGTTGTGGGCCACTCACCCCTGCTCCCAGACTACCCTTCCTCCAGAGTCTTGCCACCTATCTCTGTCTCAACAAACCCTCGCCCTGCCTCCTTCTCACCAAAACTGCCTCTATTGCCAAGCACCCAAATTCTCCCCATCCACACTCCTCTACCCCGACACCCACTCTTGCTTAAGCCTCCGTCTCCTCTTGCAACCCTTCCTCACCCAATCACCCTCCTCCCTGACACACTGCCTCTCCCGTCCCCAACTCCTCTCCCAACTACCCTCCTTCCCCAACATCGACTCCCTCTCTTCCTCCCTGTCTCTTTCACCTGATCTCACTCTCCAAAACCCACTTACCCTCTTCCCACATATTACTAGCCCCACCTGACTCCCTCATCCCCTCTGTTCCCAGCTCCTAAACTCTGCACTCGTGTTCCCCTCCCCTTTAGTTCTCACCTCCTCCACCTCGTCGATGCGGATGGAGAAGTTCTTAATGAATTCATAGATGTCGTCCATAAGGCCCAAGGGCAGGTCCTGGAGGGGAGGAAGAGGAATCAGATACAGGCTTGCTCTGTCCAGCCAATGACCCCACACCTACTCCCAGCAGGGCCTCTCACACTCACCACCTACCGAAGGCAGAGGCTGATTCAGTCACCCTGAACCCACCATTCAGCCTGGCTCACCTGATGGTGATTCCCCCCCACCCCTCTGCTCATCTGATGAAGACCCCACCTGCCTAAACCCGCTCACCTGAAGACCCCACCTCCCCACCCCCCTGCACCTCGTCCACCTGATGATGAACAGCCCCCACCCCCGACTTGATGAACACCCCCACCTCCCCACACCCCACTGATGAACACCCCCACCCTGCCCCATTCCACTCGCCTGATGAACACCCCCCGGTCTGATGTAGGCTGCGTGCATGCGAGCTCCCGATGCACGTTCATAGAACTCAAACATCTGGACAGAGAGAGGAAAGAATGGGTAATTGATAATCAACCAACAATAGCAGTTCATTCACTGGACTGATGTTTTACTAAATACCAAACTGTCTCATTAATTTGCGGGATCTCACTCTGAATGCGGAGAATGTGTCCTTTGAATCCTTACTTTGTTACCGAATATACACGTGTAATAGTAGCATTTTGTGGACCAATTTTTTGGGTAAAATTTAGGGGGGTGGGGTAGAGTATTAGATGCCTACTACATTTGACTGCAGTAAATACCTGCATGGTTCAAGGTATAGGGAGCTCGGACGGGCAGGCGGATGGGACCAGGTGGTAAATCCATGTTTGGGACGTCAGGAATTCAGATGGGCGGGGAGGTGGCCAGGACCAAGTGGGAAGCCTGGGTTCGGTGAATTGTGAGATCGGATGGGGATCGGGGTGTTGGGAGCTTGGATGGGCAGGTGTCCAGGTCAAAAATGGGGGGGGGGTTTCAATTTTTACACACGCTATATAAAAAGTACAAATTTTTGGGGCCAAAAATAGGGGGCTGACTTTTACATGGTATTAACAATAACACAATACTAGTTTTTAGATGCATGGTGGAGTAGGAAGTTAAATCAAACTGCTGAGACAATAACCAATTAACCAGCTGGTAATTATACACAGAATTAACTTGAGTCTCTACAGTTACTTAATTAAAAATTATTACTTTTTTATGGAACTGGTCAGTCAGTCAATTGTTTAGGTCAGTAAATAGGCAATAGTATTGTCAAGACTAAACTTTAAGATGGTAACTGATCAACAGTTAACTTATGAAATTGTGAGAAAATAGTTTGCCATTTAATCATGCGATGGGTGAATTAAACACAAATACCGGTAACAGCCAATTTCACAAAGAAGTTCTGAAGAACGCCTCAGGGTCCAGACGAGATCCCCTCCACTCTCAACCCAGAAACGACTCAGCCCCCCACTCCCAGCTCTGGCCCTTGGTATGAAACTTCCCCCACCCCGGCTCTGGCCCTGGGGGAGGGTGACCCTTTCACTCCGGTACTGGGGGAGGGGAAAACCACCCTTCAACTCTG
Source organism: Narcine bancroftii (assembly GCF_036971445.1). NCBI lineage: Eukaryota > Metazoa > Chordata > Chondrichthyes > Torpediniformes > Narcinidae > Narcine > Narcine bancroftii. The sequence goes on from NC_091473.1 coordinate 216,238,619, forward strand.
GTTCTTGGACGACTTCCTCACTTAGGTCACAGGGGAGTTCCCTCGCCCCGTCCAGTCCAGGGGTGACCCCCGCCCAGTGCAACCCAGGGGCGACACCCCCCCCACCGGTCCAGTCCAGGGGTGACATCCCCCCTCCACCGGTCCAGTCCAGTCCAGGGACGACACCATCCCCCACCGGTCCAGTCCAGAGGCGACACCCCCCTCACTGGTCCAGTCCAGTGACCACACCCACCCTCACTGATCCAGTCCAGTGGCAACACCCCCTCACTGGTCCAGTCCGGTGGCAACACCCCCTCATTGGTCTAGTCCAGGGGCGACACCCCCCTCACCGGTCCAGTCCAGGGGTGATACTCCCCCTCCTTTGCCCACTCTGGTCTGGGCCTGACCCTGCCCCCCTCCAGTTACAGGGCCATGAGATGACTGATGAGCTCCGTGAGGGACGTGAGATGGGACAGGAGGCATGTGACAGGACTCTGAATTAATAGCTGGTCAAACTTTTAATTGATGAGGTTATCACATAGATAACTCAATGAAGTGTATCAGCTATTTAACTGGGTAAACCATGGGTTTTCACTTCCAATAGAATTAAACAGAGATTGGGTTAATCACAGGGAGATACTGCATGGATCCAGACTCTCTGGTGAACTAAATCTTTGCTGCCCATTCATATAGTCCACACAATGCCTTCATCTCCCCCTGGTTCTACCCTCCTCCCAGTAAGGGAGGCCCAATCGCCCCCCACACTCACCTTCTCCCTCTCCTCAAACATCCAGAAGAAGGGTGTCATGGCACCGATGTCCAGGGCGTGGGTGGTCACCGCCATGATGTGGTTCAGAAGCCGAGTCAGCTCGCTGAAGAGAACTGGTGGATGGAGGACAGTGAAATGGACCAGCTGATCATTCCAGCAGTGGGATTGGGGCATTGGGTACAGGATAAATATCCCTGTGTCTTGCTGATGGGGTGAGAACCATGATACCCCTGCAGTACCCGGGGCAGGGGCTGCCTTATCACTGCTCCCCCTCCGAGCATGGACTGTAGGGGGAATGGGTGCTGTCCTAGGAGGCCAATCCCTGGACAGTGACCCAACTGGTGTGCTCTTCACTGCTTTCCCCCACCTGAGCTGTAACCGTTCCTCATTCACCACCTCCCTCCCCAATGACATCATGGAACTGAGAAGTCAAAGTCCCCACTGAGCAGGGACTGTACACACTCCCTTCCCCACACCCCACCCCCCCCCAACCAAGATTGGGACCATTCGCCATTCCCCACCGAGCTGGGATTGTCCCCCCTTCACCCCAAACATGAACTGTCCCCTCTCCCTCACCGAGCATGGACTGCCCCCTCTCCCCCACCGAGCATGGACTGCCCCCTCTCCCCCACCGAGCATGGACTGCCCCCTCTCCCCCACTGAGCATGGACTGCCCCCTCTCCCACACCGAGCATGGACTGTCCCCTCTCCCCCACCGAGCTGGGACCATTCCCCCCTCTCACTGAGCATGGACTGTCCCCTCTACCCCACCGAGCATGGACTGTCCCCTCTCCCCCACCGAGCATGGACTGTCCCCTCTCCCCCACCGAGCATGGACTGTCCCCTCTCCCCCACCGAGCATGGACTGTCCCCTCTCCCCCACCGAGCATGGACTGTCCCCTCTCCCCCACCGAGCATGGACTGTCCCCTCTCCCCCACCGAGCATGGACTGTCCCCTCTCCCCCACCGAGCATGGACTGTCCCCTCTCCCCAACCGAGCATGGACTGTCCCCTCTCCCCCACCGAGCATGGACTGTCCCCTCTCCCCCACCGAGCATGGACTGTCCCCTCTCCCCCACCAAGCATGGACTGTCCCCTCTCCCCTACCGAGCATGGACTGTCCCCTCTCCCCCACCGAGCATGGACTGTCCCCTCTCCCCCACCGAGCATGGACTGTCCCCTCTCCCCCACCGAGCATGGACTGTCCCCTCTCCCCCACCGAGCATGGACTGCCCCCTCTCCCCCACTGAGCATGGACTGTCCCCTCTCCCCCACTGAGCATGGACTGTCCCCTCTCCCCCACTGAGCATGGACTGTCTCTCTCCCCCACTGAGCATGGACTGTCCCCTCTCCCCCACCAAGCTGTGACCATTCCCCCCCTCCCCCACCAAGCTGTGACCATTCCCCCCCTCCCCCACCGAGCTGGAATTGTCCCCCATTCTCAACCGAGCTGGAATTGTCCCCCTTTCTCCACCCCGAGCTGGGACTGCCCCCTCTCCCAGGGGCAAGCTTGGGTGAGGGGGTTTGAGCCAACATTCCACCTCCAGCAGTCAAATGCCTCGTTACAGAACAACTGGCCCACCAGGCTATCTTTACCCCTCTACCCCCAGAGCACAGTGGGACAGAGGGTTGGCATGCCTCCACTCTCTATCCAGCAGAGCTCGCCTTGGGGTTATGTATGTCCTGCCTGGAGAGTTGGGTGCCAGCTGGATCCCCGCCCCATCACACCTGGCGCGGGTTAATGACACAATGTGGATGGGAATGCGGCAGAACCAGCCGGCTGTTGCTGCCCCTACAGAGGACTCACCTCGGATCCACTGGGCACGGATCGGGGGCCTGATGTTCAGGAGTTTCTCCACGGCCAAGGAGTAACACTGCTCATTACACATCATGGAGACGTAATCCAGGCGGTCAAAGTATGGCAGCGCCTGCCAGGGGAGAGGCCAGTGTCAGTGCAAAGCGCAATCCAGACGCCAACATCAGAAGGCTCGCACACCCACACCCTCAAGGTATTCCGCACAACTTTACAGGGAGCTAGCTCTGGGGAGACCACAGGCAGCTAGCTCTGGGGAGACCAGAGGCAGACTGGGAGATTGCTCCGTTGAGCACCTCTTCTCTGTCTGCTGCCACAGCGAGGACTACCCAGTGGTCAACCATTTCTATTTCACACACCAGCCCTGCACGAACTCATCTGTCCATGGCCTCATTCACTGCCTAACCAGGCCACCCGCAAATTGGAGGAAGAACGCCTAATATTCCACTTTGGCAGTCTTCAACCAGCATCAACTTCAACAATTACTATTAACCCTCTCCTCTGGTCTCTCTCTTTCCTTCAGTTCCCCATACCCTTCCCTCTATCATAGCTACCGTTTGCCCCTCTCCCCATCACTTCTCTGCTTCTCCTACCTGTATCCACCAATTAATTACCTAGCCTGAGCTCCCCCTTTCCTCTCTCCTCCCACATTGCCGTTTACTTTTGATGAAGTTGGATGAGGCAAGAAGTAGAGGTCATGGGTTAAGGGTGAAAGGTGAAATGCTTGAAGGGTACATCAGGGAGAACTTCTTCACACCGAATGTGTGGTGAGTGTAGAACTAGATGGCAGCTCTATTTCGATATTTGAGAAAAAGTTGGACAGGTACATGGATGGGAGGGGTATGGAGAGCTATGGTCTGAGTGCAGGTCAATGGACTAGGCAGTTACAGATGGGTGGGGTAAATAGCCTGTTCCCAGCTCCTATAGGTTTAATTGTTCTCCACATGGCACACAGCACATGCAGCTTCGAGCGTGCCAGCACTCTGTGCATACGCGAGCCAACCCCCCCCAGGCCGCGTGTGGGCGGCGCTACCTGCAGGTAGGTCTTGTACTCGATGAGCTTCTCAGTGCCACGGTGGAGCAGGCCAATGTGGGGGTCACACTTCTTCACCGACTCACCACTCAGCTCCATCACCAGTCGCAGGACGCCGTGGGCTGCTGGATGCTGCGGCCCAAAGTTAATCACGTAGTTGGAGACGTTGCGATCCCTTGGTGGGTCCTTGTCTGCTCCGCGGGGGAAGGGGAGGCAAAGAGAGGGCAGGTGAGAGACAGCAGCAGGCCACTCGGCCCCTCCCTTCTGCTCCACCAGTCAGTGGCTCCATTGCTGATGTTCCTTCAGCCCCTCTCTCCTTCACTAACCCATTCCCTCAACAGCAAAAAGCCCAGTGATCTCTGCCCTGAATCAAGTTCAAGGACACACGTGCCATGAGGAAGTTTGTCTATCGAGCAGTTCAGAAAGACACCCCACATGTAATAGAGTAAAACACAGTAGTGGAGAGTTACCGGGAGGAGTAAGAAAAGAACAATTTTACTGGAAGGGGCACATTCAGGAGTATGATAATAGCAGGAAAGAAACGGTCCTCAAATCTGGTGATCCATGATCTCCATCCTGAGCGGTGGGGGGGGGGGGGGGGAAGGAGAAGAGAGTGGGTCTTGGGTGGAATGAGTCTCTTACTTGGTGCCTGCTTTTCCAAGGCAATGGGAAGTATAGACAGAGTTGACGGAGGGGAGCAGGGTTTGTGCAATGGAGAGCTTTTTTCAGACTTGCGTGACACAATTCACATCCTATGCAGTGACATACCCAGACAGGATACTTCAGTGGAATAGGACAGGTCACTGGAGACATTTACACTGAGGGACTTAAAGCTGTTTCCTCAGTAACTAAAATGCTACCCCGTTTCTGTCTTGACCCTTCACTCTGAGACTGGTTCCCCCTCCCTACATACGCCCAGTCATGAGTTTGGACATTCCAGTGAGATCACCTCTCATTCTAAACCCCAGAGTGGTTTAGAACAGTCTGAGTCTGTTTCACCTATTCTCATGGGACACCTCCACCATCCTGGAAATCGATTCGGTGAACCTTATTAATCACAGAGAACCTATGGCATAGGGAATACTTAAGGTGGTATGTGAGTGGAAAGAAAAAGGTTGAGAACCACTGTTCTAGGTAGACACCTGAATATTCAGATTTCAGAATTATTATCAAAAGTACATACGTGACATCACATTCAACCACGAGATTCTTTTTTCTGCTGGCGAGGAAGAATGACCACTTATTGGTAATAAGCAATGCAGCCGGTCAGCACACGTTCCACCACACATCTGTAAAATATTGCCAGGGTTTCTGGTGTCATACCAAACCTCCGCAAACTCCTGAGAAAGTAGAGGTGCTGACGTGCTTTCTTCGTGATGCCTTTAGCGTGTTGGGTCCAGGAAAGGTCCTCCGAGATAGTGACTCTGAAGAATTTAAATGTGCTCACCCGCTCCACTTCTGATCCCCCAATGATCACTGGATTGTACACCTCTGGATTTCCCTTCCTGAAGTCAACAATCAGCTTCTGACAATGAGTGTGAGGTTGTTGTTTTCAATCTTCCTCCTGTACGCTGACTCATCCCCTTTTTTAAAAAAAATACAACCACTACCAGCACATTTGCAGATGGTGTTATTGTGGTACTGAGCTACACAGTCATAGGTGTAAAGTGAGTGGAGCTGGGGGCTAAGAATGCAGCCCTGTGGTGCTCTGGTACTTATGGAGATTGTGGTCCAACACGGTAGGGTGTTGAGTCCCAGGTCTTGGAGTTTACTGATCTGTTTTGAGGGGATGATGGTGTTAAATGCTGAACTGTAGTCAATAAAGAGCATCCTGATTAATGCATCTTTACTGTCCAGGTGTTCCAGCCCTTTGAGTAGTCAGTGAAAAGACATCCGCTGTAGACCTGCAGCTACGATAGGTGAACTGGAATACATCCATGCCACCGCTCAGACAGGAGCTGATATGCTTCAACAACAGCCTTTCAAAGCACTTCATCACTGTTGATGTAAGCGCTACTGGTCGAGTCATTATGGCAGGTTACTGCACTCTTCTTGGGCACCACAGGTGGGTACCACACCCTGCTGGGGTGAAATATTGAAGCAATCTGTTTAAGTATTGGATTAGATATATCCTTAATGATCTTGGAAAAACTAAATGGAAGAGAGGTACCCAATAAAGAGGCCACTGCTGTATAGATCTCAGTTCTAAATCTATACATAATGGACGTTCCAATTTGTCAGAATAAAAAATCCAAAAAGTTAGATAATGAATATTAACAGCCCAGTAATAAAATCTAAAATTAGGTAGGGGCATACCTCTGTCTTTTTTTTTTCCATTTTTATAAATGAAATTGACTAATTCTAGAGTTTTTGTTCTTCCACATAAAGGAAGAAACTCAAATCAATATTATAAAAACAGACTTTGAGATGAAAAACTGGAATCACTTGAAATAGATATAAAAACTTAGGTAATATTATCTTTTTAAATGCACTAATACGACCTATTAAAGATAACGATGAAGGAGACCATCTAGAAAAAGACTATCTCACATATTCGAATGGAGGAGCAAAATTGAGTTCATATAAATCTTTAAATCGTTCAGTGATTTTAACTCCTAAGTATGTGAAATTATCTCTGGCAATCTTTAATGGAACTTGAGAATAGATCGGGACCTGCATATTAATTGGAAAAAAGTTCACTTTTTACAAAGGTTTAATTTATATCCAGAGAAAGAGCTGAATTGAGAAAACACAGCTGGGATAGATCTTTCAGGATCTGAAATGTAAACTAATAGGCCATCTACATATAAAGAAACCTCATGAGTTACTCAGTTTCTGACAAACCCTTGAACTTCGTGCGTGCCTCTAAGGGCTATTTCCACAAGAAGGATTTGTTGTTATTACCAACCATCACAGCTAAGTGGGTTTATAAATCAATTTAATCCATGATATAAAGCCCACAGCAAAATTAAATCTTCATGGTATGGGTGAATTAATTCTTTCTTATTGATTTTAATATACAATAAACAGTGGACAGAGAGAATGAGGATACATAATTACAATTATGTATGGATGGGTCACGTCTCCAGAATGGAGGACCATCGCCTTCCCAAGATCGTGTTATATGGCGAGCTCTCCACTGGCCACCGTGACAGAGGTGCACCAAAGAAAAGGTACAAGGACTGCCTAAAGAAATCTCTTGGTGCCTGCCACATTGACCACCGCCAGTGGGCTGATAACGCCTCAAACCGTGCATCTTGGCGCCTCACAGTTTAGCGGGCAGCAACCTCCTTTGAAGAAGACCGCAGAGCCCACCTCACTGACAAAAGGCAAAGGAGGAAAAACCCAACACCCAACCCCAACCAACCAATTTTCCCTTGCAACCGCTGCAATCGTGTCTGCCTGTCCCGCATCGGACTTGTCAGCCACAAACGAGCCTGCAGCTGACGTGGACTTTTTACCCCCTCCATAAATCTTCGTCCGCGAAGCCAAGCCAAAGAAAAAAAGAATTACAATATACAACAATCAGTACATAATAATAGTATCTTCATCTCCCCAAACTCAAAGAGAAAAAAGCAAGAAAAAAAATCACATTCTAGTAAACCCATTGTACTGATCTATTGAAGAAGAGAAATAAACCCCACAAAAAACAACTGGAAAGCCTTGGATCAATGTTCAGCCAATATAAGAACCTTGGTCCTCATCCAAAAGAGAAACTTAATGGTATCAGGGACAATAAATCAAAGAAAATGTTAGAAATCATACGAAAATATTGCATGAATGGACACCAAGTGTCCTCAAATTTAACAGAGGAATCAAATGTGGCCCCTCTTAATTTTCTCTTAGTTTTGAGAAAACCATTGAGCTATAGACGGCGGAGTGGGGTCCTTCCATTCAAAACAAATTGCTGTCCTACACATCAGGGTGGTTAAAGTGATCCAATGAGCAGAAGCCGGACAACGACCGACATCCTGCTCCTAAAACTTCAAGAAGAGTAGTTGAGGGATTTGGTTGTAAATCAATTGCAAGGATTGCTGAAAGAGTGAGTACCAACGACATCTTTCCAATACCTTTCTAGAACCGGATCGGACCAAAACATATGGTTCAATTACACCTATCACAGATTGAATTAAAATTAGGAAAAATACAGGCAGGCTTGATGTTCGACATGTGCGCCCCACGTACGACCTTAAATAGAAAAAGTGGGTGCCGAGCACACATTGATGAAGTATTAACTAGTCTGAGAATCTTTTCCCACATCTCTGTAGATAAAGACTTTTGGAGCTCCTGCTCCCACACCCCTTTTAAATTTATCCATCGAGACTGGTCGCAATTTTAATAGCATTATATATGATTGCTATCAAACTCTTCAAAGAGGGATTTAAACGAAAAAAAAAGCATCAACCGTATCCGACTGAAACAGCAGGGAAAAATTAGGTAATACAGCACTCAGAAAAAATGTCTAATTTGAAAATATCTTAACAAATGTGAATTCGGCAGACCATATCTGTTTGATAGTTGTTCAAAGGACAACTCTCCTCCCCTCACCCTCACTCTCTTGTTGATGCCATGGACACTGCCTGGGCCATGAGGCCCCTCCAGCTTTTCCCATGAGGCTGGACCCGTGATCCCCCTCCCTGCCTGCCCACTGGCCGCTCATCTTAATCCACAGCCCGTCAGCTGCTCTGCTGGGTTCCACCATTCTGATGACCCGACAACCTCTGACCCCGGTCAGCAAACCCCCACCTCCAACTGCCAGTGGAAGCACAGAGGATCCTCAACACAAACCATGGCGTGAGGAAGACTCTTCAGCCCACCGTATTCGTGCTGCATGAAAACTACATTCTGCCCTGTATGGTCTTCCATCTCATCTTGTTTCAAGAGTGCATCTGACTCAACATTTTTTCCACTCGCATACCAACTTAAATATTCCCTTAGTAACCACAGAGCACCTGTGGCATCCTATGCCATAGCATAGATGCTCTGTGGTTAGTAAGGGATAATTTAAGGTGGTATGAGTTGAAAAAAAATTGAGAACTACTGATCTAAATACATCTGACACAGAGAAAGATCCTGCCTCCACCAGCTCTTCCAGAAGCCAACAGTGGAGCATCTTCCAACGTAGTCCTCTTATTCATGCTGTCAACACTGTCAACCCACTACAAGAAAAAAAATTTAATGGTGCACATTGGGAGCGAATGATGTGTCACCGAGTGCCATGCACTACTGGGTGCAGTGATCATTGGATGTCGTGAACTTTGGGAAGTTGGTATGCTAACAGTTTGGCCCAACTAGTCAATGCAATATGGTCTTTTGGGCTAATGCCATTTTCCTGCACTTGATCCATATCCCTCCAAGGCACAAATGAATGAGAAATTAATACTTTAAGTGTTACTTGTTTGTATGTATCATGTCTTGGTCAGGCAGTTCTTGTTTTTGTCACTGAGCGTTGTTATAGAGTGAAATGATGCATTTATATTTTAACTTCAATATTTGATTAGCAATTTTGAAAGCATGATTTATTTTTTTTAAAATACATGCCAAATAAATTTTAATACAGATTTACTTCTGACTGATTTTTTTTTGGGGGGAGGGATGCTTTGAAAGGATTTAATTCTGAAAAGCTTTATTTGGGGAGGGGTGGTTCAAATGTGTAGAAGGTTGAGAGGGGATTTGATGGAGGTATTTACGATTATGAGAGGGATAGATAGAGTTGATGTGGATTGGTTTTTCCCTTGAGGGTAGGAAAGATTGAAACGAGGTCATGAGTTAAGGAGCAAAAATTTAGAAGTAACATGAGGGGGAACTTTTTTTACTCAGAGAATGAGCTTCCAGGAGAAGTAGTGATGGCAGGGTCCATTTTGTTCTTTAATGAAAAATTGGATAGGTATCTATCTCGGCTGCACCATTTCATCAGATGCAAGGATCGACAACGAGATAGACAACAGACTCGCCAAGGCAAATAGCGCCTTTGGAAGACTACACAAAAGAGTCTGGAAGAACAACCAACTGAAAAACCTCACAAAGATAAGCGTATACTGAGCCGTTGTCATACCCACACTCCTGTTAGGCTCCGAATCATGGGTCCTCTACCGGCACCACCTACGGCTCCTAGAACGCTTCCACCAGCGTTGTCTCCGCTCCATCCTCAACATCCATTGGAGCGCTTTCATCCCTAACGTCGAAGTACTCGAGATGGCAGAGGTCGACAGCATCGAGTCCACGCTGCTGAAGATCCAGCTGCGCTGGGTGGGTCACGTCTCCAGAATGGAGGACCATCGCCTTCCCAAGATCGTGTTATATGGCGAGCTCTCCACTGGCCACCGTGACAGAGGTGCACCAAAGAAAAGGTACAAGGACTGCCTAAAGAAATCTCTTGGTGCCTGCCACATTGACCACCGCCAGTGGGCTGATAACGCCTCAAACCGTGCATCTTGGCGCCTCACAGTTTGGCGGGCAGCAACCTCCTTTGAAGAAGACCGCAGAGCCCACCTCACTGACAAAAGGCAAAGGAGGAAAAACCCAACACCCAACCCCAACCAACCAATTTTCCCCTGCAACCGCTGCAACCGTGTCTGTCTGTCCCGCATCGGACTTGTCAGCCACAAACGAGCCTGCAGCTGACGTGGACTTTTTACCCCCTCCATAAATCTTCGTCCGCGAAGTCAAGCCAAAGAGAAAGAGAGAGAAGGATAGGTATATGGATGGGAGAGGAATGGAGGGTTATGGGCAGAGTTCAGGTAGGTGGGACTAGAGGAGAGTACTTGGTTCAGTGTGGACTAGAAGGGCCAAAATGGCCTGTTTCCATGCTGTATATGTTATATGGTTATAAATGTTGTTCTCTCTTTCTGGGATGTGACAGGTCATCCCTACTTTGCTGTGTGTCATTGATGTACGCTGGCGATTTCATTATAAATAGCCAAAGTGAGGAAATGGTGAAATTTGGCAAAATAAGAACGTTTTTAAAAGCTTGGATGATTGACAATTCGTCTTGTTTACACAGAACATTTACCCTCTTGTATAGAAATGAACAGGAGTGTGAAGTGCCAGTTGATGAAGTAAACAAAGACAATGTAGTCAAACAATAATCATGGCTTTTATTAGCAGAAACTCATGGTACAATAATGAAAGACAATAGATGTATATACAGTTATATCCAAGGGGAGTGTCCTTAATAGTAGAGAGAATGCACAGCCAATGTTAGTACAGCAAGGCTCACCAGAGGGGAGACAGGCAGCTTGGCAGACATTCACCACAGAGTGTTTCAGCAATCTAATTACTCATGGCACCGGATTTTGTGTGTGTGATTTCAATGTTGGTTCCTGACTGAGTCAAAACCAACTCAGCAAGACAGGCATCTCCAGCAGACAAGGGTAGACTAATGAATTTTAAACCTTGAATTCCATTTACAAGTTTGAATTGTTTATTTGCTAAACCAGTCACGTGTGCGTTTATATTTATTTGCGATGCATTATTGAATGATGTTTTATTTGGGTGTGTGCATGTGCTTTAACTGCATTACTCTACAGGCATGTGCATTTCCCTGGCGCTGGCACAGGCAGAGTGGTTCCACCTGTGTGGGGGATTATGGGTAATGAAGACTGCCATTGATCCTGCATTGAGCCACCTTTCTGAGTGGCCCTGCTGTTTACTTATTTCATTGAAAGCCACGTTATTGCAATTTAAAATACTTTTAATATTGTGACTTAGTTCCCTTTGGCATCGTTGAAGTAACATTTCTATTGTTGTTTGATGGATCCCCTTAACTTCTGGGCCTCTAGGGTTTAGCCTACTCAGCCTAATGGTTAATCCTCCATTGCCTTGGTGTAGCAGTGATCAAATGTGCTTGGATCTCTGGTACAGCAGGTAACATTCTGGTGGTAGATGGGCAGGGTTTTCTTGACCGGCCTGGTTAAAGTCGTTGACTAAGATTTGTAGTGCATTGGGCTGGGCTGTCTCTTGTTTACTGACCAATCAGGGCCATTGTGATGATGTAATGGGGGTATTATACTGACTGCTTGCTATTGGCTATGGCTATACCCTACTGGTATAACAGATGCTTTCCCACTGGCCAGTTTAGTGGTGGTTTTAATCTGTTAATAAAAGCCCTGTATTAGTATCACACTTGTCTGGTCCATGGCTATGGCATATCAATTTTATTAACAGACTCTCAATCATGGGATACTTCCCTGAAACCTGGAAGACTTGAGATAGATCAAGATGCCACCCGATCTGGAGAAATTTTTCATCACTGGCTCCAGTGTTTTGAAGCCTATATGTGAGTGAACAATGTTGTGCAAGATGCAGCAAAAATGGACCACCTTGTGGCTCTCCTTGGAGAGGTACCCTATTCCATGGTTAGGGAGACAGCTGTCTACCAGAATGCACTGAATCTGCTCAGAACCTACTGTGATCTGCCACAAAACACCTTGTTCAAAAGACATCAGCTTCACACTCGAAAACAACAGCTAGAGAGCGAAGATGCTTTTCCGCTCGCGCTAAAAGGGCTATCCAGAGCCTGTGCTTGCGCTGCTGTCACAGCCAAAGCCCACCGAGAATCTTTGATGCTGGACACATGCATAAGCGGATTGGAGTCGGGGTACATCAGGTAATGTTTACTGGAGACACCGGGCCTGACCTTTAATGCTGCTCTACAACAAGCAAAGATCCTTAACTCTGCACTATTAAATGCTAAAGGCATCGAGAAAGAAGTGCTAAAGCGGCACACCCAAGACCCGCCTGCAGCGACGATCCACTGCCGAGCACCACTAAGTCGCAGCATAAAAGACATTACAGAAGATGCTACTTCTGTGGTTTGGAGTTGCACGTTCGCTCTCAGTGCCCGCTCAGCAAACCAATTGTGCCAACGACGGAAAGCGAGGGCATTGGGCCAGAGCCTGGCAGGTGCAAGAGTCCTCACCTAGACCACAACGTGAGTTGAAGAGTAAGCAACAGCGCTCAAGTGTTACTAATAAGCAGGGACGCCACCACAACACTGCTACGTTGACCTGGAGAGCCAACGATTCATCTAGCTCTTCTCCCTTCTCCTTCTGCTGAAGTCGTAAGTGGAACTGCCAGCGACGAGGCAAACTCCGACAGATCTCCGCCGTCCATGACGATTAATCAAGATGGACCACACGACCCGAAGCATTCCACGATGAAGGTGGAGGTAAACAGGGAGCCTATTGACTGTTTATTCGATTCAGGCAGTACTGACAGCTATAGACACCCTATGACCACGAGCGCCCTGAACCTTACCTTGTATCTGTCAAAGCACAGAATTTCCATGGCTTGTTCTGGATTAAAACGAGACATTACAAGTTGTTGTAAAATAACCCTGACGGTCCAGGGAAATGGATACAAAGATTTCAAATTGCACGTGCTCCCCAGCCTGTGCGCTCCGATGCTTTTAGGATTAGATTTCCAACGCCAAATTAAAAATATCATATTGACATTTAATGGCCCATTACCATCGATCACAGTACCCCAAGAGGCTGTTTGCAGGTTATCAACTCTAAAGATTAAACCTCCATGCCTTTTTACCAATCTAACCCCAGATTGTAAGCCCATAGTTACAAAGAGTAGGCATTATAGCAAAGAGGACAGGCTCTTTATTAAGGAACAAGGTTAGACGTTTGCTGAAAGAAAGAAAATCAAACCCAGTCCAAGTCCTTGGCGCACACAAGTTGTGGTCGTCAAAAAATGGCGCAAAACCTGGATGGTAGTGGACTACAACCAAACTATAAATATGTTTTTTTTGAAACTTTATTTAAAATTTTATAACATGAATAACATATAGGATTACATTAAAAAAAATTAAGAATAAAATAATAAAAATTACAATACAGTATCCGTAATCTAAATAAACTATACCCTCCCCAATAATTATTACACATTAATAACCCAACTCAAATTAGTCCAACCCTCCCTTTCCCCCCCCAAAATAAAGAGTGAAGAATTAATAAAGTTAATAATATGTGAGAAAAAAAACCCACTTACTAAAAAAAACAACAAAAACATAACCGATTAAAATACTAACAAAAAGAAAAGTCATTAATACTAAAATATCAGACTTAAAAAAACATATTTAAATCAAACTTAAATGCATATATTTCACAAACGGGGTCAATTAATATAAAAAATTAGTAAAGTTAGTAACATTATCTATCAAAAATTCTTAAACAATAATCAATTCTTAAAAAAAAATTGTAGCATAAAAAAAATGAAAAAAAAACTCTCTATAGAGATAAACATTCACCAAATATCAACTAACTTCACATCTATCATCAAATTAGTCACATAAACCAACTATAAATAGGTTTACGCAACTAGATGTTTATTCCCTGCCTCGTATCTCAGACATGGTAAACCAGATTGCACAATACAAAATATATTCCACAATCAATCTGAAACAAGCTCATCATCAGAAAAATTATTATCAGGAAGCGGTAAAACTGCTTTTCACCATTCACAGAGATGAAAGGCAGTTTACCATTTTTGAGGCAGATGGCAAACTCTTTCCAGTTTAAAAGAGTCCCTTTTGGAGTTACCAAAAGTAGACGGTCATAACTTGCAAGCCACCTACCCTTATCTGGACAATGTCACTATATGTGAAAAGGACTCAAGTTATCACGATCGGAACTTACAAAACTTTCTCCAGGAGACCAAGCATCTGCACTTAACCCTTAGCAAGTGTGTATACCGCACTAAATGCCTGGCTATACTAGGCTATGTTTCTTCTTTGGCTTGGCTTCGCGGACGAAGATTTATGGAGGGGGTAAAAAGTCCACGTCAGCTGCAGGCTCATTTGTGGCTGACAAGTCCAATGCGGGACAGGCAGACACGGTTGCAGCGGCTGCAGGGGAAAATTGGTTGGTTGGGGTTGGGTGTTGGGTTTTTCCTCCTTTGCCTTTTGTCAGTGAGGTGGGCTCTGCGGTCTTCTTCAAAGGAGGTTGCTGCCCGCCAAACTGTGAGGCGCCAAGATGCACGGTTTGAGGCGTTATCAGCCCACTGGCGGTGGTCAATGTGGCAGGCACCAAGAGATTTCTTTAGGCAGTCCTTGTACCTTTTCTTTGGTGCACCTCTGTCACGGTGGCCAGTGGAGAGCTCGCCATATAACACGATCTTGGGAAGGCGATGGTCCTCCATTCTGGAGACGTGACCCACCCAGCGCAGCTGGATCTTCAGCAGCGTGGACTCGATGCTGTCGACCTCTGCCATCTCGAGTACTTCGACGTTAGGGATGTAAGCGCTCCAATGGATGTTGAGGATGGAGCGGAGACAACGCTGCTGGAAGCGTTCTAGGTGCCGTAGGTGGTGCCGGTAGAGGACCCATGATTCGGAGCCGAACAGGAGTGTGGGTATGACAACGGCTCTGTATACGCTTATCTTTGTGAAGTTTTTCAGTTGGTTGTTTTTCCAGACTCTTTTGTGTAGTCTTCCAAAGGCGCTATTTGCCTTGGCGAGTCTGTTGTCTATCTCATTGTCGATCCTTGCATCTGATGAAATGGTGCAGCCGAGATAGGTAAACTGGTTGACCGTTTTGAGTTTTGTGTGCCCGATGGAGATGTGGGTGGGCTGGTAGTCATGGTGGGGAGCTGGCTGATGGAGGACCTCAGTTTTCTTCAGGCTGACTTCCAGGCCAAACATTTTGGCAGTTTCCGCAAAGCAGGACGTCAAGCGCTGAAGAGCTGGCTCTGAATGGGCAACTAAAGCGGCATCGTCTGCAAAGAGTAGTTCACGGACAAGTTTTTCTTGTGTCTTGGTGTGAGCTTGCAGGCGCCTCAGATTGAAGAGACTGCCATCCGTGCGGTACCGGATGTAAACAGCGTCTTCATTGTTGGGGTCTTTCATGGCTTGGTTCAGCATCATGCTGAAGAAGATTGAAAAGATCGTGTTATATGGCGAGCTCTCCACTGGCCACCGTGACAGAGGTGCACCAAAGAAAAGGTACAAGGACTGCCTAAAGAAATCTCTTGGTGCCTGCCACACTGACCACCGCCAGTGGGCTGATAACGCCTCAAACCGTGCATCTTGGCACCTCACAGTTTGGCGGGCAGCAACCTCCTTTGAAGAAGACCGCAGAGCCCACCTCACTGACAAAAGGCAAAGGAGGAAAAACCCAACACCCAACCCCAACCAACCAATTTTCCCCTGCAACCACTGCAATCGTGTCTGCCTGTCCCACATCGGACTTGTCAGCCACAAACGAGCCTGCAGCTGACGTGGACTTTTTACCCCCTCCATAAATCTTCGTCCGCGAAGCCAAGCCAAAGAGAGAAGACATGTTCAACACTAAGTTGAGGAGCAAGATCAAAAATGATAAGATCATGCACTGGCGAATTGAGCTTTCTACTGATGATTATGATGTACTCTATCGCCCGGGAAAATTCAATGACCTTCTGGACGTGCTTTCTCACATGACCTGTGCAAGACTGCAGCTAGACTGTTTGAAATACCTTCACGATGAATTATGTCACCCAGAGGTCACTATATTTTATCATTATGTGGAGTCCCTCAATTTGCCGTACTTACTAGAAGACATCAAGGAACTAACTAACGAGTGTCCTGTCTGCGGAGTGTAAATCACCCTATTATAAACCTTCCGCTTCCACATTGATTAAGGCGCCAAGACCATTTAAACACCTCAGTGTGGATTTTAAATGACCACTACCCTCAAATAATAAGAATTCCCATTTCCTTAACATTATTGATGAATTTTTCTCATTTCCCCTTCGCTGATGTTTCTGCTAGTTCTGTTATTAAATGTCGTGATATGATTTTTGGTTATCCTAACCATTCATAGTGACAGAGGGTCAGCTTTTGTGAGTTCTGAATACCTTCTTGATAGGGGTATAGCTACCAGTCAAACTACAAGCTATAACCTACAGGGTAATGGTCAAGTGGAGCGCAGTAATGGTACAATCTGGAAAGCTATCATTCTAGCGCTAAAATCACAATGCCAGAAGCATTAAACTCTTTCGTACATGGCTTTGTCCAGCTACCAATGAGACCCCTCTCCAACATCTTTTTGTTTTCCCTAGAAAATCGAAACCTGGATCAACTTTGCCGACTTGGCTACCTAGGCCCGGAGAGGTTTCATTAAGAAAACATGTTAAACCCAGCAAAACTGACCAGCTCGTAGAGCACGTTCAACTGCTTCATGCTAATGTGCAGTATGCTCATGTTATTTTTCCTGATGGAAGAAAGGACATCATTTTCCTGCTAAGCCCTTCCACTGACCTGACTCCTCCTCTACCGTCCCTGTCATGAGAAACACTTGAGGAACAACACTCCCTTCATGGGAATGTTTCCTCGCACTCTCCACTCCCTTCCACACCTGGCGACATGAAGCTCAAAGCCTCCACAGTCCTAGTCCTAGCCATGATTACAGTAAGTAGTCACTCTATTATCTCAGGCTCGCAGCTTGTTTTTTTTTTGCTATGTATTCTCATTAATTCTGTTTGTAACCCTTGATGATCTGTAATTTTTTTTTGTTGATTTACCATTATTGTATTTTATTAAAATTGGTCAATTTTTTTGGAAGGTGGGTGAATGTGATGATGTAATGGGGGGCATATTATTCTGACTGCTTGCTATTGGCTATGCCTGTAGAGATACTCCACCCTACTGGTATAATAGATGGAGATGCTTTCCCACTGGCCAGTTTAGTCTGTTGATAAAAGCCCTGTATTAGTATAACACTTGTCTGGTCCATGTCTATGGCATAGCACCCATTTGTAATTGGCGTCGGGAAGGATATAAACTCTGGTGAGAATCACTGATGAGAACTCTCAATGGTCTGAATTTAATCAAGATTTGCTCTAAGGCAGTGGAGCAGGACATCTAAATACGAAGTGGACAAAGGGGTATCTATCAGATACAGGCAGCAGAGTTTTACTTTAATTTGGGCATCGCGGTTAGCATAGACACGTGATCCTGAAGGGCCTGTTCCTGCACTGTACTGCTTTATTTGTGTCCCCTGTGTCCAGCCTCTCCTATTAATTTGAGCCCTTGAGTCCTGCAAACGTGCTTATGAAACCTTTCTGTAACCGAGCTTAAGGCCAACTTTTCTACTTACAACAGTGTGGTGTAAGCGACATCCTGTACAGTTGTAACATGACCAACGAAGACAAATGTATCAAATGGCTTCTTCACCCTCTAACCAACCACCCTCCGCCCCCCCCCCCCCACCACAAGTCTACTGGTTCTATAACGGATTCCAGGGCAGTACCTGTATGTTCATTATGCAAGCTCTGCCCTGTTTAGCCTCTGACTTGTCCAAATTAAATCTTATCATTCCTTTGCCCATCCTCCCAACTCATATCCATCAGCTTAAAAAACTTCAAAAGGGAAGTGAGAGAGTTAAAACAGGAAGCAGTAGACCGTTTTGTTTAAGATCTGCTGCATGAGACATTCAAAAGCTATTTGCAGTACACTTTTTAGAAAAGATCAAGCAAAGTCATCATGATTTCATGAAAGGGAAGTGATGCTCTTACTTACTGGAGTTCTCAGAAGAACTTGGACGACGGACAAAGGGAAATGTTGACACGTTCAAAGAAGCAACAGCATGGAAACAGGGCCCACCATATCCACGCTGAACCACTCCGCACTAATCTCAACACACACAGTCCTGGAGAAACTCAGCAGGACATCCAGCATCCATAGGAAGTTAAGGGCAATCAAAGTTTCGGGACTGAGCCTTTTGTCAGGAATCTGGAAAAATAGGTAGATGCCAGGATAAAAAAAAAGGGGGGTGGAGTGGGGCAAGGCCAAAAGGAGAGAAAGCACAGGCTACAGGTTAGAGGTAATACATGGGTGGATAGAGGTGTGAGGGTAGAAGGAAGCTGAGATGATTGGAGGAGAGGGCTAAGATGGGTAGCTCTCTGAAAGAAGGAAGGATGGGGGCTGATGGAAAAGGAGGTAGGTGGAGCCTTACCAGTGCAGCAGAACCTCCCTGCTCAAAGTCAAACCCTCTTGCACTGAAGGACATTCCAAATTGCCCTCATGATGACCTGTTGCACCGACAAACCAATCTTTTGTGATTCAAGCACGAGCACGCCCAAGTTCCTCTGCACAACAGCAGGCTGCAATGTTTCACTATTTAAATAAGCTGGTCTACTTGTTATTTTTTTGAATAAATTAACATCAATAAAGTGGTTGGCCAAAATGGTGGCTCTGCTTGTTGCAGCAGGCAGAGCAAAGGTGAAAGACCCCATTGTTTTCTCAACCCAGTCCCCCATCCCATCTATATTCACCTATCACCTGCCAGCCCCCGCCAATATTATATTTGGGTTCTGGCAGCTCCTTGCTAGTCCTGAGGAAGGATTATGGCCAGAGAGGTTGACTGTCTCTTACCTTAACAGATGCTGGCTGACCTGCCGCAGCCCTCCAGCACTTTGTGTGCAGCTCCATTGTGTTGACCACAACAGATTGCAATAAGGTAGTGAAAACAGTTTGAAAAGGAAAACATTGAACTGACTAGAACACAAGTTGAAATTGTCGTGAATTGTGGCAGCACTTCAGAAATGACCTCCCTGGTCTTGTGTCCTGTGCCCTCTTAATCAAAAGCCTGGGTCCCAGGTGCCTCCTTCGCCATCTGACCTCATGCTGCCACCTTCAGGAAATTCGGACACATACTCAAGTCTGTCAGCTTCTCAACGCTCCCGAGAGACCTACCATTTATTTGTTCACATTTATTTAGCCTCCAAAACATGTGTAGGCTCACACTTGCCAGAATTCAATTCCATGTGCTATTAATCTGTCCATCCTACCAACTGCTCATATTTTTTTTTTAAAAACGTGGCCCCCAGATCAAGTTTATTGTCACCAATAGAGAAGTGCAATGATTGTTTTGCGAGCAGTCCAATGCACAATACAAGTTAACACAGCACAGAAGTACAGATCAGGAAGAACAGACCAAAAGGAACATAATTTTATTTAGTTTCATTTAGGAAGCTGATACAGCATAAAAGTGATCTTTTTAAAAACATGGTGGTGTGTGACCTAATATGTGGTCATTTTCTTCTCCATGGGATGGGTCTTTTAATATGTTGGCTGCAGCAGTTACAGATGGAGTTGATGGAGGGGAAGGGGGTGTGTGCGATGATTTGAGCCATATTCACAACCCTCTGCAGCCTGGGCAGACCAGTCCCTGTCCCATACAATGATTTGCTTGTAGATGTCAAGGTGTATAGTTGACATGCCAAGCTTTCTGAGGAAGTAAAGGTGCTAGTGGTCACTGGAGTTTAACCCCCCCAACACCACCCCCCCCCACCAAGTGATTTAAAGCTGACTACATACAGCCTCTACCTCAGCACTAGTGGGGTGGACTGGGGAATGAACACCACTCTTCTTCCAGAGATCGATGATCCCTGGTCTTTGAGGAGAGGTTGTTGCCCTCTCTTCTATATTCTGATTGGTCCTTGACTGAGATCTGCCCTTCGACAGCTACGAATTTATAGCTGGAGTTACAGCGATTTGGCCATGCAGTCACAGGAATTCAGAGGGTACAGCAGTTGACAGAGTGCAGTGCCACATCCCTGGTTTTGGAAGCAATTGTGGAGGAGGTTCTGTCACCCATCCTCAGGTTTCCCCCAGCAGAAGTCAAGCATCCAGTTTCAGAGGGGTTTCTAAGGCCAAGATCATGGAGTTTGGGGCTGAGATCATTCAGTACCATTGTGTTTCAACCATGCTATCCATAGAATCAAGTTTGGTCCCACCTAATTACTAAATCACACAACTTGCACTTATGTTCATGAGTGCATATGACAAACAGCAATGTCCCACTATTGATCCCGTGATACAGACTGGTTACACCCAGTCAGGAAAAATTCCCCACCACCTCCCCCCTATCTTCTATTACCAAGCCTGCCCTGGATCCCATGGGCTGTAACCTTCTGACCAGCCTCCCCCATCAGATCTTGTCAAAGTCCATGTAACTAAACCATGAGGTAACTTAGAAAGGTGATGAAGGGAGGTGGATGGATGAGGTACACATGGACTTCAGCAAAGCTTTTGATGAGGTGACGTACTCTGGGCTTGCCAAGGTGAAGGCATATGGGTTCAGGAGTGGCACACTGTAGGGATTAGTGTTGGGATTTACATGATTTGGGAGTCCTCATGCAAGATCCCTTAAGGTTGATTTGCAGGTAGAATTGGTGGTAAGGGAGGCAATTCAATTCAAGAGGGTTAGAATATAAAAGCAGGAACGTGTGGCTCAAGGATTGGCTTGAGAGAAGTAGGTTCCAATTCATGAGAAATTTGCAACAATATTCAGAAAGGAAAGAACTCTTCAAAAGGGACAGGCTCCATCTTCACTGTGATGGGACCTGGATCTGGGGAAATCGCATAACTAGGACTGTGGTAAGGGCTTTAAACTAAATAGTAGAGGGTGGGTTCAACAGATTGGAGAGAGATGAATAAAGTAAGAGTGTGGATAAAGTAAAAGCTAAAAAAAAGAGAACAGTAAGAATAGAGGGGTAAAAGCCAAGTGCAAAAGAGGCAAAGATTACTAGATTTTAAAAGTACAATGAGTATAAGGGACACTTGATCTGAATGCCCATAGTATTCAAAACAAGGTCAGTGAACTTGTAGCACAAATTAGTACAAAGGGATAAGATTTTGTGATTATTACAGATGGTTACAGGGTGAAGAGGATTTGGAATTAAATATCCAAGGATATCAGGTAATAAGGAATGACAGGCAGGAAGGAAAGGGGGTGGAGTAGCGCTCTTATTTAAGGATGAGATCAGGGCAATAGTGAGACATGATGCAACATCTAAGGAGCAAAATGTTGAATGCATTTGGGTAGAAATTAGGAATCATAAATGGAAAAAGTCATTGGTGTGAGTTGTCTGCAGGACACCCAATAATATTAAAGAGGCACAGGGAATACACTGAAAAATATCAGAAGTATGAAAGGATGGAAGAGCAGTTATTGAGGGGGACTTTAACATGCACATAGACAGGGTGAAACAAGTTGGTTGAGGAGGACTTCATAGAATGCAAACATGATGGCTTTCTTGAACAGCATGTTACTGGACCTACAAGGGAACATGCTATCTTGGATCTGGTCCTGTGCAATGAGACAGGTAAAATTAGCGATCTTGTAGGATTCTCTTGGAAAGAGTGATTATAGTATGTTTGAGTTTCTCAACTGTTCGGTCTAAATCGGTGTTCTGCCTAAACGAGGGGATGAGGGAGGAGTTGGCCAGGTTAGACTGGGAGCACAGACTATATGGAGGGACTGTTGAGGAACAATAGAAGACTTACAAAGATTTTTTTTTCACACTGTTCAACAAAGTACATTTCCATGGGTGTGTCCAAACACAAGACTGATTTGGGTAAAAGTAGGAAAATTGTTAGAACAAATTACTCTTATTTCATTCATATCCACAAAATCCTGATTTATTTTTGTTAGGGAATGCTGAGGGAAACATTCACAACTCAACAAAAGTTGGTGAAAATAGTATTGGCACTGGCAAGAGAATGTATTGCGGTCACCTGGAAGTCAGATTCTTATCTGGGCATACACAGATTGCACGTGGAAATAAAGAAATCCATCCCTTTGGAAAAAAATTACATATAATTTGAGAAATAAATTATAACATATTTACAAATATATACACAAGATAGATATTGTGGGTTAGTTTTAACCTTTTGTAATCGTGATTCCCTACGACCTCACCAGATAGAACAGATAAATACTTGATAGTTAAGTCCTCTGTGTTCCCCGGCCTGCCTTAGTAGTCTTATTTTTCTCTTCTCTTTTAAATGTGTTATTATATAATATCAACATGTATAAGTAATGAATGTTTTCATTTCAGGATTGGGGAGGGGTTTAGTTTTTTTTTAAGGGGAGGGGGTTTAAATTTATTTTTTTGTAGTTAGCATTAATCTGTATCAAAATGATGGATGTATATGGACTCTATGTGAGCTTGCAGGCGCCTCAGATTGAAGAGACTGCCATCCGTGCGGTACCGGATGTAAACAGCGTCTTCATTGTTGGGGTCTTTCATGGCTTGGTTCAGCATCATGCTGAAGAAGATTGAAAAGAGGGTTGGTGCCAGAACACAGCCTTGCTTCACGCCATTGTTAATGGAGAAGGGTTCAGAGAGCTCATTGCTGTATCTGACCCGACCTTGTTGGTTTTCGTGCAGTTGGATAATCATGTTGAGGAACTTTGGGGGACATCCGATGCGCTCTAGTATTTGCCAAAGCCCTTTCCTGCTCACGGTGTCGAAGGCTTTGGTGAGGTCAACAAAGGTGATGTAGAGTCCTTTGTTTTGTTCTCTGCACTTTTCTTGGAGCTGTCTGAGGGCAAAGACCATGTCAGTGGTTCCTCTGTTTGCGCGAAAGCCGCACTGTGATTCTGGGAGAATATTCTCAGCGACACTAGGTATTATTCTATTTAGTAGAATCCTAGCGAAGATTTTGCCTGCAATGGAGAGCAACGTGATTCCCCTGTAGTTTGAGCAGTCTGATTTCTCGCCTTTGTTTTTGTACAGGGTGATGATGGTGGCATCACGAAGATCCTGAGGCAGTTTACCTTGGTCCCAACAAAGCTTGAAAAACTCATGCAGTTTGGCATGCAGAGTTTTGCCGCCAGCCTTCCAGACTTCTGGGGGGATTCCATCCATACCTGCTGCTTTGCCACTTTTCAGTTGTTCGATTGCCTTATATGTCTCATCCAGGGTGGGAACCTCATCCAGCTCTAGCCTTAGGGGCTGTTGAGGGAGCTGGAGCAGGGCGGAATCTTGGACTGAGCGGTTGGTACTGAAAAGAGATTGGAAGTGTTCTGACCATCGGTTGAGGATGGAGATCTTGTCGCTGAGGAGGACTTTGCCGTCTGAGCTGCGCCAAGACACAAGAGAAACTTGTCCGTGAACTACTCTTTGCAGATGATGCCGCTTTAGTTGCCCATTCAGAGCCAGCTCTTCAGCGCTTGACGTCCTGCTTTGCGGAAACTGCCAAAATGTTTGGCCTGGAAGTCAGCCTGAAGAAAACTGAGGTCCTCCATCAGCCAGCTCCCCACCATGACTACCAGCCCCCCCACATCTCCATCGGGCACACAAAACTCAAAACGGTCAACCAGTTTACCTATCTCGGCTGCACCATTTCATCAGATGCAAGGATCGACAATGGGATAGACAACAGACTCGCCAAGGCAAATAGCGCCTTTGGAAGACTACACAAAAGAGTCTGGAAAAACAACCAACTGAAAAACCTCACAAAGATGAGCGTATACAGAGCCGTTGTCATACCCACACTCCTGTTCGGCTCCGAATCATGGGTCCTCTACCGGCACCACCTACGGCTCCTAGAACGCTTCCACCAGCGTTGTCTCCGCTCCATCCTCAACATCCATTGGAGCGCTCACACCCCTAACGTCGAGGTACTCGAGATGGCAGAGGTCGACAGCATCGAGTCCACGCTGCTGAAGATCCAGCTGCGCTGGATGGGTCACGTCTCCAGAATGGAGGACCATCGCCTTCCCAAGATCGTATTATATGGCGAGCTCTCCACTGGCCACCGTGACAGAGGTGCACCAAAGAAAAGGTACAAGGACTGCCTAAAGAAATCTCTTAGTGCCTGCCACATTGACCACCGCCAGTGGGCTGATAACGCCTCAAACCGTGCATCTTGGCGCCTCACAGTTTGGCGGGCAGCAGCCTCCTTTGAAGAAGACCGCAGAGCCCACCTCACTGACAAAAGGCAAAGGAGGAAAAACCCAACACCCAACCCACCAATTTTCCCTTGCAACCGCTGCAATCGTGTCTGCCTGTCCCGCATCGGACTGGTCAGCCACAAACGAGCCTGCAGCTGACGTGGACTTTTTACCCCCTCCATAAATCTTCGTCCGCGAAGCCAAGCCAAAGAAGAGATATGGACTCTATATACATCCTACAAGTATGAACCTTCAAAATAAAGTATTTAAAAAAAAAGTTCATTCCAGTTCAAACCTTTAGGAGCTTGATTGGAGTTGTGTTTAGGGAAGAGGTGAAAGGTTATATACAAGCAGAACCTAGCTCTCCAAACTTTTTGTAAGCTTTTCTTTTCTTCCTTTTTTAAAACCGTTTGTTTACCACAGTTCCTGGACCATACCATAACTTCCCTTTCTCACTGGAACAAACATATGCAGAACTCCACACAAACATCCCCTGAATATTCACATTTCTTCCATACTTTTACCTGAGAATATCTGTTCCCAATTTAAGATGCATGATAGCCCATAACTCCCCTTACTCCAAATAAAAGCTTTTCCAACTTTTCTGTTCCTATCTCTTGCTCCAATGCTTTGTAAAGGAGATGGAATTATGATCACCATCTCCAAAATGGTCTCCCACTGAGACCTATAACCATATAACCACTTACAGCACAGAACAGGCCAGTTCGGCCCTACTGGTCCATGCCATAGCAAATACCCACCCTCCTAGTCCCACTGACCAGCACCCGGTCCATACCCCTCTAGTCCCCTCCTATCCATGTAACGATCCAGTCTTTCCTTAAATGTAACCAATGATCCCGCCTCGACCACATCTGCCGGAAGCTCATTCCACATCCCCACCACCCTCTGCGTAAAGAAATTTCCCCTCTTGTTCCCCTTATAATTTTCTCCCTTCAATCTTAAACCATGTCCTCTAGTTTGAATCTCCCCCTTTCTTAATTGAAAAAGCCTATCCACATTTACTCTGTCTGTCCCTTTTAAAATCTTAAACACCTCTATCAAGTCCCCTCTCAATCTTCTACGCTCCAGAGAAAAAAGCCCTAGTCTGCACAATCTTTCCCTGTAACTCAGACCCTGAAATCCTGTCAACATTCTCGTGAACCTTCTCTGCACTCTCTCTATGTTGTTTATATCTTTCCTATAATTTGGTGACCAAAACTGTACACAGTACTCCAAATTTGGCCTCACCAATGCCTTGTACAATTTCATCATAACCTCCCTACTCTTGAATTCAATACTCTGATTTATGAAGGCCAACATTCCAAATGCCTTCTTCACCACACCATCTACCTGAGTATCAGCCTTGAGCGTACTATTTACCATAACTCCTAAATCCCTTTATTGCTCTGCACTCCTCAATTGTCTACCATTCAATGTATATGACCTATTTAAATTTGCCTTTCCAAAATGCAGCACCTCACATTTATCTGTATTAAATTCCATCAGCCATTTCTCAGCCCACACCTCCAGCCTTCCTAAATCACCTTTTAATCTACGGTAATCTACCTCACTGTCCACAACACCACCAATCTTTGTGTCATCCTCAAACTTGCTTATCCAATTCTCTACCCCTACATCCAGATCGTTAATATATATAACAAATAATAGTGGACCCAGGACCGAACCCTGAGGAACTCCACTAGTCACCGGCCTCCAATTGGACAAACAATTTTCTACCACTACTCTCTGACACCTTCCATCCAACCACTGCTGAATCCATTTCACTACCTCCTTATTTATACCTAATGCCTCCACCTTTTTTCCTAACCTCCTGTGGGGAACTTTGTCAAAAGCTTTACTAAAGTCCAAATAGACAACATCTACAGCTTTCCCTTCATCAACCTTTTTTGTAACCCCCTCGAAGAACTCAATCAGGTTTGTCAAGCATGATCTACCCCTGACAAAACCATGCTGATTACTCCCTATCAATCCTTGTACCTCCCAAAATTTGTAAATAGCATCCCTCAGAACACTTTCCATCAACTTGCCCACCACAGACGTCAGACTTACAGGCCTATAATTCCCAGGTTTGCATTTGGACCCTTTCTTAAACAGAGGAACCACATGCGCCACCCTCCAATCCTTTGGTACCACCCCCGTGGCCAGTGACATCCTAAATATCTCTGTTAATGGCCCCACTTACTGTCCACTTGCCTCCCTGAGTGTCCTAGGGAATATTTTGTCCGGTCCGGGAGATTTATCCACCTTTATCTTTTTTAACACAGCCATCACTACCTCCTCGGTTATCCTTATATGCTTCATGTCCTCCCCACTAATTTTCTTTACTTCAACTGGTTCAACATTTTTTTCCCTAGTGAATACCGAGGCAAAGACCTGACCAGGTTCATTTTCCAAAACCAAATCAAGTAGTCTCTCTTGTAGGCTTATCTACATATCGTATTAAGAAACCTTCCTGAACGTACCTTAGACTCCACCCTATCTAAACCCCTTGCTCTAGGGAGATACCAATCAATATCTGGACATTAAAATCTCCCATCACAACAACTCTGTTATTTTATTGCATCTTTCCCGGATCGGTTTCCCTATCTGTTCCTCAATATCCCTGTTCCTATTGGGTGGCCTAAATAAAAAAAATGCTCAGTAAAATTGTTGATCCCTTCCTGTTCCTAACCTCCACCCCAAAGAGACTTTGCAGACAATCCCTCCATGATGTCCACCTTTCCTGTAGCCGTGACACTATCCGTGATCAACACCCCCCCACCCCCCCACCTCTTTGGCCTCCCTCCCTGCCCTTACTGAAATATCTAAAACCCGGCACTTGAAGTAACCATTCCTGTCTCTGAGCCATCCAAGTCTCCATAATGGCTACCACATCATAGCTTCAAGTACTAATGCACGCTCTAAGATCACCCGTCTTGTACACAATACTCCTTGTTTTATAATAGACACATCTCAAACTATCCATGAGTGCATCCCTTCTCAATCATCTGCCTAACCCCCCCACCACCACACACACACGGTCTCCAAGCTTTCTATATTTGTGAGGTAACAGCCTCTTCCCCAGTCTCTTCAGTTCGGTTCCCACCCCTCCGCCCAACAACTCTAATTTAAACAGTAGCCTTAGCAAACCTCCCCACCAGGATATTGGTCCACCTGGGATTCAAGGGCAACCCATCTTTTTTGTACAGGTCCCAAAAAAGATCCCAATGGTCCAGAAATCTGAATCCCTGGCTCCTCCTCCAATCCCTCAGCCACGCATTTATCCTCCAACTCATTCTATTCCTATACTCACTGTCGCTTCTCTTCTCTTTTTCTACCTATGTCATTGGTACCAATATGTGCTATGATCTCTGGCTGTTCTTCCTCCCTCTGCAGGATATCTTGGACAAGATCTGAAACATCCCAGCACCCGGGAGGCAAATGATCATCGGAGTTTCTTTCCTGCATCCATAGAATCACCTGTCTGACCCCCTAACTATAGAATCCCCTATCACTGCTGCCTTCCTCTTCCTTTCTCTATCCTTCTGAGCCACAGGGCCGGACTCTGTGCAAGAGGCACGGCCACTATTGCTTCCCCCAGGTAAGCTGTCTCCCCCCCCCCCCCCCCCCCAACAGTACTCAAACAGGAGAATTTGTTGTCAAGGGTTCAGCCACAGGGACAACCTCTTGTACCTGACTCGTTCCCTTCTCCTTCCTGACTGTGATCCACTTGGCCCCAGTGTGACCACCTGCCACCTAATGTCTTCCCTCTTTAAACAATGTGGCTTTCCCTCTACCACCATCAACTTTGCACTCACCCACACTACCTCCATTACCCACACATCTGCCCTGGCCACCTCTACTCCCATGTGCAACAGGAACAGGATTTCTCTTGTCCTCACCTACCACCCCACCAGCTTCCACATCCAACATATCCTCCTCCACCAGTTCCGCTACCTACTACACGATCCCACCACTAGACACATATTCCCCTTTCCTCCTCTCTCCATCTTCCACAGGGATCAATCCCTCAGTGACTCCCTTGTCCACTCCTGTCTCCCTACTTGGGACCTACCTCTATGACTGAAGGAGATGCTCCACTTGCGGGCCACACCTCCTCCCTCACCACCATTTCACTTGAGAATTTGCAGGGGTCATCTACTGTATCCGGTGCTCCCGCTATGGCCTCCTCTCCTCTACATTGGAGAGACTGGGAGATCACTTTGTTGAACATCTCAGCCCTGTACCCCGCAATAGTGTGGATCAGCCCCATTCCTTGCTGACATACCTGCCCATGGTCTCATGCACTGCTAGACTGAAACCACCCGTAAATTGAAGGAACAACATATCTTCTGAGTGGGCACCCTCCAACTGGATAGTATTAATATCGACTTCCCTGGCTCTCCTTAAACTCCACCCCCCCTTCCCCGTCATCTCTCCTTTCACACAGACATGATCAATTTTATTGTAGTCCCTCATCACATCCACTTAACGCCTTTTGTTGGTCTGGATTCCTCCCCCATTGTTTGAATTCTGAGACTTTCTGATATATCCCGATTCTGCCTTTTCTGATTTTTCCTTGAAGACGGGGCTCAGGCCCGAAACGTCGGCGATATATCTTTGTCTCCTATCAGATGCTGAAAAGACCAGCTGAGTTGCTCCAGCATTACGGTATATTTACTACAATCACAGCGTATACAGCCTAGGTGTTTTTATGGAGGACCTCCACTTCGAGGCTGGCTCTATCCGCGGAGAAAGATCTGCACTTGCCTTTCTAATGGAGCAGCCCTAAAAGGCTGTTCCAGCGTTGCCTTTATGCGAAGCAGCACCTTGGTGTGTCCTCCAGAGCTACTATAGGTGGACGACTTTAGCTGTGGTGCCACCCATTAACACAACGGCATAAATACGTGGGGAGCAGCGGCCGTCTTTGTTACCCATAATCCCCACGCAGCCAGAACCGCTCTGGGAAATGCAGAGAAGTTCAGCTGCGTGTGGGATCACGGTTAATGAAGTCGGCCATTGTCGGGCACAGGGCACAGCCTCAGGGGAGGGGGGTGTGAATCTGTGGAATTCGTTGCCACAGGCAGCTGTTGAGGCCAAATCACAGGGTATATTTGAGACAGAGGTAGATAGATTCATAAGAGACCAGGAACACAGAAGAGAACTAGCTCACCCCCGCCTGCAGTGCTCTCTCCCTTGGGGACGGGGTGACTGGTGGCATCCCCAAGATTTAGGCTGGTTGATTGGGCGGGGGGGAGCCGATTTATCCACAAGCGTGAGGGAAGGCTCTCCTCCCTCCTACCACACTTCAGCCGTAAGTGAAATGCTGCTGGTTGGGGGGGGTGATGAATCATGACGATTTAGGTTGGGGGGGTGGGGGGAGGGGAAGCAGGTTCATAGTTTTCATAGTTTAACCATCACCAGCCAGGGCAGGAGAGTGGAGTGCCTGCGGCCCCTAGAGATGCGTGCCAGCTCAGACGGCTACTCCATAAACCTGGTACCCCAGGAGAAAGGGTCCTAACAGGTAGAATGGTCATGCTAGACATGGAGGAAGTGAAACAATTACAGAGGGATGCCTCTGCAACTGAACAACAATGACGGAAACAAGAGGACTACACCCTGGACCATACCACTGGCCTTTGGCTCACCCCCTTGGTCAAATTTGTGTACCTGATGTGTGCTTACGGTTGTTTTTGACATATTTCGACTCTCTTACCCATGCAGGAAAGGAAGGAATGATAAGGATGACAAAAGAAACATGATGGCATCATAAAATCCAGCAAGAGGCATCATGACAAGCTTCCGAATGTAAAATTTGTCGGAAGACCAATCCGGGCAGGTCTTTGCCGGGACTGTGCCTTTGCCATCACGACTGTTTGAATACATACAGATAGATTTTATTGAAATGCCGCAGGACCATTGCTATAAATATTGCTTAGTAGTATTAGATTTGTTTTGTAGCTGGATCAAGGCTTTACCTATTACTGATTATACACCTGAAATTACTGTAACCTTGTCAATAAAGGAAGTAATTCCGAGGTTTGGACTATCAACTTTGATCAGTTCAAACAACAGTCACACCTCACAGCTGCAATAAACAAAAAACTTTGTCAGTTTCATTGTGTACATCATCCACAAGCCTCTGGTATGGTAGCGAGAGAGCAAAAGGTACCCCTCAAAATAAACTGATCAAGTTGATGGGAGAAATGGGCCAGTCTTGGATTGAAAGTTGTGAATGATTATATTAACTTCAGATAGTCTTTAAACAAAGGGATCATTAGAGAGAAGGACTGACTGCAGCATAAAGTCAGCCCAAAACTGGCATCCAACCGTGTATCCCCAAGAGCAGGCCAACTCCCCTTGCACACCGGGGCGGGGGTCGAGGGGAAGAACCAGCACAGGAAGCTCAAGGGAGGCTCATTAGACAAATGTCTGCAGGAATTACCCAGGGCAAAATCACTGAACAGCTTTGTTAGGTCCTGGATCATCGTGACGTCATTAGCCAGCCCAAGCTAGCCGTTTGCAGCAGCAGTATATTTATGATGCGTGGCGGAGTGCTCCGATCCATCACCGACACTAAGTTGAAGAAGGATTGAAGTCGGCGCCTTGGAGCCGCTCACGGAGCATTTATGATGGCAAGTTCTGCAACGCAAGGATAGAGAAGCTCTGCCTTTACAGTCCCATTTTTCCACTTGATAAAAGGGCCTACTGAGATGAGGAGGAACTGCTTTTCCCAGAGGGTGGAGAATCTGTGGAATTCACTGCCCATTAAATCAGTGAAAGCTATCTCAGTAAATATATTTAAGATAAAGTTGCATAGATTTTTTTTTACATAGTTGGGAAATTAAGGGACATGGGGAAGAGGCAAGTGGGTGGAGATGAGCCTATCATCAGATCAGCCATGATCTCATTGAATGGCATAGCGGGCTCGACGGGCCAGATGGCCGACTCCTGCTCCCATTTCTTATGATATTGAGGCATTATAAGGCATTGGTCAGACTGTACTTGAGGAGTATTGTGAGCAGTTTTGGGCTCCTTATTAAAAGGATGTGTTGGCATTGGAGAGTGTCCAGAAGAGGTTCTTGAGAACGATCCATGGAATGAAAGGATTACCACGAGGATCATTTGATGGCTCTGTGACTGTACGAGGTTGAGAAGAACGAGGGGAGATCTCATTGAAACCTATCAAATAGTGAAAGGCCTGGATAGAGTGAACCTGAAGAGGATAGTGGGGGTGGGGAGAGTCTGGGACCAAAGGGCACAGCCTCAGAATAAGTCCCTTCAGAACAGAGATGAAGAGATGAGGAGGAATTTCTTTACGGTGGGGGGGGGGGGGGTGGGAAAGTCACAGGATATATTTGAGACAGAGGTAGATAAGTTCTTGATTAGGAAGCAAATCAAGGTTATGGGGAGAAAGCAAGAGAATGGGGTTGAAAAGAGATAGCAAGTCACCCATGGAATGGCAGGCCAGGCTCAATAGGCTGAAGAGCCTAATTCCCTTCCCGTGGCTCTTGGGTCTTGGCTGAGAATCTTGGTGGATTGATCAATGCTTGTTGGCCACGTGGAAATTGGTGGAGTCTTAGCTTGATCGAGGTAAACAAGGAAGCCTGCAAATGCTGGGGTCTGATGCAGTTCAGAAAAGCAATGAATGTGCAGCGAGACCTTTGGGCTACAGTTCCCAGAAGGAGGTGGCAGAGATGGAGAGGGCAGCAGATATTGGACATATTTGTGTCCGTAGACTGAAGTACTGGGGTATTATGTGGCAGTTGTACAAACGTCGGTGAGAGAATGAACTTCTTTCTGACTTGAAGAAAACCTGCAGGCGCTGGGGTTGAGTGCAGCACATAGAAGTGCTGGAGAAACTCAGCAGGTCACATTGCCATCCATGAGAAATAAAACACGGTCAACATTTCAGGTAGGATCCCTTCATCGTGAATCTGGAAAAAAACCTGGTGGGGAAGGGGGAGGAGCACAGGCCAACAGGTTAGAGGAGGCTGCAGGTGGGAGACAGGGGAGAGGGCAGAGGGCAAAGAAGGTTGCACTCAGATAGGATGGGGGGTGGGGAGCTGGAGGAAAGATAGGAAAGCATTGCCTGGTTCCCCTTACAGACAGAGGAAGAGAGTCCCCCTCAGAGTCAATGAGCATCTGTGGAATCACCTCCAGCATTCCCAAGGCCTCTGCAGAGGCACAAGACTCCAGTTCAGTTCAAACCATCGGCTACCTGATCCCAGATCCAAAACTCCGATACAACAAGGAAGCTTTCGATGCCAAGGACTCTTTAGGAGACCCTTCAACAATGTCTCGAATCCTGTTTTCAATTCTCAGGAGCCAGTCTCCGGCAGCCTACAGTGGTTCTTTTGACCTCAAGTCACCAGCAGCCTTTGTGGGTTCCTCTCCTGCAAGTTGCTGACAGCTCGCCGCTTGTCTGCGCGCCCTTCAGCCGCAGTGTTCCCCACTTGTCAGAGTCGTCTCCTCTGCTTCTCCTGCTCGAAGGAGATTGTCCTTCCCCATTACTGGTGCCCTGTGCCAGTCTGCTGCTCCCCTATAGTCTGCAATCTCTCATGGCAACTGCTGAACACAGGTGCTGTCATCTTGGGCCCAGACACAGCAGTTGCGCAGGATGCAGGCTCCTTTAACAGGCCACTTCAAGCCTGTATGTCAGCAGTTGGACTGGGCGTTAGAACCCTTCAGGGGAGCGCTCTATCTCCACTCCCTGGTCTCCACCAGCTGCAGTCACAGCAGCTCGACCATTAAATACAGATTGAGAGCCTGGTTTTTTCGAGCCAAAACAAAAACTGGCTCTCAATATCACCAAGACTACGAAGGTTATTGTTGATTTTAGGAAGGAGAGGCCGAGGGTCCAATCACCTGTATGTTGGTGGGATAGAGGCGGACAGGGTCAGAACCTGAAAGCTCCTGGGACCCCATATTTCAGAAGACCTTGCCAGCTCAATGAGGCAACCTTGAAATTATGAGTATCAGAGGTTCAAATCTGGCACTCAGGTCGCCGATGGTTTGGACTGGACTCTGTGTGACTGTGAGAGCGCTGGAGGCAAATCAATGGATGCTCAGTGACATGGGGCAGATGTTTCTCTTTTTCTGACTGTAAGAGACACTTCAGGAGAATGTGGTGAATCTGCATGTCTTATTATACAAACTTGTTATACAAAGATAAATTGAATCTTGAAAAAAAAAAGGAAATTCAGCATATCACCGATATGCATTTCATGAACCTCTGTGGAAAGTATAATGGGTGCATCATAGCCTGGTTTGGACATTCAAGTGCCCAGGAATGCAAAGGCTACATCAGCGAAGTCCATCACTGCAGAAACCCATGTGAGGCATTGCCTCGAAAGTAGCTGACATCATAAAGAACCCTCCCCCTCAATCACCTGGTCACAACCTCTTCTCACTACCATCTTCAGGCAGAAGGTGTCCCTAGGTGGTCTCCCCTCCAAGTACTGACCAGACCTGAACCTGCTTAGCTTCCGAGATCAGATAATCTCAGGCATATTCAGGCTATTAGGCTTTTGTCCAATAGCTATCAGACTCTTGAACCATCCCTTGGGACAATGATCCTAGATTGTCCGCACTACTGCAAGCTACTTTTCTTTGCACTAGGATTACCGTAAAAGATTTATATCAATCTTAAATATTTATTGTCTCTATTTAATTCAATTAGTTTATTATATTTTTCTTTACAAGTACAAATTTTGATGCAAATGTACATTGTGTAATGTGCAATTACACATTACCATCAACGAATCCTTCCTCGTGGCACAACTTGATCGGAATAGCCTGCTTCTCAAACCTAGGACCTTTTGAAAGCCACCTCTTCAGTCCTGCTCATCTGGTTTGTTCATACAGGTTCCCCACGATTACTATACCCTCTTATCACCACCAAATCCAGAATTATACGATACCTAATGTTTCAGACCCACAGCCAATGGTTCCTACATTCACTGCTCATGGTTCCACCAAAACAGCAACCTTAGAAGATCATAAGAGGGCTAGGAACAGGAGAAGGGAGCGAGGGGCTGGGGATGGCAGGGTGGGAAAGTAACCTGAGGACACAACAGAATTCTGTTGACACCATGGTTAAGTGAAAAAAAAACCACATAAATGTTGGAGAACCTCAACAGGTCAAACAGTGCCTTTATGTATTTGTACTTTTTCCCCATTCCATCTGATGGTTGATCTATCCTAGGCCTCCCCTCCTCTTCTGTGACAGCTCTCCACAACTCAATTCCTTGATATCTCTCTAAAAATATTGTGAACTGCCCTCGACAACCCTTTTTGGAGAATTCCAGAGATTCTATGCATTTGTGTTTTATAATGCTGTCATCCCTCCCACTTTGTAATTATGACCCCTCAATCAAGAGTTTGACTGTTAAAAGTTTTAAAATATTTAAGTACTGCTGAGGAACATGTTTGCCCCCAGTACCAAGACCTTACATCTTGCACTCTATCCTTTCATACAGCACCACCAAATTCCTTCTGGAAATCCAAATTCACTGCATCCACACTTCTTAGAAACCTAGAAAATACATGCACAAGGCCATTCAGCCCCTCTAGCCTACTCCACCGTTCAACAAAATCATGTGACACCAATCCTCTATTCCTGCTTTCTCTCCATGGTTATCCCTTGAACCCTTTCACTATGTGTGTCACCAGGAAGAGAAAACCAGGTAAAGCATCACACAAGATTCTGGGTGTCACCCTTGACGAAACCAAACAGACCAAACACCTTGGCTTCAAAATCCAGAACAACATGAGTTGGAATGATCAGATGTATCAATAGCAACAGGAGTCCTACATTTTGAGATGCCACTTCCATCATAGTTCTACTTTGGTCAAGGAGAAGTTGTTCCTCACCCTCATCAGACCGTATTTGGAATATGCAGTGGCTGTATGGGACCCTGACACAAAAAACACTACTACCATCGAACTAGTCCAGAGACAGGAATTCTGATTTGTCACAACTACATATGGAAGAGAAGCGAGTGTTACAAAGCTCTTGAATTCATTAAAGTGGAGCTCTCTCCAAGACAGATGAGAAGCACACAAAATGCTAAACTGCCAGCTCAATATAGACCTCCAATTCTACACCAAACCCAAGCCTGCTAGGAGCAGACGAGGGCACGCAACCCAATTTGTAGTGCCATCTTCCAGCAATTCATTCTTCCCCCACACAATTAAAGCATGGAATAATCTTCACCCTACCATACTCACACAACCAGACCCAATTACATTTAAGTCAAGCTCTTCAAACATCTCCTCCTTAAGCAGACTCTCCCCCAATTCCATATGGAATATTTTGGAGGATCAAGAACCACAAGGCCACATCCAATCCCCTTTTGAAATACATCCAACAAACTAGCCTTAACAAATGTGTCAGAGAGTTTTGTGAAGCTCACACAGTAATCCCTTTTCTGGACTTCAACATCAGGAACATTGTTCCCACATTTAACCTGTCTACCTCTGTCTCTATGAGATTTCAAACCCCCAGAGTTATTCCAATTACCTAATCTATTCAATCTTTACTCATTTGTCAGTCCTGCCATCCCAGAAACAGTCTGGTGAACCTTCACTGCACACACTCAATAGCAAAATTAGATTAGGGGACCAATCAAGATATGGACTCACCATTAAAGATCCTGTACAACTGCTAATAACACCAACTGCCCACAGACTCAACCCAGCCAAGCATACATGATCCAGTACCCTTCCCAAGGGTGACAGGCCAGGCAGAGTGATCCAACCTCACATTCTTTCCTCCCAGAGCCAACAACCCTACCGTTCCATGGAGGGGGCTTCCACTTGGCTGTGATTTCTGTGGGGTACATGACTGCCCCAGAGTACTGTTCCATCCAGGCTGGGTCCGGCTGCCACTGCTTGGCTCCCCTGAGTGCCAGAGAGTGAGAGATAAGATCCAGCAGATCACACCCAGTTGGGAACCCTCAGTGCAGACCTCACAATCCCTGCCACCCTCTCCAGCAGTTGCATGCCTCCCTAACTTTTTAAACTTTCCAACACTGACACTCCTCCCTATTTATGTGACCCTCCAGACCTCTACACCCCCGAACTCTGTAACCCTGCCCAGCACTGACATTCCTCCCTATCCATGTGACCCTCTCCAGACCCCTACACCCTTCCCTATCCATGTGACCCCCTCCAGCACCTCTCCCCATCTCTGTAACCCTCTCCAAAAGTCACACCCCTCCCCATCCCTGTAACCCCCTCCAGGCCTCTACACTCCACCCATCCCTGTAACCCCCTTCCAGACCTCGACCGTCCCCCATTCCCTGTAACCCCCTCCAGACCTCTACACCCCTCTCATCCCTGTAACCCCCTCCAGATCTCTACACTCCTCCCCATCCCTGTAACCCCCTCCAGGCCTCTAAAACTCCACCCATCCCTGTAACCCCCCTCCAGACCTCTACACCCCTCCTCATCCCTGTAACCCCCTCCAGACCTCTACACTCCTCCCTATCCCTGTAACCCCCTCCAGACCTCTACACTCCTCCCTATCCCTGTAACCCCCTCCAGACCTCTACACTCCTCCAGATCTCTACACTCCTCCCCATCCCTGTTACCCCACCCCACTCCAGACCTCTACAACCCCCAACTCTGTAACCCTGCCCAGCAATGACATTCCTCCCTATCCGTGTGACCTTCTCCAGACCCCTACTCCCCTCCCTATCCATGTGACCCCCCTCCATCACCAGCACTCCTTCCTAACACTGACCTCCGACAACCCGCTCCATCCTTGTGACCCCTGCCAATTCCATCCTTGATACTTCACTCTTTATTCTGACCCCAAACGTCCTCAGTCCATTGACTAAACATCCTGAACTGGAACAGACCTGTTGGGAACCACGGGCGGGAGGAAAGCCCGCGGGACCCGATGTCCGCGAAGCAAGAACCGCGCCGCCACTACCGCCATCGCTCCTCGACCTTCACTGGTTGGCGGAAGTCGCTGTGACGTCACGTCCTCATATGGCGCTTTCTGCGGGGCAAAAGAATGAGCCAGTGTCGGCCGCCATCTTGCTAAGGGGCACAGGCCACTCGCCATCATCCTAGGTGCACCCATGTAGATTGCCTAGTCGCCATCTTGTTAAGGGGCAATCCATAGGCTTCGGAGACCTGAGTGATCACCACCATCTTTGTGTGGGGAAGACAAAACCTGATGAAGTTTCGCCTCGAAATTCGTTGCTTCCAAGAATGCTGCCTCGCTCGCTGAGTTCATCGCGCAGACCGTGTTTGGATTGTGCTCACCAAAATAACATTAAATTGGCGTAAACAGTGCGAGGGTCAGCGGTTTACGCAACATCAGTGGGGAGAAATGGACAGTTAAGTTTCAGTGTCAGGTCTCAAAATCATCATCCTCAGAATTTATAGTTAGGTACATATCTCGAAATTCATTGTTTGCAGACATTTATAAAACTACCTTATATAATTTAAAAAGTCAAAGTAAGGCAGTGTCTGTGGTTCAATGTACATTAAGGAACCTGATGGCAGCAGGGAAGAAACTGTCCTTATATCGCTGTGTGAGGGCATGGCCTGGGTGGTGGCAGTCTTCGAGATAGAGACTGCTTTTTAAAGACACTGCCTCTTGTGAATGTCCTCGATGAAGTGAAGTCTGGTGCTCGTGATATCACAGGCCAAGTTAACAACCCTTTTGGAGTTTTTTTCTTGTCCTGAGCTTTGAAGTCTCCATATAAGACAGTGATGTAACTCCCTGGTAGACCTGGAAAATTTGCGAGTCTTTGGTGACATACCAAATAACAAGGACTGGGGAGGATCCAAGCGATTCTATCGAGGAAACACTTGTCTGTGTTCGAGTAAATTAAAAAAATCTTTTGATTTCTGACTCTTAAAACTGTTCGTGTTATATTGAAGCAAGTCTCGCTTCGGAATCTCATGAACTATTACATTTTTTTTAACACACCAGGTCACGCATTGTCGGGGGCAGCCCAACTTGCTTCGTTTCTCATGCATTTTTGTAGTCCTGCTCGGTAAAGAAAATCCCTCGGCTGCTCATAAATGGTTAACTTTCTAACTTCAACTATAATTCCCAAAAGGTAATGATTAGAAAACTCCGATTTGGACGCGTTCAGGTGCATTTTTATTGGGATTAATCATTTATTCTTCCGCCGTTGTCATTGGCTGATGTGACTGGCCACAGTCATAGGCTACACCTCCATCGCCCAATTAGAAGCCGAGCTGGCTTCAACGTCAGTTCCCCTCTCCGCACCCAGCCCCCGTGGTCCCAGTGCCCGCTGGGAGTCATAGTCCCATTCCTGCAGGCACCACAAATACTGACGCGGGCGGCTCCGCTCCTCAAAACTGCAATTCCCGACAAGCTTTGCGGTTTCACCCACTTACAGCCGAGGAAGATGGCGGCATTGAACAAGCGGAGGCGGCGACGGCAGCAGCCACGGCGCTGAAAGCGAAGTGGACGTATCTCGCACTAACCAGGGAGGCGCTTTGCTAAAAGGAAAAAATAGATAGAAGGAGCCGAAGGACTTTCGGTGAAGCTCCACCTCTCCCAAAGACTCCGCTCCATTTGTTAGAGCAGCCAAAATGGCTGGCCATTGAGTTGAAGCCCCTTCCCCACAGCCTGGGTTTGGTTGTTGACCTCTCCTCGCTCCCCAACACTTCCCCAAGACCCCACTTTGGGTTGGTTGCCTGGCCTCGCCTCGAGTTGCATAAAAAAGACCGGGTAACTGTGTTGGTTGTCCCATCCACCCCAAACCTCCATTCCTTTCTCCTCAATTGTAGAACGAGGTTTGATTGTTGGTACGTGGGCTGTTTTTGCCTCTTTCCATCAGTTGCTTTGCCTTCTCAGCTCAGAACTCTAGTGCATGGTGACCTTGCTTGCAGAAGACCTCACTTTGGACTGGTTGTCTGCTTTAACCCTAAAGCCACTGCCATTAGAATGAGCTTTTGTAACTGATCAACTATCCTGTTTATTGGATTTTCTCAGTTGAAATAAAGCTCAAATCATTCTAAGGGAAACCTTCGCTTTAATAACTCAGAAAGTTGAGCAGACCCCAATTTTAATTCTGAGGACAATCTAACTTCTTCCTACCCCCACCCCCACTTCCATAATTTGAAGCTAATTTTGTGTGGCTGAAATCTCAACCCCACTCCATCTTCAAATTTCATCCTGTTGCCTGGATAGCCCCTCTGAAATCTCTGTGTGGGCTATTCGGGGAGTTGGGTCATTCATCTTGCCTGAAAAGGCAGAGTGGGTGGGACGATAGTGTGATGAGACGCCGGAGAATCTGACTCTCCCTGTCTCACAACCCCTCCTGAAACATCAAGACCACCTCTTTAAGGGGTGGGGGGGGGGGAGAGAGGGGGCAGAGACAATTTCTGTGCACGGGCAGATAGGATTGTTTCACTCTGGAGCCCACTGCTCCACCAATTTCCGCCCCTCCCTCCCTCACCATGGCAGCCGATGGGAGACGGAGTGGCCAACAGTGGCCAGAGGAACAGTTGAGCCAGCAGCATGGGCTGCACTCACTGCATCGTATGTTTCAGATTGTGGGAGCCCAGCTCACCCACAGGGATGTCAGGGTGCTCTCCTTCCTATTCGTGGACGTCATTGCTGACTACGAGCGGGGCTTGATCCGCAGTGGACGCGACTTCTTCCTGGCACTGGAGCGACAGGGCCGCTGCGATGAGACCAACTTCCAGCACGTGCTGCAGCTCCTGCGCATCATCACTCGTCACGATTTGCTGCCCTACGTCACACTCAAGAGGCGCAAGACTGGTGAGTAGGCATGGCTGATGAGGGAGTACCTCACTGTGGGGGTGAGGCTGATGAGGGAGCCCCACACAGTGCTAAGGGAGCGACCCTATGGGGTGGTGGTGAGGGTGCACCTCATTGTGTGAGTTGGGGTGGTGAGGGTGCGCCTCACTGTGGGAGATGGGGCCGTGAGGGTGCGCCCCACCGTGGGAGATGGGGCCGTGAAGGTACACCTCACCATGGGAGATGGGGGTCGTGAGGGTGTACCTCACCATGGGAGATGGGGTGGTGAGGGAGCATCTTGCTGTGGATTCCAAAAGGGTACGGGAGGCAGGGTCCCAGGGAGTTTCTGAAGGGGACGGGAGACAGGGTCCCGGGGAGTTTCTGAAGGGAATGAGAGACCGGGTCCTGGGGAGTTTCCGATGGGAACGGGAGACAGGGTCTTGAGTTTTTAAAGGGAGCAGGAGACGGTCCCAGAGAGTTTCTAAAGTCAGTGGTAGTTAGGGACTGGGGAGTTGAGAAAGGCATTGGCAGACATGAAATGTCTACAAATCTAGAATGTTTTTACCTTGTGATTGAATTTATCAACAGTTAAAGTCCTATCTCTGCATTTGTTGTGGTTTTTGGATTGTGCAGCTTTGCTCGCAATGAACATCTCCCACGTGGAAGGTCTGGGGAGATTCCTGTCTTTGGTACAGTTGGATCTGGAGTGGAAGCTCATGCTGGGTTTCGGCACTTGAGCCAGTGGTTTCCGTGGCAGTGAATGGAGGAGGTCACCGTTCCCAGCCAGTGACAAGGCAGTTGAACGAGTGCTGGAGGGCAAAGCAAAGCCAAAACTCCAGCCAGACCAGGGGAGGATCAGTACAGATGGGTGGGTGATGGCTGGCACAGACGATAGGCTGAATGGTCTGTTGCCAGGCCGCATCTCTCTGTCTCAGTGAGAGGCGAGATTTCTTTAGATGGTGTTAAAACTTTGGGAAGAGGATGAGGCAATGTGAGTCAAGGGTCCTAAATGTTCCCCAGTAATAGGTGAGGAGGGAGCAACAGGGAGAGGAATGGAGGAAATCTACAAGAAAGAAAGGTCAGGAATGGCTCATCTGCATGCCCCTTCCCTTCTCAGTGTCGCCAGATCCCGTGGACAAATACCTGGAGCAGAATTCTGTTACCTACGTCATGCCGCGGAGCTTGGCTGCTGAAGGAGGAGCAGAGCCAAACAAACCAGGTGGGGAGATAAATGGTATTTCCAAACCCCCCCACACACACTCCCTGGGCAAATCAGACCTGGGGGAAGCACCCTCTACACCATCCCATCATGCGCACTCCTGGTGCAAGGGGAAGCTCTCTCCACAAGCACTCACCCAGTGCGTTTGCAATTATGACATTGTGGCTATTAGGCAGTTGTAGGACTGACAGTGCAATGTTCTCAGGTTGCATTAGTTTAGATGCGACGAAGGGAGAAGGAAGGAAAGGAAAGCGATGGCATTGCTAGTCAAGGAAAATGTACAGCAGTGCTCAGGCAGGACAGACTAGAAAGCTTGGCTACACGGATGGAGCTGAGCAATACTCAGGATGACCACATTAATGATAATGTCATCAGTGAGAATTGGAGGCACAAACCTGCAGAGAGATGGACGGCTGCAGGACATAAAGTTGTGATAGTAGGTGAACTTGTCCAAGTGTTGACTGGGACACACATACTACAAAAGGGCTGAATTTGTCAAATGTGTTGAGGAACGTTTTCTGAATTGACTATGTAGAAGACCCAATTGGGTCTTCTACATACTGAATGTCCTATTGGGAAACAGGACGGGTGGCGGAAGTGTGTGTAGGGGAACACTTCACGCCCAGTGATCATAATGCTTTTAGTTTCAAGAAAATTATGGATGATACTGGGTCTGGTCTTCGGGTTGAGATTCTTAATTGGAGCAAGGCCAATGTCAAGGGATTGAAAAGGGATCTGCTAAGTGTCGATTGGAGTAGTTTGTTTCCTGGCAAGGGCATGCTTGGTATGTGGGAGCATCAAGTTTGTATGTTTCTGTCAGAATTAAAGGCCAAATTACCAGGCATAGGGAACCTTGGTTTTTTTTGATGGATAGTGAGAGAGGCATATGGCAGATACAGACAACAAGGAGTAATAGAGGTACCTGAGGAATGTAAAAAAGGCAAGAAAAGAATGAGAGGAAATTAGGAGGGTTAAAAGAAGATGGGGTTGCTTTGATAGACAATGTGAAGGATATCTACAGATATAACAAGCAAAAGGATAGCAAGGGTCAAAATTGGTCGCCTTGAAGATTAGCGTGATCGACTGTATATGGAGTCAAATGAGCTCGGGGAGATCTTAATTTTTATTTTGAAAATGCATTTACTCAGGAGACAGATGCAAAGTCAATAAAAGTGGGGCAAACAAGCAAGGGGGGGGGTCCATGGAACTGTACAGATTAACAAGGGACAGCTTGCTGAATGAGGTCGATAAGAGTGGATAAATCCCCAGGGCCTGACAAGCTTTTTCCTCAGGCCTTGGGGGAAGCTAGTGCAAAAATTGCAAGGTCCCTGCTGGAGATATTTAACATGTTCTTAGCCAAGGGTGAGATGCCGAGGGAATTGGAGAATAGCTCACGTTGTTCCATTGTTTAAATAAGGTTCGGAATAATCAAGAAAATTATAGGTTGAAAGGCCAGCTTCAGTCATGATTAAGTTATTAGGTGTTCAAAGAGATTGGGTATGTAAGCATTTGGGTAGGCAGTGACAAATTAAATCAGTCAACCTGGCTTTCTATGTGGGTGATCGTATTTTGGACGAGGTTACCAGGAAAGTTGATGAAGGAAAGGCTGTGGGGGGTTGTCTACATGGACTTCAGTAAGGCCACCAATTCAAAGCAGTCTTGCAAGCACTCCTCCTTGACCACACTTTGACTGTCTGCACCACTGGTGCTATCGTCCTCAGTCACTGCTGTATACCAGGAGTAGAAGTGCAGCCAGGTGATCAGGTTTGCCTAGGTGCAGTCATGGGATGGCTCGGTGGGCACTCTTCATGGTAGTGTAGCTACCCTGGTTTCCCAGGCAATGTTGTTGATAGTTTATGAAGGACTTCCTCAGGCCTTCCTGGTGATATTCCTACAATGATTGGGAGGGTCAGGGGGTACTGTTCTCATGGCTGCTGATCGCAGATCCCCTGATGTTAGCCTGGGGCAGAATGTACACAGGGATGATGACGGTGAACTCCCTCAGCAGATAGAATGGCTGACGCTTAATTGTCAGATGTTCCAGGTTGGAGGAGCAGGACTGGGTCACCACCGTCATATTTGTGCACCACAATAATATGATGACGCCGCCGCCTCTTCTGTTTGGCCTGATGCTTGTATCCAGTCTGAATGGTGAAGGTTGAAGTCCTCGGACTGCAGCGCTGTGTCCAGAATGTCCTCATTCAGCTGTATCTGAGTGAAGCAGCATCACACAGCAATCTCTGATTCCCTCTGCTGCTGACATCTGGCTCTGAGTTAATTCAGTTTATTGGCCAAAATTGCACGTTAGCCAGGAAGATGGTAGGGAGTGGAGGCCTCAGGGGCTGACATTTTAGTTGGACCTGTAGCCCCCCAACCCCCCCACCCCTCCACATCTGCGTGGAGGCATCGGCCATTTGGATAGTCTGTGGCTCATCCGAGTTTGCCATTCCTGACAATCGCTAGATCTACCTAGGTCCTTAATACAGAGTTACATACTGGTAAGTGGTTTCTATGGCTGTGGGTTCAACTTGCAATAGTTCTGAATGGCAATATTTGCTGATTCCTGTCAGGGCTGCACATGGAGAGTCGCCGCTGTCAGGTGCTGTCTTTTTTTTCTTCGTCTTCGTCACGTTCAGAACTATCAACTCATGGTTGTCTACTCTGACCACTGCCTCCTTCGTGCCTCCTGTCATATACAGGAAGACCAGAAGGCAGGCAGGGGAACATGGATGTGAAGTTGCTGAGCCCAGAGAAGGTAGAGGATCTAAAAAAGTATACTGGTTGGAGAACCGTGTTACCCTTCTTTGACTGCCCAGCGACCAAGGAGAACATCA
Organism: Narcine bancroftii; assembly: GCF_036971445.1. Classification (NCBI taxonomy): domain Eukaryota; kingdom Metazoa; phylum Chordata; class Chondrichthyes; order Torpediniformes; family Narcinidae; genus Narcine; species Narcine bancroftii. Next base: position 216,282,694 of record NC_091473.1, read on the forward strand.
AACGGTTCTTTATCCTCAGGTGTTTAGAGAGCAAGGCAGAGGGAACTGAGCCAACTCCAGTCTGACCTGCAGCAACTCCGACAGTTGAAAGGATTGGATATGAGAGAGGAACCAAGATTATCTTCAATTCAGAGTCTGCAGGATAAGACGTGCTCAACCTCCTTCCAAAGGGTTCACAGCAGGAACTCAGAAAGAGAAAAAACACAAATGCTGGAGAGACTCAAACGGTGCCTTTATGTAGCAAAGTTGAAGATACATCACCAACGTTTCGGGCTTGAGCCCTTCATCAAGGTCTGGGGGAACATGAGAGATGACTGGACTCAGAAAGAGGGTGGCTCAGTCACCTCATCTGTGGGAATGGTGGCCTGACCTGCTGGAAGTACACAATGCTATGCTCCTGGCAGGTAGCAAGTCGGATATGCACTTTGGTAGAAGAAATAAACGGGCAGACTATTTTTTAAATGGGAAGACAATTGAAAATTCCCAGATGCAAAGGCACCTGAGAAGATTGCAGGTTGATTGGTGGTGAAGAAGGCAAATGCAATGCTGACATTCATTTTGAGGGGAGTTGAATACAAGAGCAAGGATGTGTTGATGAGGCTTGAAAAGGCAAAGGTGAGACCTCACTTGGAGTGTTGTGGGCAGTTTTGGGCTCCTCATTTAAGAAAGGATGTGCGAATGTTCAGGTTCAGAGGAGACGCACTAGGATGATTTTGGGAACGAAAGGGTTAACACACAAGGAACATTTGATGGCTCTTGGTGTGTGCTCATTAGTATTTAGGAGAATGCGGGGAAGTATCTCTTTTAAAGGCATGAACAGAGTTGATGTAGAGAGGTTACTTCATATGGTGGGAGATTTTCGGACAAGAGGGCATGACTTTGACTGAAGAGCGTCCATTTGAACAGAGATGTAGACAAATTTATTTCGCCAGAGGGTGATGAATCTGGAATTTGTTGTCACGGATAGTTGTGGAGGCCAAGTTGTTGGGTGTATTTAAGGCAGAGATTGATAGATGCTTAATTAGCCAGGGTATCGAAGGCTATGGAGAGAAGGCCAGGCAGTGGGGCTGAGTGGGGAAATGGATTGGCTCATGATTGAATGGCTGGGCAGATGATGGGCTGAATAGCCTATTTTTGCTCCTGTGTCATGGATTCCATAAGGAAGGGTATCATTCCCCCCCTCATCTTCAAACAGAAGGGGAGAAGGAGGATGTCAGGAATTAGAGACCCACATCATTGATGAATATTGACTAGCAAATTCTGTCCAAAGCAAGCCAATCGAGTCAATTCTGCCATGGGGTAGATGCTCCACCCAGACCAAACTTGCAAAGGTCCAGTCAGGAAAGTCTCTTGACAGCCTTATGTTGCTCGCAGTTACCATTGCTAGGAGAAGGCTTTCGCCCAGATATCACACACATACATGATGGACATCCTTCCCAAAGTTGGCTTTGAGGGGGTATCGGAAGTTGGATTAAACTGCTTTACACGGATGTTGTAGAACTGTCCAAATCACTGAGTGGGGAACATGCCTTCCTCCTCGAGTCTGGGGTCAGGCAGAGTTGCCCACTCTCTCCAATCTTAATTGTGTGTTGCATCAAGCCCTTTGCCGAATTCATCAGAAAGGACGAGGGCATAAGAGGGGTGTTGATGTCAGGCAGTGGAGGCACTCTGGTCAAGGCTTTCCAGTACATTGACCATGGTGCCATTTTCTGTGGGACACATGATCAGTCCGCAGACTGATCAGCATCTGTGGCCAGTTTGAGTCTGCATTGAGCACCAGGGTAAACTGGAAGAAGAGTGAGCCAATGATCTTTGGTAACTGGACCAACCGGTCCACCATCCCTTTCAGTCAGATATGACCACCTGATGGTGTTGGGGATCTGGTTTGGAGAGTCTGAGGCGTGCAACAAGAATTGGTTGGAGAGGATCGCAAAGGCCCAGTAGAAATTGGGTTTGTGGGCACGACGCTCCCTTTCAATAACAGGGAAGACCCTGGTCATCAGCTGCAAAGTGCTCTCGATTCTGCTGTATGTGGTGCAAAGGAAGCCCATCCCTGCACCTGGCAGTCACCAGAGCAGTTTCCCAGTTTATATGGGGTTCCAAGATGGAAAGGATCAGAAGGGTTGCTGTGTACAGTGGGGCAAGGGCATACCCAACGTGGCCCTCACCCTTTGTGTGTGGCTGCATCAGGCTGAGCCTGAATCCAAAGTACGAGGGCAACAAGTGCTGAGGTTCGACTTGTCACAGGTGTTGTGAAAGATGGGCCTGGCCCCATTGCCACACGATGTCCCAGTTAGGTGGACTTTGCTCCACCACCTACCCTCATGGAAAAGTTTTCCCAGACCAACATCTTTGACTTCTAGGTCATAAGGCAGTGGTCAGTATGGAACATTTTGCAGTCACTGAGAGGCAAGGACTTAATGGACACGGTAGGCTGGTTCCTTGAGGAGGCAGTCCACGTCATATAGTGGAATGCCTCATATCCAGTGCTCCCTCAGAAGCACCAAAACTTGGCCTGACTGGTGGTGAGAGGAGCCCTCTTAGTCAGATCCTTCCTGGATAACTGGTATATCATCCACTATGCATGTTGCCCCTGAGACAACTGCAGTGGAGAGGAGACAGTTACCCACCTCTTTGCAGAATGCAGATTAAATAAACTGAATGTAGAAGAATGCAAGGGTCCTTGTCACGGCTCATTCCCAACAGCAGTGTGACAGAGGATACTGATTTCTGGGCTGTTCCTGGGGATGTATACACAGCCAATGTCCAGAATTACTGGAAGGCTATCAGCTCGGTGAAAGATGCCCTTTGGTTGGCCGAAACCCTGTTGGTCTTTCAGCGTGTGGAGATGTCGGTGTGGGACTGCTGCTGACTGGCACATTCCAGGTGAGGGATGCTCTGAGACTTGGTGCAGCTGACTCGAGGGAGCTTGGGGGGCAGGGGAAGGACCAGAATCAAGAGTTCTTCCATTATCAAGCATCGAGGGGCTGAGACCAAGGGGAAGAGGGGTAACGACCAGATGCCACGTGGTGGTAATAGTGTAGGTAGAAATGAATGTAACACTAAGGGAGAAATTTGATATATCTGTAAATTCTTTATTTGTGTATTATCAACTTAGAGCTTTGATAAAAGATAATTATAGTAAAGAGATGAATCTACCTATGTTGACGAAATTTGAGTCTTTGATTTCCTCTGTACTTAAGAAAGGTTATATTTCGGATATGTACCAATTGTTACAAGATGCGATGAATAAACCGGATTGGGAGAAATCTAAACTTTAATGGGAAAGTGATTTAACTTGTATTTTTCCCGAAGATAATTGGGAGGCTATGTGCCATGATAGTGTAACTAAAGTGACAAATGTACAATATGGAATGGTTAATTATAATTTTTTGCATCAGTTATATTTGACTCCAGAGAAATTTTAAAAATATGGGTTTAGTAATTCGGATTCTTGTTTTAGATGTGGATTATGTATTGGAACTTTTTTACATGCTGTCTGGTCTTGTGTTAAAGTACAACCGTATTAGATTGGTTTTGGAAAAATGATTTAACATTAAATTGCCATTGGACCCATTGATTTTTTTTGTTGGGATATATGGTTTCTTTGAAAGGACTAGGGTTGGATAAATTTCAAATTGCATTTGTACGTCTAGTGCTGTCTGTAGCACAAAAATGTGTAGCTAGTACTTAGAAAGATAATGTGGAGATTAATATAACACGCTGGCATAATTAACTGTGAACGTATTATTATGGAAAAAATTACATGTAATTTACATGATAATTATTCATTTTTTGTTAAAATGTGGTCTCCTTATTTGGAGTATATGAATTTGGAAATAGTTTGAAATATTCTTTATATTAACTATTGTTTTTATATTTGGCTCCCCTTAAGGGAACGGCTGAAGGGGTGGGAGGGTGGGTGGGGGATTTTTATATTAAAAAAATTGTTCTTCACTTTTCTTTGTTATGTTTAACTGCAGTTTGATTAAAGTCTTTAAATAAAGTTTTCAAAAAAAAAGAATTGAATGATGGAAATGAATGGATATGGAACTAAGAGTGGGAAGAGACTGAATGATTTTCCTTTTGTAAGTAATTTATTGTGAATAAAGCCCATTTAAAATATAAATGTGGGAATACAAATAAATAATTCCCTGAAAGTAGTGTCAGAGGTAGATTGGAATTGTAAAGAGAGCATTTGGTGTTTTGACCTTTATAAATAAAAGAACTGAGTACAGGAGCTGGGGTGTTTTGTTAAAATTATAGAAGACATTGGTGAGGCCATGTTTGGAGGATTGTGTGCAGTTTTGGTCACCTAACTACAGGAAGGAGAGTAATAAGATTGAAAGTGTTCGGAGGAGATTTGCAAGGATGTTGCAGGGAAAGGTTAAACAGGTTTAGGCTTTATTCATGCAGCATTGGAGAATGAGAGGAGATTTGATAGAGGTATGCAAAATTATGGCGGGTATAGAGAGAGAGAGAGCAAGCTTTTTTCACTGAGGTTGGGTAGAGCAAGAACTAGAGGACATATGCTAAGGGTGAAAGGTGAGATGTTTAAAGGGAACATTACTGGGAACTTCACACTGAGCATCATGAGAGTGTGGAATGAACTGCCAGAGGAGGTGATGAATGCAGGCTCAATTTGGACATTTAAGAAACATTTGGTTAGGTACATGGATGGGAGGAAAATAGAGCTCTATGGTCTGGATACAGACCATTGGTTCTGCACAGATTAGATGGGCTGAAGGGCCTGTTTCTGCACTGCAGTTTTCCATTATTCTAGGACTCTATGGCACAGTTCAGAACCAGAGTGGACCTCCGTTTCCACCGTCCCGTCACACAGGTTAGACCCGGAGTGAAGCTCCCTCCACACCATCCCCCAGATACTTCCTGGGCGCAGGTCAGACCCAGGGGGAAGCTCCCTCAACACCGCCCTGCCACACACTCCTTGGGCACAGGACAGACTAGGGGGAAGCTTCCGTCTACACCATCCTGCCACAAACTCCTTGGGAACAGCTCAGACCAGGGGGAAACTTCTGTCTACATAGTCCGTTCACACACTCCTGAGACACGTGTTAGTTGCAGGTCAAGCTCCCTCTACACTGTCCAGTCACACTCTCCCCGGGCAAGGGTTAGACCTAAAGTGAAGCTTCCTCAACACCATCCCTTCCCACACTCCCAGGGCACAGGTCAGACCCAGGGCAAGCTCCCTTGACATTGTCTCATCACTCACTCCTGGGTCATAGGGCAAACCAGAGGGAAGCTCCCTCTACACCATCCCGTCCTGCATTCTTGTGGCATGGGTCAGACCCAGGGGAAGTTCCCTCAACATCGTCCCATCACACACACTCCTGGGGCACGGGTCAGGCCCAGGGAAAGCTCCCTTGACAGTCTGAGCTTGTGTTCCACAGGCCGGTTGCTGTGCTGTGGTCCCATGGCTCCTCGCTCCCTGCGACAGAGACTATACCGGGGAAGGACTGCAGCTTTCCGGAGGGGGAGGCAGAAGCCCACCGTCCTGGACAGCAAGGAGAAGCAAACCTGTGGTGAGTTCTGTCTCTGCCCTCATTCTGTGGTGCCTGGAGTTAGAGTCACAACTCCTCCCCTGGGCTCACGAACCTTCCCACCGACTCGTGACCCCATCCTAGACCCATTTTTCTTCAATGCAAGTTCTGACTCACCGATCTCTCACCCCTCCATTGCCCAGGATCACTGTCTCCTCTCTCCTCTTCTCCTGTGACGTCCCACATTGCTCACTCTGTCCTCACAAGCCCTATTCACCAGATGTGGGATCAACCCATTTGCTCTCTGCCACCTTCCCTGACCTTGCACACCTTCCAAACAATTGTCCTGTTACACTCTCTTAACCCTGCGACTGTCCCATGGCCCCAGTGCTTTCCCTCCAGAGCCCTCTCCTTGGAATCTACCTGTGCTCTTCCCCACTTTCCTGCTGGGACAGGCTGGCCTCCCCAACTAGGACCACCCGCTTTTCCCTACGATCATGCTCAGCCAATCCTCCCTCATCTTTTGGGAAAGCCCCCTCCTGCGATCACCCTATTCCTGCATATTCTGAACTTGCGGGACCTACCTCCCTTTCTTCTTGTGCACGCCCCTCCCAGATCAATGTGTAGCCCTCCCACCTCCTCTCCCCTTCCCTCCCCTCTCTATCTCTCCTCACCCCTTTCTCCCTCCGCTCCCCCGGCTACCTTTGGGTGACAATGCCACGCTCTCCTCCCAGTTGATGTTGCTCTCTCTTGCCAGACATCCGTCTGCGAGTGCGAGCTGAATACTGTCAGCACCAGACAGCTTTGGAAGGGAATGTGTTCTCCAACAAGCCGGGCCGTCTGGAGAGGCAGTTTGAACGCTTTGCCCAGGCCAACACCATCCTCAAGTCCCGTGACCTGGGCTCCATCATCTGTGACATCAAGTTCTCTGAGCTCACTTACCTGGACGCCTTCTGGAGGGACTACATCAATGGCTCGCTGCTTGAGGCCCTCAAGGGGGTCTTCATCACCGACTCCCTCAAGCAGGCTGTGGGACACGAGGCCATCAAATTGCTGGTCAACGTTGACGAGGACGACTACACAGCTGGCCGGCAGCGGCTGCTGCACAACCTCATGCTGCAACATGGACCCTGAGGGGGACAGCGCTGGGTCAAGAGGAGGGCGGGTCCTTCCCAGAATGGGCATCCCCCCACACCACTCACTGGGAGAGGGGGCAGAAGTCCGAAGTTCTCCCTCATAACCCCCTCCAGAAATTTCACTCCCTCATTCTCCACCACCCTCTCCATGCCAGTCTCTCCATCAATCTTCCCCTCTTTCACTCTCTGTCCAGCCCTCTCTAGTCTATTGCTTTCTGTCCAGCCCTTGTCCTCACTCTGTCCAGCCCTCTTCCCCCATCCATCTCTCTCTCAGTCTGTCTCTTTCTCTTTGACCATCCCTCTCTTTGTGAGTCAGAGCCGCAGCTCCCCAGGGCTTCAGATCCTTCCCACTGACTCGCGACCCCTTCCTGATCCCGACTTCCTCCAGCGCCTGTCCCGATTCACTGATCTCTCCTCCAGGGTTGGAGAGGGGGGACACATTGATACTGGGAGGGGAGTGCACAGGGTGATCCCAGGGTGTGTCAGAGAGTAAGGGAGGTAGGTCTCTCAAGTTGAGAGTGTGCAGGTATAGGGCAATCCCAGGGTGGTGGGGGGGGGGGGGGCCTTTCCACACAAGGTGGAAGGGGATTGGCCTAGCACGATTGGACAGAAAAGGGGAAGTCCCACGAGAAGAAAATGGAGAGGTCAGCCTATCCCAGCAGGGCAGCGGGGAAGGGCACAGGTCAATCCCAGGGAGGGGGCCCTGGGGTGGGGGAGCGCAGGGACCAGGGTCAAGAGAGTAATGGGACAATTGTTTGGAGGGTGTGCGGGGTCGGGGAAGATGGCGGGGAGCATATGGATTGATCCCATGTTGGAGGAATGGGGCTTGAGGACAGAGCGAGCAATGTGGGACATCGCAGGTGAAGTGGGGGGAGAGGAGGCAGTGGTCCTGGATGGTGGAAGGGTGAGAGGTCGATGAGTCAGGACTGGTGTTGGAGGCAGATGGGACCAGGGGTGGGGGATGGTCGAGCCAGTGGGAAAGTCCTGGAGCCCGGGAAAGGAGTTGAGGTTCTGACTCCAGACACAATAGAGCGAAGGCAGAGACAGAACTTACCACAGGTTTGCACTCGGTCTGCTCCCACCCTCTAAGTCCCCCTCCCTCTTGGTTCGTTCTCCCCCTCCACCCTCTCAGTCTGCTCTCCTGCCTTATTGGTCTCTCTCTCTCTCTCTCTCTCTCTCTCTCTCTCTCTCTCTCTCTCTCTCTCTCTTTCCCTTCCCCTTCCCCCCCCCCACCGTCTTGGTCTGTCCTCCTCCCTTTCTCCCCTCCCTCCACCATTGCGTAGATGTGTTCTGCTCCTCATTGCCCTGACTCATGCATCTGAGGTAGTTGAAGTGTTATTCCATTGGAGTTGAGAGCAGGGAGGAAGCAGGGCTCCAGCAGTGTTGGGAGGGTGGAGAGAGCCCTGCTTGCAGATGGCATCCAACACGAAGGGCACAGCTGTGGGAGCCAGGAGTCCTCTGTTCTGCAGTCACTCCCTCGATTATTCACGTGATGTTATGGAAATAATCAGAACTGTGAATTGATCTTTTCTGTGAGAATCTCTTCCCATCCCCATCGTAATCCGTCCAAAGGACAGGAGAAGAGTTGAGGTGTCAGGCACAGAGAAACAAGTCCATACTGTCCCATTGCACACTCCCTGAGCACAGTGAAGTTTTCTTTACGTCGTCCTGTTAAACACTTCTGAGTCTTGAGTCAGATCCATGGGGAAGCTCCCTTCACACCGTCCCATCACACATTCTGGGGCATGGGTCAGACCCGGGGAGAGCTCCCTCAACACTGTCCCATCACACACTTCCGGGGTACGAGTCAGACCCGGGGGAAGCTCCCTCTACGCTATCCCATCACACACTCCCAGGGCACAGGTCAGACCCTCGGGTACTTCCCTCTACATCATTCTGTTTCACATTCCTGGGGCACGGGTCAAACCCGAGGAAAGCCCTACACTGTCCCATCACACACTTCCAGGGCACGGGTCAGACCGGGGGGAAGTTCCCTCTACGCTATCCCATCACACACTCCCAGGGCACAGGTCAGACCCTCGGGTATTTCCCTCTACATCATTCTGTTTCACATTCCTGGGGCACGGGTCAAACCCGAGGAAAGCCCTACACTGTCCCATCACACACTTCCAGGGCACGGGTCAGACCGGGGGGAAGCTCCCTCTACACTGTCCCATCACACACTCCGCAGCACTGGTCAGTCCCAAAGTGAAACTTCCTCTGCACTATCCCATCACACATTCACGTGGCGCAGGTCAGACCCGGGGGAGCTCCATCTGCACCATCCTGTCGCACACTTCCGGGGCACAGGTCAGACCCAGGTTGATTTCCCTCTACATCATCCTATTACACACTCCCGTGGCATAGGTCAGACATAGAATGACGACTCCTCTACACTGTCCTGTCATGTAAGAGTGTTTGTGACCTGGTTGACTTGCTTTTGGATCAGAATGAATGTTCAACCTGAATTTGAGCAGAAACCTTTCCAAAGGCGTGCATTTTCCAAAGATGTGGTCTGGTTGGGACTACCAGTGGTCTGCGACTTCACATCGGTTGAACCTCTCATCAGTTACCCCTGGGGGTGGTAGGGCGGTGCAGCTGTCGATGTTGACGGTGAGTTGAGAATGTGTCAGTTATTGGAATCCTTGGTAACTGAATTTATCTCAGCTTGTATGGATCTGTCTCTGAAACTGAGTGGCCTCCTGTCCCCATGTAATAGGTGGAAGGGGGCTTCAAGGACTTCTGTCCTGTGTACAGGCTGGTGAGGAGCTTTACAGCCACCTGAACATTAACAGACTTGGGGTGGGGGATCTTTCTGTACTCACATAGCAGGTTTGAGGGGCAGCAGTTTTGAGAGGGGCTGAATGGCCACCTCCTGTCATGTAATAGGTTGGGAGAGGGGTTGAGTGGCCTCCTGTCATGAAACATTTGAGGGGCTGAATGGCCTGTTCTTCTTAAGAAGCTGACTGGCTGACCGTTCCTATGCGTGCATGCCCAAGGCTTGATCCCACCTGAATGGTTTCCTGTTCTGCAGCCCAAACACTGCCCCATCTCCTGGGAGAGACTGTGGAGTGACCCCTCTGGATCTGCCTGTACCTTCCAGTAAGGGCATCTCAAGGAACTGCTGGAGAGAAGATCAGGGAATCCAGGATGCGTGTGCCAGAAGTGAAGTTCAGTTGGGCAGAAGGTGGTGGAGCAGCTTCCCTGGACTAAGAATGTCAGCTCCCACCCAGAGTCATCCTGGACCCTGGCACTCGGGAGGCAACTCGCGCTAAGATTCGATAAAGTACTTGCATGGCTCCAGAATGCTCGGCCCCAATCAAGTCTGATAAACTCTCAGAAATATTTATGTGGAGCCAGTTCTGCCAACTTCTCCAGCTCTGTGCCTCTCTCCCCTTTCCCCCTGTCTCCAGCATTCACTCCCCACTTGCATCTTCCCACCTTTCCTGTTCTATCCATGTCCAATTATTACCCTTTACCTGTAGGTCAGTGCTCCCTATGCTCTTTCTTTCCAGCCTTTGAATTCAAGCACATGCCTGCTTTGCTTTTACTCAAAGCTGAAGAAGGGCTCTGATCCAAGATGCCGGTTAGATTTCTTTACCTCCTGTGGACACCACAAGACCTTCTGAGCTCCTCCAGTATTTTGTCTTTACTACAATCGCGGCATCTCCAGACTTTCATTTTTTACCTGACCATGTTTGGAAGGGATGGGATGGAAGAAAGCTGAGCACCTGGTATGTTCCCCATGCCTGACATGTGAACGCTCCCAGGGCAAGGACAAGCCAGGACCCTGGGGCAGATTCCTCTGCTGGCTGTCTTTTCTGCTGTCACTGGGAGGGGTGGGGCGGGAGGAGGGTTGGTGTTGGATTCTGGAAATGGGGCCTGACTAAGTGATATTGGAAATCAGAAATATTATCCAGAAAGAGTAGCAGAGCCCTTGGAAAAATAAGTGGGCAGAAGTAATGCAGGTCTGAAAGAGATGTGTGAACAAGTATTTACAGCGAGAGCTGATTGGATGCGTTTGAGCTTTGAGGAGAGCTGGGTGAAATCAGCATCAAACAAGAGGCAGGGAGGATCATAGATTGCAATTACAGTCACGATCACTCTGGGTACAAGGAAGGCAGGTGGTGCAGGTTCCCCAGTGGGTAACAAGTTAACAGCTTTGGATACCGATGTGGGGGAGGGGGTGGAGGAGGAGGGGGGAAATGACCCATCAGATATCGTGCCAGCAACTAAGTTATCGGGGTCACAACGGGCTCCAAGGCTCACCAGGGAATGATGGTTAGATTGAGCGATGGTTAGAGAGGCGACTCCATGGTCAGGCACAGATTTTTTATGGCTACATATTCCAGGACAGTGTGTGGCCTCCCTGGTGCCAGGGTCCAGGATGTCTCTTGAGTAGGAACTGACATTCTGAGAGGGGAAGGCGAGCAGCTGGATGTCACGGTCCATATTGGGATCAATGACATGGGTAGGAGGGGGTACGTGGTCCTGCAGAATGAGTTCAGGTCTCTGGGATTGGAACCTCAGGATAATCTGTGCCATGTGCTAGTGGGGCTAGGAACAGGAAGATGGTGCAGGAGGGAGGGATTCCTATATTTGGATCATTGGACAGGTGGCACCTGTACAAGAGTAGCTGGATGGAGACAATATCGTCACGGGGAGATTCACTCAAGCTTGTGGAGATGGTGGGCCCACAAGTGGAGGGGATGAGTCACAGCTGCTTATTTTAATGCAAGGAGTATTGTGGGGAGGGCAATGAGCCTGGATTGGTGCTTGGAATCATGATGGGGCCGTTGCAGAGATGATGCAGGATGTTCCTGGGTCTTGCTGTTGGAGATGGGATGGAGAAGGAGGTGGAGGCATAGCATTGCTAATCAGGGAGAATTCACAGCTGCACTCAGAGAGGACCAAATAATGGGAGGGGCAGAGCAGGGGGAGGTCAGAAATAAGAAAGGCCATCGATCTGAGAGGGCTACACTGCAGGATCAGATCTCTGGACAGATTATAAAAAGTTGCAATAGGGTTGTCGCAGTGGGAGATTTTAATTTCCCCTAACATTGACCAGGATGTCCTTGATGCCAGTGGCTTCGATGGGGCAGAATTTGTTGTGCATCCAGAAGAGTTTCTTGAAGCAGTAAAATAGATAGCCCAAGTAGGAAGGAGGCTATACGAGACCTTGTATTGGCAAATGAGCCTGGTCGGGTGATGGTAGTTTCAGCTGGGGTAGCATTCTGGTAATAGTGATCACAATTCCTTAAGTTTCGAGATAAGGATGACCAAGGATAAGCTTGGCCTTGGAGAAAAGCACTGAATTGGGGATTGGCAAATTGTGACAATTAACAGGAGGTGGGAGTTGTGAGGAGGGGGTTTGTGGGGAGTAAACTGGAAGCAGCTGAAATCGGGCAAGCCCACAACTGACATGTGGGAGCAGCTTGAGGACCAACTGATGACAGGACAACATGTTCCAGTGCCAAGCAAGGACAGGGATGACAAGGGGTCAAAAGAGAAAAACACATAATTGGACCAGGGCCTCGAGGAATATCAGGATTGCAGGAAGGAGCTCAGCCAGGCCATTAGGAAGGGCCGAAAGAGACCATGAATTGTTCTTGTGGAGCAGGATGAAAGAGAACCCCATTTCATTTGCAAGTGTTAAACTTCCTTTAAAAGAAGAGGATGCTCAGGGGATGGGACCAGGCAAGGTCAACAGTGAGGGGTGAGAGGAAATGAGTGAGGTACTTTGCATCAATGTTGACTAAGGAAAATGAGATGGATGATGATAAGGAGCATCATGTGGAGAATACTCGTATTGGGGCATTTTGAGGTCAAGGCTCACCAGGGAATGAAAAGCATCAAGTTGGGCAATTCCCCTGAACCTGAGGGATACATCTCCATTTATGGCAAGTGAGATTGCTGGGGCCTTGACAAACGTCTTTGTATCCTCCCTCATGACTGGAAAGGCCACAGAGGACTGGAGAGTAGCCAATATACTTTTGTTCAAGAAGGGGAAATGGATAATCCAGAAAACCATAGAGCAGCAAGCCTCATATCAGTGGTCGGGAAAGGATAGGATTCACACACACCTGCAAAGTCATGGTCAGGTTGGGGACATTCAGCATGACTTGGCGAGGAGGTGACAAAGATGAGGGCAGGGCTTTAATGGGATGTTTGACAAGGCCCTTCATGGGAGGAATCAATGTTGGAAGCTTCTAGATTAACCCACTCAATAATGAGCTTTGGCTTGAAATGTCAGCCACTTTCCTCCCACCGATGCTGCTAGACCCACTGAGACACGTGGGCAGACTCTGATCAGCTCCAAGTTCCAGCCTTTGTCGTGTCCTGTGTTTACCAGGATGGTTTAGGGGCGACAGGTCGTGGGACAACCTTGGGTTGGAATGTAGGGGGCTGAGAGGAGGTTTCATGAAAGGGTGGTCCATCAGAATCTTTTCCCCAGGCTAAAAACACCATATAGAAGAGGATACGAATTTATGGTTTGGGGGGTGTGGTGGGGAGTTTAAGCAAGATAAGATGAGCAAATAAATAATTCCCGGGAACGGGTTGCCAGAGATAGTGGGGGCAGCAGATGCAGCATTTGAGGTTTCTAGATGGACACCTGAACATGAAGGAGATGGAGTGATATCTGTGAGGTGCAAGCAGTGGTTGGCATAGACAGGTGGGGCAAAGGGGCTGTTCTTCTGTTCAGTGTGCCTCCAAGTGGGTATTCCACAAAATTGGAGTGTATCGGGGTGGGGGGGGGGGGTGGGGGGGGGGGGGTGGAGGAGGAGGAGCTAGCCAGTATAGGTCACAGATAATCCAGTCGGAATACTGTTAATGTTTTAAAATCGGAGGGCAGTGACCACTAGCCTCTGCAGGGATCCAGCAATTTAATGTCTATTTCATGGTTTGGGTGAAGAGATGGTGTTGTATATCCAAACTTGGTGATGGTAATAAAGTGAGTGGCAGTGGGGAGCATATGAAGTGAGAGGTTAAATGGGAGAAGTGGCATGGTCTGTATAGAGTGGAATGTCAAATAACGCAAAGTCATTCACCCAGCAAACAATGAAATGGCGGAGTTCGCTATGGAATGTGAAAGTTGGGAGGGCCTCGGGACATACAGGGATGGGAGTGTTGGGTGGAAAGTATTGGGAGGGTCCTGGGATATCCCAGGATGGGATAGATGGCATTGGGAGGGTCCCGGCTTCCTGGTCACCAATCACTGGATGCTACCCTGCAGGGACAGCAGTGTCCAGAGGGAGACAGTCTGCTGGCCTTTATTTGTGAGAGGAGACACCACAAATATTGTGGACAGGTCTGATCTCCCCACTTGAGGGAGGATCTACCTGTAGGAGAGGGAGTGCAGTGAAGGTTCACCAGATCGATTCCTGGGATGACAGGGTGTACCATGAGGAGAGGTGAAGCAGACTGGGACTGTCCTCTCTGGTGTTCAGAACGAGGTGATCCCACTTGCAGCACCCGGGTAGCCCTCCTGGGACCCGGGTGAGATGACGGGGTTGTGTGTCCCTCCATCTTTCAAATAGCAGACTAGCCTACCTTTAAAATTACCAACCCGTCAACTTAAGAGGGATTTCGGCCCTGCAATGACTTGGTGATGCGTCACATCGTCACAGGGGGTTCCCTGTGTCCCTTTCTGTTTAAAGTAACCGAGTAACTGGGTGAGCCATTTCCCCTTTCAAATAGGCAGAGGGTAAGTTTTACTGTTCCCGGACTACCTCCGAGGTAGGTCTGGGATCCAGGTGGATTTTGACCCGGCTTCCCCAGTTCGGCCCTTTCAAATAGCCCTGCACCAGGGTCTTAAACCTAGTAAGTTCCTCGGTTATCCCCATTATAACAAGGCGATTTGAAACGGAGGCGTCCAAACTCACGGTGGGTCAGATGTGGTGATGGGGATTTCCACAGTGGAAATCACAGTCTCAGGGTGAGGCAGAGATGGGGAGAAATTACTTCCTTCCGAGGGGATGAATTCTCTAGTCCTTTCCCTCCATCCCATCCCAGTTCCTTCCGTCCCATCCTCCCCCTCGAATGCTCCCTCTGTCTCCAACATTTTTTCCCTCCCTTCGCCCCAAAAGCTCACCGCCTGCCCCGAACACTCCCTCCCTCTGCCACCAATGAACCTCTCCGGGGGACTCCACCCAGCCCATGGCCTCTCCCACCAAGGGAGGGCGAGCAGCAGACCTCGGGGGAACCCCAGCACCTGCAGCTTCCCTCTGACTCCCGCACCAGTCCCGCTTCTTCAATGGGTCCAAATCCTGGAAATCCATCTCAACAGCACCATGGGCCCCTCAGGAGAGGGATTGGTCACCCCCCACCATTCCCATCAGTGACGCCCAGATCAAAAGGAGCGAAGGAATAAACCCTCTGCAGATCTGTCACAGAAAGGTTTTTGTTTAACGTATTATTTAAAGAATGACATCCTTGGACACAAATAATTGACAAGCAATGGGGAAGCTGAGCTGGTAATGTCCAAAGATCCGGCATCGTGGAATTGAGGAATATGTCAATTCATGGATTCCCGGGATAGCAAGAAAACCTCCATCTCAGCATGAAAATGAGAGTTCCTCCAGCAGCGGCTGGGGGTCCCGTGGGGAGTGTCCCCTCCTCACCCCACCCCCCTCCACCAGCTTGGGATCCTGGGGTAGTTTCCCCTCTCACACCCACGCCGGGTTGGAGGATGAGGAACAAACTCCATCTGCCTGGGTGAGTGCAGTACCAACAATTCTACACAATCCCCGTCCACCACCAAAATCCACCTTCCTTCCATTCCCTACGTTCACCCTTCAACTCTCCACCCCTTCAACTCCCCCCAACTCTCCTCCCCTACTCCCCCTCAGCGCTCCCCCCTCAGCTCTCCCCTCCTCAGCTCTCTCCCCTCAATACTCCCCCTCAACCTGCTCCAACTCCCCCTCCCCCAACTACTCCGTCAGCTCCTCCTCCCCCTAGCTCCCCTTTCAGCTCTCCCCCCCTCGGCTCTCCCACCCCAGCTCCCCCCTCAGCTCTCCCCCCCACCTCTCCCCCCTCAGCTCATTCCCCCTCCAACCCCACCCTCCCTCAAACCCTCCTGCACCAATGTACAGTGACTGCAGGGGCTGGTGGTCTTGGGGAGGGGACAGAAATCACAATGAGTGAGATGATGTGCTCCTCTTCCCTATCTCGAGAGGGATGAGAATGATGAGTTGTGGTCATGATGGCTGGGGGCAGGAGTAAAGGTTGGGTTAGGGTTGCGCTGAGCCAGGCCATGTCCTGCAGCATTGAGATAAGAGCTGTTCACAATCTGCATTGGTGCTGAACTGTACTGGAGATTGTTTCGATCCTCTCTTGATTTCTATTCTCCTGTGAATAAAGATATGGACCCTGTCAACAGAATGTGAGATCCACCCACCCCCTCCCCCCAACCTTCAGCCTCACCACTTCAACAAGAGCCACTTCCAGCCCTGACCAGGAGCCCCTCAAACCCATCTTTGTCTCTGTAACCCCCTCCAATCCCTTTTCCACCTCAAACCCTCTCCTATGTTTACACCCCTACTATCTCTAATTTCTTCCATTCCCTATATCCCTCCCTATCTCTGTAACCCTCTCCAGCCCGTATACCACTCTCTATCTTTGCTATCCTCTCTGGTCTCCTACACACTTCCTATTTCTGTAACCCCAGTCCATCCTCCCCATTTAGGTAACCCCTTTCGTCTCTACCCTCCCCATCTCTGTAACCCCCTCTGAATCCTACACCCCTCCATTTCTGTTACTCCCCAATCCCGGACCCTATATCCCTCATCTCTGTAATGCCCACTCTGGTCTGTACACACCTCCCAATCTTTGTAAACCCTTCTGGCCTCTACATCCCTCCCTATCTCTGTAACCCCATCTGACCTCTACATCCCTCCCAGTTTTGTAACTTCTCCAATTCATAAACCTCTCCCCATCTCTGTAACCAACCATTCCCCCCAATTCTGGTTTCTACACCCCTCCTCATCTCTGATATTCCCACTCTAGTCTATACATCCCTCCCTTTCTATTACCCCCTCTGGTCCCCTACAGCCCTCCCCATCTCCATAATCCCCTCTGGTCTTTACAGCCCTCCCCATCTCCATAATCCCCTCTAGTCAGTACTCCCCTCTCCATCTTGGTAACTCCCTCTGGTCCTCGCATCTCTGTCTCCATTAGCCCGAAGGATCAGGGTTACACCTGACACTCACAGTCATTGGATGTGCCCGCTCTGTGACCTTCGCCCCCTTGTCTCCTTTCTGCAAAGAGAATTGTCCAAAGAAGATCAGGGATTATGTCTCAAGGACCTGACCCACAGTGAACAGATCTCTGTCCAGGTGTGTGAGTCACTTCTGACCCAAAACCCGGAATCCAAAACACCATCCTTGGGAATGCATCTAACTGGAGAAGGAGAGGTCATTCAGCCCCTCATTATCATTCAGCCCCTCGTTCCTGTTCCTCAATTAGCAAGACCACAACTCGCCTTTAACGTAAAACCCACTCCCTGCACTAACCGCACAATATCCCAGAGCACAATAACCTCAGTGACGGCCTCCAGGGAGATGGAATTCCAAACATCAGCGCCTTCTGGGCAGCAAATCTCTCTCTGACTTCCATGAATGGTTGACCCCTCATTCTGTCATTGGGACCCCAGGCCACAGACCACCCACCCCCCCCCCCCCCCTTTCACTGAGATCATCTCTTTCTTCTCAACTCCAGGCAGGACAGTCCCAGTCCGCTTCACCTCTCCTCATGGGACGTAGTACACAGTGGGGACACATGGTTCTGGTTCAAAGTTCAGATTTATTGTCAGAGTACACATATGACATCACATTAGAATCCTGAGATTCTTTTTCCTGCGGGCCGGGCAGAATTTCTACTCATTAGTAGTGCAAAAAACTGTTTAAAATATGTATGCAAAAGTGAGAAATGTAAATAAAGAAAAAATGTAAACAAACCAACTGTGCAAATACAGAAAAATATAAATATTCAGAAATAAATAATGTGCAAAGTAAATGAGTCCCTGATTGAATTTGTTGTTGAGGTGTCTGATGGTGGAGGGGGAGCAGCTGTTCCTGAACCTGGTGATGTGAGTCCTGTGGCACCGATACCTCTTTCCTGATGGTAGCAGTGTATGGGCTGGATGGTGTGGATCCTTGAAGATTGTTGCTACTCTCTGAGGGCAATGTTCCATGTACATTTTCTTGATGGTGGGGAGAGTTATGCCTGTGGTGTACTGGGCTGTGGCTGTGTCCACTACCTTTTGCTGGGCTTTCCGCTCAGAGGTATTGGTGCTCCCATACCAGGCAGTGATGCAGCAGGTCAGTGCATTTTCTGTTGAAGTTTGCAAAGGTTTTTGATGTCATACCAAACCCCAGCAAACTCCTGAGGAAAAAGAGTGTGTTGCATTCAGGAAAGATCCTCTGGGATGTGACTCCCAATAAATTTAAATGGCTCACCCTGCACCTCTGATTTCCCCCATTGATCACTGGATTGTACACCTCTAGGTTTTCCCTCCTAAAGTCCACAATCAGTTCCTTGGTTTTGGTGACATTGACTGTAAGGATGTTGTTAGTGCATCATACAGCCAGTTCTCCATATCCCTGGATCAGTCCACAGTGAGAGGTGTGTGTGGGATCTCCCCTCCCCTGAGGGTTGAATGCGGGAACTCCCCACCCCCAAGGGTGGAGTATGGCAACTCCCCTCCCCTGAGGGGGGAGTGCATGAGGCTGGAGGGGATGCAGGTCAGGGGTTTTCGTCAGGAGAGATGCATGTAGTTGGGGAAGAAGGGGACAATCTTACCTGAAAGCTTGACGCTCCTAAATCTTGTGCAGAATTTATAAATGAAAACCACGTGACGCTGACCACCAACGCCATCAGGGGGAACATTACCAGGCTCAGGACCACAAAAACCGAGGAGGGTGGAGGACGGGCAACATCAACAGCTGATGAGTTCCAGGACAGTGTTAACACTGGCTGTTCACTTCTTGTGGTCAAACCCCAGGATGCAGCAACTGCAACTATCCAGTCTGGAGGGAGTGTGTGACAGGATGGTTTAGAGGGAGCTTCCCGCGGGTCTGATCCGTGCCCCAGGAGTGTGTGATTGCGACCATCCTCAGCCAACTCATTCCTTGCCTTAAATCTTCTCTCTCTGGTTCTGGACACCTTCGATGGGGTAAGGATTCCCTCTACTCACCATCATACCCATGCCCCTAATAATGTTGTGTATCTCAATAACATCCTCCTTGGCTCCAAAGAAAACAAAGGTAGCCCATCCTGTCTCTCCTCAGATTAGAAACGCTCCAAGGCAGAATACATCCTGGTGACCCCCTCTGCTTCCATTTCAGTGCAGTCTCATCCCCTTCCTCTCGTCTGGAGCCCATGAGTGTGTACAGGTATAACTCAACCAGGGCTTTTTGAAGCTAAATACTCTCTGTTGTTAAGTGAGAGGAGTTTAGAGTCAGCAATAAACACACTGGAGACTGCGGATGTTGGAATTTGATGCCAAATACAATCAGCTGGAGGAACTCAGCAGGTCAAGTAGCATCTGTGGGAGAAACAGAATGGTTGACGTTTTGGACTGGAACCCTTTAGAGCTTTATTCCTTGGATGAGGGGTGATCTCATGGAGGTGTATAAAATTAGGAGAGGAACAGATCAGGTGAGAGCAGAGCCATTTGGCCAGAGCAGGTGTATCAGTGACCAGAGGACATGTGTTTAAGGTGAGGTGGGGAGAGATTTAACAGGAATCTGAGGGGTAACTTTTATTTTACACAGAGAGTGGTGGGTGCATGGAGGAGGTGGTTGAGGCAGGGGTGCTATTGTAATGTGTATATGGATAGGATGGGCTTAGAGTGATATGGGACAAACATTGTTGGCAATTTGGGCTGAGGAGCCTGTATCCACGCTAAGAGACTCAAAGACGGGTGATGTTGAGGTTAGTTTAAACTAGACAGGGTAGGACAGGGGCTCCGTGTTGGACTGGTGGACCAGAGATAGGGGAACCATGACACAGAGGCAGAGAATTGGCAGATGCCAGACAAAGGGAAAGGGGGGAGAGGTAAGAAATGTCAAGGGGTCAGATGGGGAAGGATGCCACACAGGGAATGGAGGGGGATGACAGCCAGAGGCTGCCAGTGCTGGGATCTGAGAAGGATGAGAATGGTAAGGAAAAAGATGACCAGATGGAACTGAAGCAGGTGGGAGAGAGTGAGGAGATGGGGTGAAGGGCAAGGCACCGCCCTGGCACCTCATGGGGACATTCCAGGCACCTCCTTGTCACGATTTGTGGTCCGCTCCAGCACCTAAAATATTAGCACTGCACCCCTGGTGAAGGGGATGGAACCAAAGAGGAAAGTGGATGAAAAGAAGTGGGGGCTGGGTGAGAAAGGGGACAATAATGTGGGAGGAAAACAGGAAGAGGATAAGGGGTACAGAAGAAGAGAGAGAGAGAGGACTCGGCCTGAAATGAGGCCATTCAATGTTCATCCCACTGGGCTGTAGACTGTCCAGGGGAAATATGTTGTTGTCCCTCTAGTTGACATTGGCCCTCACTCTGGCAGTGGAGAAGGCCCAGGACAGATAGATTGGGGTGGGAATGGAAAGTGGAGTTGAAATAGCAGCAAACAAGACCTTGGGGTGGACATGTGGACAGAGAGTGGATGCCCTGTGAAACTGTCCCCAAGTCTGTGTTTGATTTCATTGATGGGGAGGAGGCTACACCGGGAAGACCCAGTTCAGTAGATGAGGTTAGAGGAGATACATGTGAATCTCCTCCTCACGTGGAAGGGCTGTTTATGTCTCTGGGTAGTGGTGAGGGAGGCAGTGCAGGAACAAGCATGGCACCTCCTGAAGATGCAGGGGAAAGAACCAGGGGTCATGGGGAGGTGGGTGGGGATGGATGAGCTGACAAGACAGTCACAGAGAGAGCAATCCAGCAGAAGGCAGAAAGGGGTGGGGAGGGGGTAGATGTGTCTGGAAGGATGAGTCTCGGGTTCAGCAGGCGAAAATGATGGAGGATGATGTGCTGGATGAAGAGGCTAGTGGGGTGAAAGATGAGAACAAGAGGAGCCCTGTTCTGTTTGTAGGGAGGGGATGGGAGCAGATCTCCATGAGACAGAGGAAATGCGAGAGATGGTCTGTTGACCGCAGGAAGTCCTGTTGGTTAAAAAAGGAGGACATTTCAGATGTCCTGGAATGGAAGGCCTCATCTTGAGAGCAGATGCGGCAGAGAAACTGGAAGAAGGGGTTGGCATCCTTCTTGAAGACTGGGTGAGAGGAGGTGTAGTCTGGGCGGCCATAGAGTCAGTGGGTTTGCAGTAAATGTCAGTCAATAAGCTTGTCTCCTGCAAAGGAGAAAAAGGGGAGAGAAAGGGCAGAAATGGTACGAATGGGGGGGGAGGTTCACAGCAAAGTTGATGAAATTGATGAGTTTGCCTTGGGTGTAGCAATCAGCCTCAACGCAGTCATCGATGTGACAGAGAAAGAGTCGAGAGTGGTGCTGGGGGTTGTTCAGATCAAAGATTGTCCATGTAAGACAACAAAAAGGGAGGCATCGCTGGAACCAAGTGAGTGTTGCATCATAAATTTGAAATGAATGAGAGGCATCAAAAGAAGGGGTGAGAATGAGTTTTATCGGAGGGAAATTGGTCAGGGCGTGGCACCAGAAAGCAGCGGAGGGCTTCTGTTCTTTGGGGGAAGGGTTGTTGGTGGAGACGAACTGGACATCTATGGTGAAGATGGGATGGGTGGGGATCAGAGAATCTGGAGTTGTCCAAGTGGTGAAGGATGTGGAAAGCATCTTGGATGGAAGAAGGAAGGGACTGGACAAGGAGGAGTGAGGATGGAGTCAAGATGTGTGGTGGAGCCAGAGCAGGCGGAAACAATGGGGCTGTCGTGGAAGTGCTGGTTGTCGATCTTGGGTAAGAGATAGAAGCAGGAAGTGCAGGGCTGGGATGCCCATCATGTTGGAGGCTGAGGAGAGGCGATCTCCTGACTCAGCATGAGTCAGCCTGAGAAGGACCAGCATAGAGATAAAATGGGGAAACCTTGGTCGATGAAGGATATTGATGATTTGATCAAGGAAAAGAAGGAAATCTGTGTCAGGTGCTTGGTATTGGCATCAGCTGAGTCCTTTGGAGGATACAAATGCAAATAAAGAAATTAGGAGTCAAAATGGGGCCATGAAATGACATGGGCAGTAGGATTAAAGTAAATCCTAAAACCTTTTATAAGTACATCAAAAGCAAGAAGGTGGCTAAGAAAAGAGTTAAGTCTTGTCAGGGACCAGAGGGATGATCTTGTGTGGAACCAAAGGTTCATTCATCAGCCAAGAGAAACATGGAGATGGGAGAGTTAGGGGAGGGGAATGGTGTAATCCTGGACCACACTGGGATAAGGAAGGAGGAAAAACTGGAAGCTTTGGAGGTGGATAAAGGTGGATAAATTCCTTAGGCCTTGACAGGGTCTATCTCAGGATGCTGAGGGAAGGAAGGGAGGGAGGATACTGCTGGGGCTTTGGTGAAAGATGTAGTGTCAATAGAGTGCAGAAGAGATTCCTGAGGCCTTCCTTGGAATGGAGGGCTGTGGTAATATGGAGGGATTGAATGGACTGGGTTTATTCTCACTCGAACAAAGGAAGGCTGATTTTATGGAGGTTTATAAAATTCTGAGGGTCACAAATAGGACAACTTGTTAGAGTTTTTCTCCCTGGGTAAGGGAATCTAGACCCCATGGCACAGTGCTATCACAGTGCCAGTGAACCAGGTACGAATCCGTCACTGTCTGCAAGGGAAAACACAATGCTGGAGAAACTCAGCAGGTCAGACAGTGTACTTAATATAGCAAAGATACAGAGCCGAGGTTTCAGGCTTGAGGCCTTCAGCAAAATATGATCAAAATGTGGGCAGGCGCCCAAACGATGGTGGAGTGGGAGTGCAGTCCCATGGGCAGGAGGTTATAGGTGGAAAGGGGAGGGAGGGGCCATCAACAAACAAGGGGAGGGAGGGGCCATCAACAAACAAGGGGAGAGGGGGGATGGTTCTGTGAATGGAGAGAGAAGGGTTTGACAGTACATGAGGCCATGGACAGACATGTCAGCATGGGAGTGAGGCGCAGAATTGAAATTGAAACCAAGGCCACCCGTAAATTGGAGGAGAAACACCTAATGATCTGAGTGGGCCCTCTCCAACTGGATGGTATTAACGTCGACTTCTCCAGTTTCTGCTAGACCACTCCCCGTCCTCCCTCTCTTCCCCATCCCTGGGTTCTTTCTTCCAGTTCTCCACCCCCCTTCCCTCAAGATTCACAGAGACGTCACCCCTCCTGCCAGTTGGACTGAGCTCCTTCCTCTGCCCTTCCCCCCACCATTTTGTTCAGGCACCTGCCTACATTTTGCTCATGACTTGATGAAGGGCTCAAGCCCGAAACATCGGTTATGTATCTTTATCTTTGCAACATAAAGGACACTGTTTGACCTGCTGAGTTTCTCCGACATTGTGTTTTTACTTCAATCACTGTGTCTGCAGACTTTGGTGTTTTACTGCTGCTTGTAAGGAGTTTGTACATTTACTCCATGTTCGCGTGGGTTTCCTCCAGGTGCTCCAGTTTCCTTCCAAGTTCCAAAGGCATAGGTGGTTCGTAGGCTAATTGGCCACATGGGTGTATTTGGGCAGCATGGGCTCATGGGCTGGGAAGGGCCTGTTCCCCTGGAGTGCCTCTAAATTAAATTAATAGAGGGCACAGACTTACAGTAAGAGGGGAGGCATTTAAAGACGATTAAAAGGGTAGATTTTTTAGTCAGAGGGAGTGGGGATCTGGAATGAGGTGCCAGAGAAGGTGCTGGAGACAGACACAATGACAGTGTTGACCTTGGCAAGGTCAAATTTGGAGCATTGTCTGCAGTTTTAGTCACATAACGACAGGAAAGATATCAATAATATTGAAAGAGTGCAGAGAAGATTTACAAGGATGTTGCCGGAACTTAGTTGAGATTCAGGGAAAGGTTAAATAGGTTAGGATGTAGCACACTGCTAAAGTTATAGCTCTGGGTTATAGCTTGAAGAAAGAAGCTCACACCAAGAGAGTGCAGTTGACACTGAGTTTATTCGACTATCTGCTCCGCCTTTTATAGGCTGACTGCTGCATCACCATGGGCGAGGCTTGTGATCTGCCGGCCATGGATTGGTCGCCTTGTGATTTGCTGCTGGCAATTGGCTGGTTTAGTCTCTGATATTGTGGCTTATGGTAACGGACCGGTCATCTCTCGTCATCTGTTCGATCACTGCGTTCAATGGCCATTTCCTTTGTCGGCCTGCAGAATAGGCCTCGGGTAACCTCCACCCCCAGAACTGCTGATAGGACTGATGACATGGTATGGCCCTTTGTAAGGCTGTCGGAGGGGTGACTGATGTGCCCTGCATTGTACAAATACGTGTCCAAAGTCTATAAAGTTTTTGGGTATGAAGGTTCTGGCGTGGGCTTGGGCCCTGGGCTGTGCCTAGGCACTCATGCAGATAAGACAAGGTAGCCGCTGGGAGATCCCCCATATCCTTGGATCTGGCTATGAATTTGTCTGGGATAACTAACGGCATGCTGTAGACCAACTTGGCAGAGGATGCCTCAAGATCCTCTTTCAGGGTAGTATGAATGCCGAGTAGGAACAAGGGAAGTTCATCGGCCCAGTTTGGTCCAGTGAGCCGGGCCATGAGGGCTGTCTTCACATGCCTATGGAATCTCTCCACCAACCTGTTGGCCTGCAGGTGATATGCTGTGGTGTGGTGGAGTTGGGTCCCCAAGGTGTTTGCCAAAGCAGCCCACACATGCTTCCATAGGTGTTTCACCACCTCAGGCCATCTGGTCAACAGATAACGTGCATCCCTGGATATTGGTAGGGGGCCCACAATGTCTATATGCATGTGGCTAAACCATCAGTGTGCCTGCTCGATGGACTTGGGGTGGGGGGGGGGGGGGTGGTGGTGCTTAATGTGTGTTTGAAACTTTTATGCCTGGCACTGCATGCATGTCTTGGCCCTCCAAGTGACCTCTTTCTGGAGACCATGTCACCATTTTTACTGTTAACCCGATGGCAGGATGAGTCAGATTATGGACAGAGTCAAACACCTGTCTTTTCCATGCAGCCAGAATGATGTGATGAGGCCTACCGGTCGAGGTATCTCACAGCAGTGTCTGGGTACCTGGGACGATTTGGACTCCCTCTAGTCAGTCGGAGGCCAGTGGGATGTTGGGGTCTGCTTGCTATGCTTCAGCCAAGGTCACGTAGTCAATGCCTGGGGTGGGGGCATGCACCACTAGTATAGCCGGTCTTGATAGAACATGTTGGACCTGCTGGTGATATGCTGAATATCCATTGAGAATTCAGAGATAAAGGACAGGTGCCACTGTTGCCTGGCTGACCACAGGTCTGAAATCTTGCTGAAAATAGAAATGAGTGGCTTGTGGCCTGTGAAAATTTTGAACTTTCTGCCCTCCAGGAAGTAGCGGAAATGCAGAGTTGCCAGGTGTAATGCTAACAGCTCTCAATCAAAGGTACTGTACTTGAGCTCTGGTGGCCTGTGATGTTTCCTGAAAAAGGCCAGCGGCTCCCACTATCCATCAACCAGTTGCTCAAGTATACCCCTGACCGCTGTGCTGGAGGTGGTGAGGGCGGTCAGGGCACCTGTCCTCGGGTGCACAATGTGAGGGGCATTGGCTAGGACCTCTTTAGCAGCCTGGAAAGCCTCAACCGCCTCTTTTGTCCATTCAATGTTCTTCTTGGGTCCTGTTATAAGGGGAAATACCAGGCTCATGATGTGGGTCTCTGCAGGTATAAAGCAGTGATCGAAATTGACCATACCTGTGAGCTCTTGCAGATGGTCTAGGGAAGGATTGAATGGCGTCCACTTTTGCAGGAAAAGTCCTGGCCCTCTGTTGGTCAATGCGATGCCCCAGGAAATCAATTGTCTCTCGGTCAAACGGGCACTTGGCTGGATTGATGTTCCAGCATATCACAGGCATCTCTCTTTGCTGCCTATAGCATATCCACCCGGGCAGCTACCTTTCTGGGGTCATCGAAACCCACTACTGTGGTGAGCAGCCAGACGACTTCAGGCAGCCGCTCCAGAAAGATCTGCTGAAACAGCGGGAAAGAGGTGTGGCCATCGGCAAGAGTGAGCATGTCGCTCATGAGGGCGGAAGGAGCCCTGTCTCCCACACCGTCCGTATGCAAGTCGGCCATGCGTTCATGCTTCGAGTTAGTAGCTCCTTGATGGCCAGATACTTGCCTTGCTCCGGGGGCTGCTGAAGGAAGTCAATGATCTGGACCACAGTGTCCTAGTTGAGGGTGCTTACTACGTGGTAGTAGCATGTGTCGTCGGCAGTGATCTGGCAAATGGTGAACTGTGCCTCGACTTACTGGAACCTCACCCGTGGTTGCACCATCCAGAAGTCTGGCAGCTTCAATGATACCACATTGATTGCAGGCTGATCTCCCATCGTTGAGTCCAAAGCGCCATTTGGACCAGATGGGGTCACCAATGTAGCACACTGCTGCAGTTGTAGCTCAGAGTTATGGCTCGAAGAAAGAGGTTTACACTGAGAGAGTGCAGTCGATGCTGAGTTTATTTGGCTATCTGCTCTGTCTTTTATAGGCTGACTGCCATATCACCACAGGCGCGATTGGTTGCCTTGTGATCTGCTGGCCCGGATTGGACCCCCTGCAATCCACTGCTGGCAATTTGGCTCATTTAGTCTCTGCTGTTACGGTCTATGGTAATGGGCTGCTCAGCTCACATGTCGTCTGTTCGATTGCCCCATTCAACAGCCATTTCATGTGCTGGACTGTGGAGTAGGCCATGGGCTGCTACAAGGACTTTATTCCTGGATGCTATGGAGAATGAGGGGAGATTGGATAGAGGCATATAAAATGATGAGGGGTATAGATAGAGTGAATGCAAGCAGGCTTTTTCCACTGAGGTTAGGTGAGGCAAGAACTAGAGGGCATGGGTTAAGGGTGAAAGGTGGAAATTTTAAAGGGAACATTCGGGGGAACTTCACACAGAGAGTGGTGAGTGTGGAACGAGCTGCCAGCTGAAGTGGTGAATGCAGGCTTAATAGTGACATTTAAGAATTATTTGGATAGGTTATGGATGGGAGGGGTGTGGAGGGTTATGATCTGGGTGCAGGTCATTGGAACTAATTAGAATAGTTTGGCACAGACTAGATGGGCTGAAAGGCCTGTTTCTGCACTTTAGTGTTCTGTGGTTTAAAAGGAGATTGGACAAGTTCAGATAGGAAAGGAGTAGGGGAAACATGGGCCCAATGCAAGCAAATGTGATTGCTGTTGATAGGTCAGCATGTAGGAGAGGGGCTGAAGGGCCTGTTTCTGAGCTGTTTGATTCCAGTTCTTTTTGAGCTGCAATCTGCTAGTCAGTTGTGTGTGCTGTTTTACTGTTCTAACCTCTGTCTGCCTCTCACTTGCCTGCTGCTGCCCTGCTCCCAGTTTTTTCCCTGCTCTTGCCCACACCTACCATCTGTATGGCGCTCATACACGTGCTTCCTGGAGATGTTGGCAATCTTCCAGCTGATGGGATTCTGGACCGTGCAGGTGTAGTTGATCCTGTTGGACAATTCAACCAACTGCTGGAGATGGGCATCCTGGTCCGAAATCCACTCAAGCTGGGTGTGGTTCCCAGGGGTCCAGTGGAAGCTCTGGTTGTTTCCGGATGCAGCAAAACACCTAAGGGTCAGGTTGCACGATTGTCCGGAGCTAATGTTGGCCACCTCGACCGTGACTTTGGACACTGGTTCTGCAAGGACAGTGAAGAAAGGGATCAATGGGAATCAAGGTGAATGCCATACCTGCCTGTTCCTGTATCTCCCTTCGCGACCCCCTGTTTGACCACCCATTTTCCCATCTCCCATGCTCTGAAACTATTGGGAAAGCCACAATAATCACCAGAGAATGTCCAGCCAGCAGTGCAGCAGGTAATACCACTGCCTCACAGCTCCAGACTCAGGTTCGCCCCTGACCTTGGGTGTGTGTGTGTGGAGATTACAGGTTCTCCCTGGGACTATGTGGGTTCCCCCCGTGCCCTTGCTCCTCCGGTTTCCTTCCACGTCCCAAAGCATACAAATTGGAAGCTTTAAATCTCCCCATGTTGGAAACTCTGTGTGTGTGTGTGTGTGTGTGTGTGTGTGTGTGTGTGTGTGTGTGTGTGTGTGTGTGTGTGTGTGTGTGTGTGTGTGTGTGAATGGGTGGTGGCTGGTCTCAAGAAGGGAGACAGGTTGACATCCAGAATACTTTGGAGGCCTGAGGGGGGATATGTTGAGAGGATTCTCCCTCTGGGGATGGGGGAACAATATCTGGGGGTGGGGGTAGGAGTGAGGGATCAGTTTGGAGAGGTGGTGAAGGCAGGTACAGTGGTTCTGCATGGCAGGAGTGGGAATTAGTAGGGATCTAAAGGTTATGGTGGGGGATTGTGGGAGATTGTATTCGCTCGAGTTCAGAAGAATGAGAGGAGATCTTATAGAAACATAGGATTATGAAGGGTATGGATAGGATAGATGTAGGAAGGTTTTTTGAGCTGGCCGGGGAAACTAAAACGAGAGGACACAGTCTCAAGATTTGTGGGAGTAGATTTAGGACAGAGATGAGGAAAAATAGTTTTTCCCAGAGAGTAGATTCTCTAAGCAGGGAAGTGGTTGAGGCTGCTTCATTAAACATATTTAAAATTTGGTTAGATAAATTTTTACATGATAGAGGAATTAGGGGATATGGGGAGAAGGCAGGTAGGTGGAGTTAGGTCATAAATTAGATCAGCCATGATCTTATTGAATGGCAGAGCAGGCTCGATGGGCCATTTTTGGCCTACTCCTGTTCCTACTTCCTATGTTCCTATTGGGAGGTGCAGGAGCTCCTCTCAATCAGGGCTGACAAGGAGATTGTAAAATATATAACCGACACTGTGAAAGACGGCTGTTATATGAGAGGGTGGCCTGTAGGCTCAGGGACCTAGATTTGACACTAGCTCTTTCAGATTGTGACCAAGCTGGTCTGTGATTTGTCCTCAGTTTGAACAGTCTGAAGCCCACCATCCCACTCCCTCACCAACAGCATGCCACCAGGCCCCTACAATAGGTAGCAGTGATTAGTAAGAGATTACTTAAGTTGGTATGTGAGTGGAAAGAAAATATTTGAAATCCACTTCTTTCGATCAATACTTGCAGTAGATTTTCTCATGCTCTTTTACAAATTGTGTGTGTATATCGTATTAAATTGTGCGCATTTTTTTTACCATGCTCTTCTATACATTGCTTTATTCCCACTATGATTTCACTGCCCTGCTTGTATGTAACACGTCACTCAGAATGTTACCACTGGAGGTTGGAAGCCCCCACCACCTTGCTCCGCGGAGGTAATGTGAAAGGCCACACTGAACCAGTTTTTCTTGGTTCATGTGAACAACCCAACCGGGGTTTAAAAATGGGTCATTCGCATGCCAATGTAACAGGTTTCCAATGTGAAAAGGCCTACTGTACCACTGGGAAGACGGAGAAAGATAAATGATTTAAATGATTGAAGTGGGATTTGAATCAAAAGGAGGTTTTGAGTGTGTGGTGGAAGTACTCGGGCAGACTTCTTGTTCAGATGTCTGCTGCTTGTGAGTAAAGCTCTGCTGTTTCCAACTATGCAGTTCCATCAATTAGCTGGCCATTTGCTGGGGTGGATTTACTTCACCATGAACCACCATCTTTTGTTTAATTTGGTCACTAAAAGTCAAACATTGGTGACTCCATCACCAGTTCATCATTCATTAGCTCATCAGTCGGTGGTGGATGACTTTTTGACTGCGTCTCAAAGGCCTGGGAGCCTCACCCTCACCTTTGAGGAATCCAAGAGGCTTTGGCAGATTGCCAGGGAGCCAGTTCATGAAGCACCTGAGGATTTCTGTTCTTCACTCTACTATCCCGTCTGGATAACAGACTCACATCTCGGGGAATGTGGAATGGTGTCCTCTGAGGAGGATTGAGCGAGTATGGCTTCAGTCAACATGAGACTTGCCCTGTCCTACTGTGGATTGTTGTTTTGTACAATTGTCTGATCTGTTTGTTTTTTGCAAATATGCCAGACCCGTCTTCCAAAAGACCTGGGCCCTACAGGAGATACGCTGGCTTAGCGACTTCAATGACCCCTGAGGCCAGGAAATCGTTTGTATCACTGGAAGACCAGAATGCGGTTATGATTCTGATCCCCAACTATGATGGTTGGAAAATGCACAAAGGCAATGGTGGAGTGCAATGGATGTGAAAATGGAGGGTAAATCCATGACTTGTCTATGAAACAGGAAGGCAGTGGGCTTAGTCACGTGTTGAATCGATTCTTGGACTCACCAGTCATCTTACACTTCAGCGGCTTGGTTGAGACCATGTTTCACAGAGATATGGAGCAGGTAAGGGTGCATCCCCTAGGCGCATGCTTGAAGGGGCTGCTCCTTGGGTTCTGGCGGCATTTCAGCCCCATGGTCCTGATCTATGGGCACCCAGTATGGAGGGTCAGTCAAGGGTTGTCCTTGTCAATCTGGCCTGGGCCTGGCCTAGATAGGCTAAAGCAGCAGGTAGTCGAGGGTGCAGTTCGGGCTGATTGTCTTCCTCTCTCGGAGAACACCTGTGTGCCCATGTATCCCTGGAGAAGGAGCACTCAGAGCTCACAGGAAGCTTGAGGGTCTCTGGGAATGGGTTGTCACCCAAGGGTTTAACGGTATCAATGGAGATAATCAATCTCTAACCTATGTTTTGTGTGAGTAGACCGACTTGTAGATGAATATAGTTCTTGTCAAATTTGAACAGTTAATAATAAAGGGGTGGAATTGATTTACTGTCAAAAAGGCAAAAACGGGGTGGGAGCTCCAGATTATGGGAGGGGCAGTGAAGGAGGGGCAGTTGGTGATGGTGCACCAAGCTGGAAGAGAGTGAGGGAGCACCACACACCACACAGTGGGAGTGGTGGTGAGGGATTTCTACACTGTGGGAGGGGCAGTGAGGGAGCTCCATACTTCGAGAGAAGTTGCAGGAGCTCCACGCTGTGGGAGAGGTGATGATGGAACTCTGTGTTGAGGGAGAGGTGAAGAGGGAGCTCTGCACTGTCAGAGGGGATGTCCACTGTGGGAAATGAAGAAGTGAGGAGTGGCTGGGGTTGCCTCATGCAGTGACCATATGCCTGGAGGGAGACCTGATCTTTCCAATCCTCGGATGTAGTGACCACCACGATATAGGTGCCCACATCTTCCTGCTTCACGCTGTCTATCCAGAGGGTGAAGTTGTCCAATAGCCTGACTTGGCCACTAAACTGGTTGGTAAGAAAGTACTTTCCTCTCTTCTCATCTGCTTCATAGTGAACAATGCTGGTTAACTGTTTCTGGCTCTTAAATTTCCAGCTAATCTCTGCTTCCTGGGGAAGAGGATCCAAGTGTACCGGGATCCAGGCCTGATGGTGCAAGCTGGCATTAACTGGATAATCTGGAGTCTTCATGTTGAAGGCAAAAGTGGCTGGGGAGGGAGATAGCATAGGGCTTCCCATTCCTCTGCCCAACCTCTTTCACTCACCCCACCCTCTCTCTCACACCCCCACCTTCCCTCTCCAACTCACCCTCCCTCTAGCACCCCCTTACACTCTCACACCCACTCTTTCACCCCCATTCTGCCCCTCACCCCTCTCCCTTTATCTCATCCTCACTCTCCCTTTCTAACCTCCACTCTTCCTCTATCACCTGACCCTCTCAGCTCACTTCCACTCCCTCACACACTCCCACCCTCCACCCACCCTACACCTCTCACCAACAACTCTCACCCACTCTTTCTCTCATCATCCACATTCTTTCTCACACCCTCACTCCCTCTTGCCCCTACTCTCCCACTCTTACCCCCATCCTCCATTGCACACCCATTCCCTTTCTCACATCCAATCCCTTTCCCACCTCCACCCTCCCTCTCACCCCCACCCCACCCTCCCTCTCCCACATCCACTCTCCTTTTCTCACCCCCCACTCCTCATCCCTCTCACTCACAACCAACCCTCCCACCCTCCCTCTCTCCCCCCACTCCTCCCTCTCTCACCTCCCTCCTTATCTCTCACCTCCCACCCCCACTCCATCTCTCACTGCCACTTCTTCACCCCTACTTTCCCTCTCTCACCCCTCTCCCTTATCACACCATTCCCTCTCTTACCCCCACTCCTGCTCGTGGCAGTCCTCTATGCACCTGATGCCATTCTAACATCAGCTGTCCAGGATCTTGTTACCTTCTGTTAAAGGTATTAATCTATTTGGAGTCAGGGGAGTTTTTAGGGACAGCCCCATTTTGATACCTAAATATTCGTTAATTTTATTCCAAATGGCAATGACTTGTTTTAAAATAGGGCTGCCTACTTTTCTAGATAATAATTTAGCATCCCATTTATAAATAACGTCCTCTGCCACCTTCTCCCCCACCATGTGCAAGCCAACTTGTGCCCAGGATAGTACATCCCCACCCTTGAAGAGTGAGGCAGTATATCATGACTGGGCTGCCCAATAATATTTCTTAAAGTCTGGCAATTGTAAACTACCCAGATTGTAATTCCAAGTCAATTTTTCCAGAGAGACTCTGGGCACCTTTCATTCTATAGGAATGTTCTTACCCATGAGATCAGATTTTGGAAGAATTTCCATGGTAATGCTACAAGCAATGTCTGAAAGAGGTATTGAAGCCTTGGCAACACATTCATTTTAATACAGTTGACCTCGCTCAACAAGGTTATTGGCAGGGGCATCCACCTATTCAAGTCCTCCTCAATCCTTTCCAGCAAGGGGGTATAATTCAATCTGTATAAATAATTCATGTTGTTATATATTCTTACTCCTAAATATTTGATTCTGTTTTGTGGCCGCTTTGAATAACTGTTTTGCTGACATTGACTGTAGTCCCCCTTGATGAGTGGTAAAATTTTACTCTTGTTCCAATTAACCTGTACCCAGAGATCTCCCCATAGTCCTCCAGTGTAGAGTGCAGCCTAGAAAATGAATTTACCGGGTCTGTAAGATATATCAGTACATCTTCTGCAAATAAATTGATGTCATGTTCTTCCTGGCCTGTTCTAAAACCTTTAATATCTGGGTCCCATCTAACGGCTTTGGAAAATGTCTCCTTGGCCAGTATGAACAGGGCTGGAGATAGCAGACATCCTTGTCTACTTGATTTTGTCAGTAGGAATGCCGGAGAGATTTATCCATTGGTCACAACTTTGCCCTTGGATGCATGGTACAGAACCCTTATCTAATTTGTAAAAGTTGGCCCTAACCCAAACCTTTCCAGCACTTTGAATAGAAAATTCCACTCCAGTCTATCAAATGCCTTTTCTGCATCCAAGGCCACAGCCAGATCCCTCTCGTTTCTGGTTTGTGTCAGATGCATTATATTCAACAGTCTGCCAATATTGTTCATTACCTGTCTCTCTTTTGCACAAAGCCTGCCTGGTCTTTGTTCATGAATTTTGGCAAATAATTAGACAAGTATTTTATAATCTGTATTTAACAGTGAAATAGGTCTAGAGGAGGGCAGCAATAGTGGATCTTTGTCTTTTTTGAATATCATCATAATGATTGCTGATGTAAAAGATTCTGGGAGGGTATGGGTCTCAATTGCCTGGTCCACCACCTCCATATAGAGGGGTATCAGTAAATCTTTAAATTCCTTATAGAACTCAGGTGGAAACCCATCCTCCTCTGGAGATTTGTTAGTCTGCAGGAGTTCAATGCTTTCCCTATCTCTACCTCTGTGAAAGGAAGATCTAGGTTATCATGTTCTTCTGGATCCAAATTTGGAAGCTCTAATTTGGTCAGGAACCTGTTAATTTTATCAGATCCCCCTGTTAGTTCTGATTTGTATAAACCCTCATAAAATTCCCTGAAGGTGTTAATCTCCTTTGGTTTGTATGTTGTCCTGCCCTTCCCAATTGATTATGTCCTCAACTGCTAAGAGAGGATTTTATGGGCTTTCTCCCCCAATTTTTGTTTTGGCCTCATTTTAGCCTTTTCCACGTTATAAGTTTGAAGCGTATTATACTTCATTTTCTTGTTTGCTAGAGCCCTATCGTGGTCCTCTGAGCCTGATTTATGATACTCCTTTTCTAAGTGAGCAATTTCTTGCTCTAATTCATCCACCTCCCTCATATATTCTTTCTTCACTGCCTTAGTGTAACCAGTTATTAGGGCTCTCAAATATGCTTTGAGGGTATCTCATAGAAATAATTTATTTGGAGCAGAGGAAAAGTTGTCCTCGGAAAATATGTCTCTGAATTCTTATAAAACTACAAAACTCCAGCTTCTTTAACAGCAACACATTAAGACGCCACCTGTATGCTGTATCCTGCTTCTCTGGCATTTCTATTGTTAGTGTCAGGGGTTAATGCTCTGAGAGAAGTCTCACTATGTACTCAGCTTCCATGATCCTACTCTCTATATGGGCTGAAGCTAGGAAAAGGTCAATTCTAGAATAGGAGTCATGTTGTTTTGAGTAGCAGGAATAATCCATCTCCCTTGGATGCTTCCGCCTCCACACGTCTATCAAATTCAGCTCCTTCATTCAGTCAATGGTAGACTTTGCTGCTTTGGTTTTAGTTATTTTCTTTGTTGACTTATCTAAGACGGGATCTAGACAAAATTAAAATCTCCCCCAATGCAGAAGTTCTCTTTTCCCTCTGCCAATCTCAGGAAAGAGCTCTGTATGAACTTTTTGTCATCAAAATTGGGGGCATATACATTTACTAAGGTCCAGGATTCTGAATATATCTGTCAGTGCACCATTACAAATCTTCCTGTTTTATCTGTGGTCATGTTCTGCACTCTCACCAGAGCACACTTTCCTATCAAAATTGCCACCCCCACCCTCCTGCAAGTGAACTGAATGAGGAGGATATTATCTGACCCACCCAGCCCTTTTTAATTTTGGGTGCTCCCACTCTGTCAACTGTGTTTCCTGAAGAAAGACCAGATCTAATCCCATTTTTTAAATGTGTGCCAAAACTCGTTTCCTCTTTATTTTCCAGTTCAAACTATTAACGTTAAAACTATCGTATTTCATGTTCTTGATCATTGATCCAATTCACGCTCTCTTCATGTCTCCGCCATCCCTTGTCTGTTCTCGCCCAACCTTATTCCTCCAGCCATGAATTTCAGTCCACCGGGCCTGCAGCAAACCCTGAAATGGTCAAACAAAGACCGGGGCCATATCCCCCAGAAGGGCAAGTAAAAAAAAAAGAAAGGTTCGACAAAAGGAAAGGAAGAAAAAGAAAAAAAAGACAACATAAAATACTACACCAAACTTAAACCCCTTATCCATATACTATACTTTCCTTCCCCTTCCTCCCCCAAACCTTTGGTAACTTTACCCTCAATACTATCACCATCCCCCTCGTTTCCAAAGGTTGTGCATTTTGCACCCATCTACCTCTCACCACTCTC
Source organism: Narcine bancroftii (assembly GCF_036971445.1). Lineage (NCBI taxonomy): Eukaryota > Metazoa > Chordata > Chondrichthyes > Torpediniformes > Narcinidae > Narcine > Narcine bancroftii. The sequence goes on from NC_091473.1 coordinate 216,317,820, forward strand.
TACCCCACTCCTCCCAGACCACTTCCTTTTCATACCTTCTTCCCATAATTTATTTACAAATCTAACTGTTAATTCTACTATTACTTTATAGTTATTTTCAACAATATATTCTTATAAACAACTAAAATACTGTCATTAACCATTAGGCACTACCCCCATGTATATTATTTCTAGCAGACTGGCAGCTGCTTCACAAATTCCCAGGTCTCTCTGGCCTCCGACAAAAACTTTCTTTCACCTCCTGGCATTATAAGTTTTAGGGTTGCTGGGTACTAATCTCTTTACATCAGCAATCATTATGAGGATGGGGGTAAGAGTGGGAAAGTAGGGACAAATTCGTTCCCTTTCAGTTTTGCCATCTTCTTTATTGGATCAAATTCTTTCCTTTGCTTAAGGAGGGCCACGCTTATATCTGGATAAAGTAGTATCTTTTCTCCCCTCCAGTTCCATCAGCACCCCCTCGCTTTCATCCTGAATGCCGCTGCCCTTAAAATCTTCTCACGATCCAGGTGACGCAGAAGCTTCACCAGGACCAAGCATGGTCTCTGTCTGGAGCCCAGGCACGGGAAGGGAGTCCGATGGGCTCTCTCTATCTCTACCATATCCCCTAGTTGTTCCTTTTTCAGGACCTCTAGGAGCCAATGCTGGAAAAAAGCCATGGGATCTTTCCCCTCCCAAATCTCCAACAGCCCCACAATTTTAATAGTATTCCTCCAACTGTGGTTTTCTAGAATATCTATCCTCTGCCAGAGATGTCCCCTCTCTATTTCACATGCGGCAAATTCGATCTCCAGATTATTGATTCTGTCCTCGATATTGCCAGTTCTGTCGTCCAATTCAGTTATCCTTCCTGATAAACCAGTTAGGGCAATCTCCCATTTGTCCATTTTATTGTATAGCTCCCCAGTCTTTTCTTTTAAATCCTTGGCCAGTGTTCCCTCCATGCTCAGCATGGCCTGCAATATGCCCTGCAGTGAGGAGTCCATGCCCCCTCCCCTTCTTATTGACACCAGGCTGCTACTGTAGTGAGTCCTAGGTCTACCGCCAATGTCTCCCTCCAAGCTGTCGTCTGACTCTTCCTCACTGGGATTCACACTGGAGCCATTCCCTGATGCAGGGTAAAAGTCTCCAGCATCCCCCATATGAGTCTGTCAGGCACGCTTCGCCCACTGCTTTCGGGGGGGGAGGAACATGATGTGCACTGCACTTCGGAGTTCAGTTTCCCCCCCATGGGCTCCTCATCTCTCCACGCTCAGTCGGAGTCCACACCGGTGGGTTTCCCTGGTTCAGGCTCACCTGACGCCAACTTCTTACCCAAGAAGTTGTGCCTTGCACAATCTTGGCAGTTTGGGGCCTCCTTTGTTGGGCCATCTCGGGCATCGGCTTGGAGCTGGAAGCGCCACTTGACTTCCTCAAGGCAGGCTCGTTCTGGCAGTGCCCGTTCCTCCCAGCTTGCTGGCTGTCTTTCCTTGATTGGAGCTTTTCTTCCCCATTAGAGTAAGGTAGGGGCCTTTACTGAGACTTATTGGTTGTTTTCTTAGAATTGCTTAGACTTTTAAACTGTTTTTTCCTCTTTCGTCTGGGAGCTCGGGCGGGGGGGGCGGGGTCAACGTCCTACTGCTGGCTCCTCATCATGTGACCTCCAAGAAGGTTCTACATTTCTCAGAGTGTAACCAAAAGCAGATACAAAGTGAGTGATTAAAGGTTTTAATATTCAGCAACATCGGGCATGTCTCTACATGCTTCTGGCCCAGATCCAAGGCTGGTATGGAAGGAGGAGACGAGGGCTATCAACCTTTAATGGGAATCTATGGGGAGGAGTTACAGGGTCGGAGGTGGACCAGCTTGTACACCAATGTTTCTCAACTTACTAATCACAGAACACGTATGGCATAGAGATTATTTAAAGTGGTATGTGAGTGGAAAGAAAAAGGTTGAGAACCACTGCTGTACAGTCCAGTGAGGTCACACCTGCACTGCCATATTCCACCACACAGAGGAGAACAAGGAGTTGCCCAGAATGAATAATCCGTGAGGGGAGTTAAGCAAAAGGTCTGCAGATGCTGGGGCCAAGTACAAAACACAAATGTGCCAAGGAAACTCAGCAGTTCATGAAGCATCTGTAGGAAGTAATGTGCAACCAACATTTCAGGCCTGCGTCCTTTGTCAAGTTATGAGATAAAAACAGTCAATAGCCTGCATAAAAAGGTGGGCGGAGGAAAGGAGGGGTGAAGGGGCAGGGAGAGGAGTACTGGCTAACAGGTAAAAGGTTACAGGTAGGAGGGTAGAAGGGAAAAATGCTGAGAACTGAAAGGGGAGAGAGTAGCACTCTTTGGAGAAGGAAGGGAAGGGAGTGGGGAGCCGGAGGAAAGGAGACAGGGATGGGAAGAGAGAGACCAGAGAGAGGGTTAACAGGAATTGGAGAGGTCGATGTTAATGTCATCTGGTTGGAGACTGCCCAGAGGGAATATCAGGTGTTGTTCCTCCAATTTGCAGGTAGCCTCAGTTTGGCAATGCATAAGGCCATGGATAGACATGTTTGGTGTGGGAATGGCATGTGGAATTGAAATGATTGGCCACTGGGAGTTCCCCACTGTTGCAGTGAACAGAGTGAAGGTGCTCAATGAAATGATCTCCCAGTCTCTCTGTTGCAGAGGAGGCCACAATGGGAGCACTGGATGCAGTAGATAACCCCTACAGATTGCTTCACTTGGAAGGGCTCTTTGGGGCTCCAAATGGTGGTGATGGAGGAGCCATGGGCATAAGTCTAGGACAAGAGGGCAAAACTTCAGTATTGAAGGTTGTCCAATTTGAACAGAAATGTGGAGAAATTTCTTTAGCCAGAGGGTGGTCAATCTGCAGAATTTGTTTTTTTACCACAGGTGGCTAAGAAGGCTAGGTCATTGGTATATTTAAGATAGAGATTAATAGGTTATCAAAGGTTATGGGCAGAAGGCCAGGGAGTGGAAAATTGGATCTGCATTTGGCAAGGCAGAGGTGATGGACTGTCCATATCTGCTCCTACAGTATATCTTAGTCTTATGGCTGTGGGTGGGTAGGGGCGGTGATGGGGAAAGGATATCCGTGGGCTGTGGGTGGGGAGGGTTGGTGAAAGGGAAGGATGTCCATGCGTTTGGATGGGGATGGTTAGTGATGGGGGTGGGTGTCATGGACTGTGAGTGGTGTGGGTCGATGATAAGGGATATGGGTATCTGTGGGATGGGGAGATTCAGTGGGTTGTTGAACTTGTACTTATTGTAAATGTGAACATTTATTCATCCAATATTATTTTTTAATTTTGGCATATTATGATCATTTATTTTTTACTATTGTAGTTGGTGTACCCAACATACGTGTTTGACATCAGCAAATAAGAATTTCAGTGCATCTATACATTGTATTTATTCAGACGACAATAAACTCTCAGCATCGTCAATGTTCAGTGGGTCTACACATTCAGCAGATGATCCTGCTCTGAGTTGTGTGGTCAAGGGAACTTTTACCTTTAATCCCACTATGTCACTCGAGCGAGCGCTTCAGCAGCATCAGTACGAGAAGCAGGGGGAGTGGTAATTGAACCAGCTGTGATGACGAGGCTGTAAAGGAAAGGATGTTCTTCAATGATCAAACCAAACATGGGATGATAGGAAGAAAAATTGGGAAGAAGTGTATGGAGATTGCGGAGCAGATGGGTTTTGAGATGGGGAAAATTGTAGGGAGAATGGGGTAGAGGATGGGATTCGGGGCAGAGAGTGGGGATGTTCAGAGACGAGGGAGGGGTGGGTTGGGAGTTTGGGAACCAAGAGAAGAGTTAGGGTGGGTGGGCTGTGGGCAGCAATTGGGAGGGTAGGCAGTAAGATTAAAAGGGATAGGTTGGGATAAGGGTCAAGGAAGTGGAGAGCTAAGGTGGGGATGGATAGGAAGGGCTTTGAAGGGTTGGATTAGGGGAGGAAAGATTGGGTAAGGTGCAGAAGGAGGAGAGCGAGGGAGGACTGGGCATACATGTGAAAGGGTTTGGTGGGATATAGGGACTGGGGAAGCATGACAGAGGGAGTTGTTGGCAGGGAGGAGCTGCTGAGCCATTGGGAGGGGCTGAGCAGCCAGACGGGGGAAGGGTTTGCTCTGTGCTGCAAGATTGGGATATGGAGAGGAGAGAGGAGTATGATGAAGGAAGAAGTTATTGAGCAGGATAGAGGGAAGGATGTGGAGTGGGACAGGGAAGAGCCATGAGAAGTCAGAGGGAAGCAGAGTGAGAGTGGTGGATGAAGTACAGAGTGGGACGCAAGGAATGCTGTGAAATGATGCAGGGAGAGTGCAGAGTAGAAGGGAAGGAATGGTCAGAGTGGAACTGAGGGTAGCATATTGAGAGACAGAACAATGCGTCATGGAGACAGAGGGTTGGTGTGCAATAAAGGGAGCAGACAGAGACGGTGCAAGGAATGGGGAGCAGAATGGGGATGAATGGAAAGGTTGAGTGGAATGGAGTTAGCTGTCAAGGGGAGGGATGGAAAGAGTGTTTGGAACAGTTCAAAGATCAAGGTTGAAAGGGGTCATATGTTGGACTGGAGCAGGACACTGATTGGTGTAAAATAAGACAGAGGGAGGGGGTTGATATGGGAAAGATGAAAGGTCAGATGGGAGAGAGAGTGGATATGAGTGGGACTGAGGTGAGATGATGAGTGTGAGAGAGATGAGAAAGGGGTAGGTGTGGAACAGAGAGCAATGCACAAGGCAGAGGGAAGAGTCAGATGGGATTGATTGATGGAATGTGATGCCCGATAAGGTAAGGGATCTGTAGGGTTGGAAAAAATGGTGCAGAGGGATGGAGGTAGTGGTGAAAAACTGGAGCAATCTGGAGAGGTGTGAGAGAGTGAAAAAGGCAGAGGCTGAGCAGCTTGAGTGGGGCAGTGAGAATTAGTGGCTTGTGAGGATGGAGTTGGAGCCTGATGGCAGGAGAGGATAGAAATTAATGGCTGGGGGGAATTCAACCTCACCCACCAAAAACATACAACTGCATATTGCGATAGATGTCTCGGCCCTGATTAAACTTGGCATGGAGGTAATACCAGCCGGAGTCAGCAGCACGGATCAAGCCCAGCACCAGTGTGCCATTGTTGTAGACCTGCACCCGTTGCCTGTAGGTGCCCCGACACTCCTGCTGGTCAGGTAGGTTCCAGGTGCAGATGACTGAGGGCAAGGACCTTGGTGACTTGCGGAAGTTCCACTGCAGGTAAATGGGCTCCTGCTTCAGAATGAAGGTCATAGTGACATTGGAATTCAATCGTCCGCATGAGTAGTCCGAGGTCAGGGTGACGCCATGTGCCAGGCCTGGGAATGAGGGAGTAAGTCAGAGTGACACAGATAGTGACACAAAGCCTCACTTCAAACCCAGACACTGATATAAACCCTCACCCTGATCCTGGACAGTGACAAAATCCTTCACCCTAGATATTGACACGACCTCTCATCCCGACCCTGGACTGCCACACAATCCCTCAACATGGCCTTGGATGGTGACAAAACCCTTTACCCTTAACAATGACATGGCCCCTCACCCTAACCCTGGACACTGACATGGCCCCTCACCCTGACGCTAATTTGTGACATTACCCGTCATTTTGGACTGTGACATAACCCCTCACCATGGTTCTGGTCAGTGATACAACCCCTCACCCTAAGTTTGGACAGTGACATGACTCCTCACCTAGATAGACAAAGATGTAATTCTTCATCCCAACTCTGAACTGTGATTCAACACCTCACCTGGAAAAAAATGGCTGGAAAGAGACCCATGGAGAGCAATGAAACTTAGTGTTCCTCCGCAGGGTTCTACCATCCAGTCCAACTACCAAAGGCTCTGTTCAGGCTTTAAGTAGACTGTTAAAAGAGCCAACGATGGTTTATTTTAAAATCCTGAGGCTGTGGGGTCTGGGTCCAAGATGGCTGCACCTACGTTTGGGAGTAGTTTGAGGGGTTGCAGACTTTGGGGAATCAGAGGAGAAGACCATGTGACCCATGTGACGGTGACCAAAGGGGGGGACCAGTGATGGGCTTTGCAGCTTTAGAACACACAGGGGCTGTTGGTGACTCGAGGCGAGGAACCCACACAGGTTGCGGGCTGCTGGCGACTGCGGTCAAAGGGCCCACAACAGGCGGTAGACTGCTCGAGACCATCTCGAGACTGCCTAAAAGGGTACCAGGTATTGGAACTGAGATGTGAGAGGGTGCTGAAGGCTTCGTGATCATGTTGGAGTTTGGATCTGGAGTTTGGGCTGTGGATGGTTTGGATTGGAATGTGTGTGGCTGTGGGAAGGCTGGAGGCGAATCCATAGACACTCGATGACTCGGTTGGGGGGGGTGGGGGGGGGCACTATCTTCCTCTTCTCCTTCTCTGACTATAAGAGGTACCTAGTAATACTGCTGATAGCGAATCTGTCTGCCTTATGACTAAAGCTAGTTTTGTGTAATATTTACACGTGTTTTCTTACAATAAAGGAATTTTGACCTCTTGCTCTGAGCCCAGAGAGCAGACACTGAAATGAACCATCTTGCCAACCCAGACAGTGATAAGGGCCTCACACTCATCCTGGACCACAACACAACCCTCATCCAATCATGGAGACAGAGAGGGTTGGCCAGAGAAGTGACTTCTCACCCAAACACTGGCAGCACAGTTAGTGCAACGATTAGCGCAATGCTATTATAGTACCGGTGACATGGATTTGAATTTGGCACTGTCTGTAACGAGTTTGTACATTCTCCCTGTGTCAGCATGGTTTCCTCCCACCTTTCAAATCATATTGGGGTTGAAGGTTAATTGGGGTATTTGGGCGGCACGGGCTCATGAGCAGAAAGGGTCTGTCATTGTGCTGAATGTCTAAATATATGAAGAAACATAACCCTTCACCCTAACCCAGAATGTGATATGATCCCTCACAATGTCCCAGTACAGCAATGTAACTCCTCACCCTGACACTAGACAGTGACGACTTCACCCCAACTCCAAACATGACACAATTCCTTATCCCAATCCTGGACAATGCCACAATCTCTCATCAAGATTCAATTTCAATTTATTGTCATGTAATTTAAGTGCCGTATTGCACAAAATTACTTTTGTCTGCTGTGTGGCAGACAGATTCGCCATCGGCAGAAATTGCCTTTTTAAAAAAAATTTTTCACACTATGAACCATATTAACCAAAATACACACAAACATTGAATATACACAGTGTCATTTTCTCCCCTTTCCCCCCTCCCTTCCCTCCCTCCTTTCCACGCCCCTCTCTACCCACTAAACATTCAACATATACAATAAACCCATTAAACAATGTCATCACACAATGAAAGGCAGAAACTGCCTGAAGCACTTCTTACAGTCAGAGAAAGAGAAGCAAGAGAAAGGCTCCCGCCCAGAATCACCAGGGATTTGTGTCTGTCACAGTGTCTGTGCGTTTTCCTCCAGTGCTCTCGTAATCTCCGCAGACACACAGAATCCAGTCCAAACCATCAGCAACCCAAGCTCCAGATTCAAATGTCCGATACCATTAGGAACTCTTCAACATTCTCGGGACTCTCTCGCATCCCGGTTCCGATAGCTGGTACTCCTTCAGCCAGTTTCAAGCCAATCTCCAGCAGTGCACAGCCAGATGCAAGTCCCTCGACTACAGTCTCCAGCAGCCCACAGCCTCCAGTAGCCCACAGCCTCCATGGGTTCCTTGTATCGAGTCACCAGCAGCCCGCCACCTGTGTATTCCTCAGCCACAGAACCCCTCACTGGTGGTCACCGTCCCATGGGTTATCTCCTCTGCTTCTCCTTCTGTTCCCTATGTTCTTTCTGTTCCCTTTCATTTTAAAGTAAACTTCTCGTAAATGCCCACCCACTGTCAGTCGCCCCCCTCCCTCGCTCCCGGCTTCCAGCACCAGAGCGGTTCCAGCGACATGGGAGATTATGTGTAAGGAAGACAGCCATTGCTCCCACACTCTCGCGGTAGTGGCACATCACTGCCCCTATTCATGGCAGTGGCACATTGCAGCCTCCCCCTCCCCTCCACTCCAATCACAACAGTATCGCCCCACCTTACAGCAGCGGCACATTGAGGCAGCACCAAGAGAGCATATAGTGCATTTGCCAGCCAGGGGTTTCCCTGTGATGCACGCACGAAAGCACTGACATCACCAGAGTAACTGGGAGTGCCAGTTCCCCTTTCAAATCAGTGGAGGACGACACCCAGGAAAGTTTTACTGGGTTCCCTGACCACCTCTGAGGTAGGACTGGGACCTGTGTGGATTTTGACCGGGCTCCAGTTCAGCCCTTTCAAATAGCCCTCTTCCTGGGTCTTCAACTTAGTAAATTGCCCAAATAACCTCATTTTACAAGGCAATTTGAAAGGATCTAGGCACAGTCTCCATATAGACTCTCAACTGTAACATAAACCCCACCCCAACCCAGAACTGCGGCACACTAACTTTCATCATGACATGGTGATGTGCCACAACTGCCGACCCAACCCTAGACACAATATGGCCCCTCACTCTGATATGCTAATAATTCTTCACCCTGATCACAGAATGATATACTAAACCCTGGAGAGTGATACAACCCTTCACAATGGACCCGAAATGTGGTGTGACAACTAAACATTTCCCAGACAGTGAGATTTTGAGTCATACTGACATTGAATACAGGGTACCCCACCCCGATCTAGTCAATGACATGATCCTTCATCCTGACCTTGAGCAGTGACATAGCCCTCATCCAACTCGAGATGGTGACATGACCAGTTAAACGCACGGCGACATGATTTCTTATCCTGATCATCAACCCTGACCCCAACAGAAAAAGGCCCCTCTCATTGACCCTGGACAGCTACGCAACCCCTCACCCTAACCAGTGAGTGATAAGACCTCTCTCCTCAGTCTAGTGACTAGATCCCAAACCCAGGTAACAACATGTCTTATCTACCTGAACCCAGATTGACCTCAGACAGAGACACGGCCCCTTACCAAGACCCCTCACTTTGACATCGACACCACCCTGAATAGGAATAGTGACTTGCCTCAATCCTGGTAGTAACGCGACCACTGACCAGACCTCAGAAGTGACAAGAGGTTTCACCCTGACTGTGAATACTGATATTAACTCTTATCCTGATCTGCCACTCTGGCATGACTACCCATCCTTACCCCTCACCATGACAATAGGACATTTTGCCCCTCAGTTTGGTGCTGAACATTTTGGCCCACTGCCGCACTCACTGTCTGCTGTCTGAACCTGTCCCGCCGCACTGCCTAAAACACCAGTGTTGCAGCTCTGCCTGAATCCCTGGCCTTGCAGATACTCCCTTCCCTCAGGAAACCGCTCCCATAACAAACAAGGGCTTTTTGTAGCTTATACCAATATATTAAAATTATTAAAAAGTCAGGGAACAATCAAAAACAAGCATTTTTGGTAAATTATAATGATATATTTATTATATTTATTGTAAGTTCAATTACGATATGTTGGAATATATAATTAATTGAACTTAAAATTATTAAAACATTAAAAACACTTGTTAAAAACACTCCAGTTGTTGTAAAATAGATTCTTTGTTCTGCACATCTGACTCAACTCACTGCAACCACTGTGACTAGAACCACTGTCACCGTTCTCTCTCTGCAGTGTCGTTCACACAGTTTTTGACAAGAGATTGTGATAAAACGATAGAAAATACAACCCACTGTTAACCAAACAAAGCCGTCTATCGTCACAACCCTCAGTACAAGTGATGGGGGCAGATAGGTGTTATTAACAAGAAACTTGCATACACATATATTTCATTAATTTCCTGCAATATATTGTTAATAACAATGACCGTTAGATCTGCTGCTGCCATTGCCACCAGGGGAGCAGTTTCCTGTGGGGAGGGAGTTTCTGAAATGCCTGGGTTAAAGCAATTCAGCAACACTGGGGGTTGCTGGGCCAGCGCCAAACTGTGGGAGCCAAATGTCTGAAGGGTTCCAAGTCTTTTTTTTCGCCAAAACGTCCAATTCCGGACAATAGCCCTCAAAAGTCAAAACTAGAGGGCAAACACTCCGGGCGAGGAAGGCAAGATTTAAAATGTACCCAAGGGATAGATTTTTCAATGAAAGGTGGCAGTTATGTGGAATGAGCTGCAAGATAGAGGAAGATGAAATGATAGAGGCGGGTACAATCTAACACTTAAATGACCACTGAAGGATATTTAACTCGGAACATCAAGAGGAAAAAGCTTAGGGGTTGGTAAAAATACTGCAGGTTCAAATCCGAGAGAGTGGGGAATGGAGATACAACTCCTCTTATTCCCCTTTCTCTTTTTCCCTGATTCCTCCCTGGCTCCTCTACTCCCATTTCCCCTGGCTCCACTACTCCCTTGTCCTCCAATGCCCCTCCCCCGGCTCCTGTACCCTTCTATCCCCCATCCCCAACTCCACTACACCCATGTTCCTCCCCTCAACTCTACTACTCCCGTCTCTCCCCTCCATTTCCGACTCCACTACTCCAGTGTCCTGTTTCCCCACCCGACTCCACTACTCCTTCTGTCCCATTTTCCCACTCCGACCCCACTACTCCCTTGCCTTCCAGGCCCCCTGCCTCCTCTATTCCAACCCTGGCCCCTCTGCTCCCTGTACCCCCGGCTCCACTTTCAGCTGCCCTCTCCTTCTCCATTTGCATCTACTCCTTGCATGGCTCCACCCCATCTACTGGCTGCTCCCCACCTCCACTGGCCAGCTTCCAGGACCCACCTCCATTTATCCAGTTCTTGTCCCCACCCCATTGGCCCTGTCTGCACCCCCACTGGCTGCAGACCCACTTCCACTGGCCCGGTCCCTGGTCTCACCCCCATCGGTCCTGTCCACGGAGCCATCCCCATTAGGCCCATCGCCAGACCCACCTCCATCCAAATGCCCAGTCCCCACACCCACTCCCATTGGCCTGGTCCCCAGACCCACCCTCATTGGCCCCGTCCCTGGACCCACCTCCATTTGTCCCCACACCCACCTGCACTGGCCCCACAGACCCACCCCTACTGGTCCTGTCCCCAGACCCACCCCCATTGGCTCCACCCCCACGGGCCCTGGACCTACCCCAATTTGTGCAGTTCAGGGACCCACCCCCATTGGTCCCGTTCCCACCCCTATTCCCTGGACCCACCTTACCTGCGAACAGCACCACGAGGACACTAAAGGCGAACGAGGCCATCACTCGGCGCCAACTGACTGCCAGGCTGACTCCGCACGCCTCCACTCACCAATAGGAAGCGGCCGCTACCTGATGGTGCCGCCCTCCTGGTTTCCGCCAATCAGAAGCTGGATCCAGACCGCTCGTTCTTTGATGACGGGAGTCCGAGTCAGCGGCCAACGCTCGACGCCTGGAGGGAGTGGGGTCATGGGGTGACCCCAGACTCAGGTCCCCTCTCCATCCCGCCTCAGCCTTGACACCAACCCGACACTGGCACCTGTTCCCTGACTCTGATGCCGCCTCCTTCCCTTTAAAGTGCTGATTCCCAAATTTGACACGAGATCTTGACCCTCTTCACCACACACTGCTCCAAAATCTATAGATCCTGATTGACTCCTAACCCAGGGGACGATAGCTCAAACCCTCAACAATCACAAATTTCACTCCAATCCAACTGAGCTCTGAATGGTAATCCCAGACTTCACCCCAACCAACGCAGACACTAACTATTACCCTGGTCTAACTGTTAATCCCATTCCCTGATCCCTCATCCAACTCCAGACCTGACCAATTGACCAATAATCCCAGATCCTGACTCCCTCTCAGTTCAGCCCCTAATCTCAATTCCTGCTCCCCAAACTGATACCAGTCTCTCCAATGATTCCAGACTTTGACCCATAATCTTGCTAGAATCCCATTCCATTGGTCTCAGGGATGTTGGCAGAGGGCAAACTGTCCAATTTAATGTGAGGTTGAAAATGTGTGGTTGGTGGTCTTCCCTTTGTTTGAGAAGCAGAGTACATCAACTCCCATTGCCAGCATGGTGTCCAGAATGGCAAGGTATCAATGTCCCTCTCGATTGGCTCCGCCTTCTGAGTCAAGACACAAAACTCAAATTCTGAACTGTTGTTTACTGGAGAAACAATGCAGACCATTCAAACCAAAAGTGTGACCTGCACCTTGGACCTGAGCTGGAGTCTATCAGCACCGTCAATCGTGGAGCATAGAGGAGGAAGGTCCTTCACACCAGTGGGGCAATGGGAGCAGTGAGAGGATGGCAGTAGTCTTGGGAGGCTGCTGAGGGGGGTCTCAGCTGAGTGAGAGGTGCACAGGCAGCATTTCTGGTCTATTCACACCCTGAGGAAGAAGCAAATGGAAAGACTAGTTTTAAAATTGATGCTACAAAGCATATGCAAGATGCATGGGCAGTGTGGAGGAGACAACTATGGGGTTCTTTCAAAGAATGAGCGATAAAGCAAACAAGGCCAATAGAAGAATTTAAAAAAATCTTAACTAAAGGCAAATCAGTGTTTAAAATTCATTGCAATACACCCTCTGCAGGTCACACAGCATCTACAGGAAGTAATGGGTAATCAACAATTATGGCCAGGGCCTTTTGTCAGGAACAAGTAATAAGAGGCAGGAACCCAAATATAAAGGTCAGGGGAGGGAGAGGAGGAAGGGGCAGGAGGAGGAGGAGGAGGAGGAGAGACAAGAGTTCATAGATGGATACAGGTAAGAAGATAGAAGAGAAAAAAAGCTGAGAAGTTACAAGGAGGCTAGTTACGCAAGAAAGTTTGCATATGCTGGGGGGTCAAGTGCAATACATAAGTGTGAGGGTCGAGGGTAATTTCCAATAGGAGAAAGTTGGAGGAAAGGAGAGACGTGGCTGAGGGGGTTATCGAAAATTTGTGGTCAATGTTAATGCCATTAGGTTGGAAGAAGTTGGAGAAATCCATTCATTTTTGGGGGATCTTATTTCCCAGGCCTACTCGAGAAAGTGGTGGTGAGCTACCTTCTTAAATCACTGCAGTCCTCCTTATGAAGACGGTCCCATTGTGGTGCTGGTGTGAGGGTCCAAGATTTAGACCTCGACTCAATGAAGGAGAATGATGTGCAAACATCATGCCACCTTACAAGCCAGCTCTGTTATTCATTGGTCAATCTTCTATGTCAGTGTCATTTACTCCCTGGAATTGAGAAGGACAATAGGGATTTTGTAGAAACATGCAAAATGATGAAAGAAAGAGACAAGATAGAAGCAGGAAAGTTGTTTCCACTGGTAGGTGAGACTAAAACTTGGGGACTCAAGATTTGGGGGAGTAGATTTAAGAGGGAGATGACGAGGAACAGCTCTTCCAGACGAGTGAATCTGTGGAATTCTCTGCCAAGGTGACATAGAGTCTCTCCTTAAATAACTTTAAATCAGAGATAGATTTTAGCATCGTAAAGAAATTAAGGCATTTGAGAAAAGGGCAAGAGTCAGGCATCGACCTGTTTTTTGAGATTCTCGACAAAGGGCTCAGGCCCGAAACCCTGACTGGGGATGTTATTTTACCTGCTGAGTTTCCTCAACTTTTATGAATTTCACTTGACCTCAGTGCCTGCAGATTTTCTTGTTTGATTGCAGGTAGGTGGAGCCAAGCACAGAGTCATCATATCTTTTCTAAAGTGTGGTTCCCAGAACAGGACACAAGATAATGGCTGTGTCCTACAAGGAGAGGAGAGTGAGGGTGAACGTTACAAGTCCATCCGTAACCCCTGCCTTGGGTTATTAACCCTTTCCCCAACTTGCCATGTCACTTTCACAAGACCATGAGAAATAGGAGCAGGAAGATACCCTTCAGGCCCTAGTTCCTGCTGCCCCATTCAACAAAATAATTTATCTCAGCCAAATATTCCTGCATGAACCTCAACATCAAAAAATCTAGGGACCTCTGTCCTAAATATTCTTGGAAACCTCAGCCTTCTGGTTGAAGAAATTTAACTACTTTCAGCCAATGTGCGAGGTATTCCACTCGATCTGGGTCAACCTAGTTTGTCACCTTAAGGGTGGCATCATCAGCAGATCCTGAGATTTTACTCTTGCTTCCCTAATATCTAGAGGACAAACATCAGTGAAAGCAGGGGTCCTTTCACCAACCCTTGGGCAATCCTGCTGACTTCCATCGTTTGCGTTTACCACAACCCCTGCTGTCAGCAGAAAAATATGAACCAATCATCAAGCAGCATGGGGAAAAGGGGCATCAATCTCATTGGATGGTTGACCAGGTGCAAATATCTGAATCACCTTCTCCTGTTCATGTGTAGGGCTGAATAGCCTCGTCCTGTCCCCATGGAAAAAGCTTGAGAGGGGCTGAATGGCCCCCACCTGCCACTATCACTTTTGTAGATTTCACCTGACCATCTCACCTTTGGGGAGTTCACCTGTAAACACCTCTCACCTTTGGTGAGTTCACCTGTAACCTCTCTCCACTTTACAGATTTCACCTGGACTCCCTCTCAACTTTGGGGATTTCACCTGTACTCCCTCTCACCTCTCTCATCTTTGTGGATTTCTAACAGCCACGATGGCTCCGGTTGCTGAGAGCTTGGCGGACCGATCGAGGCTGAGGATGGAAAAGGTACAGATCAAGCACTGGCGCATTGTTGCTATTGCAGAGAAACTAACAGCCTTGCCACATACACATGAGACATGCACACACTCACAGGCTCTCTACTCATGCATGGGTGATTACATCCATATTGCCTCACGCACACACCTCCACGCGAGCTCAGGGAGATCACAAGTTCTCCTGCACTCATGTGGAGGCACAAGCATTCTCACTCTCAAACACACTCACCTGCATGTGCACACTTGATTCCTCATTCTCACAAGTGACAGCAGTATAACAAAGCATATATACAGCACGGTAACAGGACCTTACGGCCCATGAGCCCTTGCTGCGCAAATACAGCCAATTAACCTACACCATTACCACCCCCCCACCCCCCGTATGGTGGGAGGAAACCAGAGCACCTAGAGGAAACTCACGCAGACATGGGGAGAATGTACAAACTCCTGATAGTGCCGGATTCAAACTCAGGTGGCCGGCATTGTAATAGCATTGCTGTAATTTCTACATGGTCAAACCAAAATGTATACAATTAATCTTGAATAAAATCTGGAATGTGCACTTTAATCGGACGTGAATTGTTCGATTACAAATTTAAAATTGTGGAGCACAGGGGTAAATAAAAGATAGAAATAACTTTGTCCCAAACATGGAGGGTACTGGACATGGAGATCTGCTCATAGAACAATATGTAAACTCAGACACAAATACATGTACACATACAAGCTCAGACATAAACATATATACATGCACGCATTGGTACACTGTCTTATACATACATATGGATGCACACATATTCACAAGCATGTACAAGCATACATACAGGTTCCTCATCTACGAACATTTGTCCTTGCACAAACAACCTGATTTTTCTCGACATGCTCATAAATTGGTGTGTATGCATGTGTGCACGCACACTCTCATGTGAATGCGCACACCTTACTTGTATCCATGTACAGGTATGCACACACATTCTCACAGATGTAAATGATTGATCACACTCCCTCATATACACATGATACAATGAGGCATAGAGGTTCACTGTCAGATACAGCATGATACAGTGAGATGCAGAGGTATACTGTCAAATACAACATAATGTAATGAGGCACAGAGGTACACTGTCAGATACAGTGTGATACAATGAGATGCAGAGGTATACTGCAAGATACAATTAGATATAGTGAGGTGCAGAGGCATGCTATCAGACAGTGCGATACAGTGGAGTGCAGAGGTACACAATCAGATGCAGGGTGTTGCAGTGGAGTGCAGAGGTACACTGTCAGATGCAGGGTGATGCAGTGGAGTACAGAGGTACTGTCAGATACAGGGTGATGCAGTGGAATGCAGAGGTACACCGTCAGATTCAGGGTGCTACAGTAGAACTAGAGGCATGCTGCCAGACACTGCGAAATACAGTGAGGCACATTGTCAAGATACAGCATTATATAGTGGAGTGTGGAGGTAGAGTGTAATATAGTGGAGTCAGAGGCACAATGTCAGATACAGTATGATACAGGGGAGGGGAGAGCCACACAGTCAGAGATAACATCATACAGTGGAGTGCAGTGGTACACCATCGGATATAGTGCAATACAGTGGAGTGTAGAGGCACACTGTCAGATACAGTGTGACACAGTGGAGTGTAGAGGCACACTGTCAGATACAGCGCAATGCAGAGGCATATTGTCATACAGCATGGTACAGTGAAGAGAGATCTGGCAGTGGTCAATCCCTGCTGTCTCCCTCATTCGAGTGTCAAAAGAATTATTCCTGGAATCACTTGTGGTGTGGATTATGAACAGCTACAGCAGACATCATCTTCATCATATGAGAACTCAAAATGCCCTTGATTCTACTGTCCTGGGAAGAATCCCCAAATCCATCAGCTGATCGGAATTGATCTTCATCTATTGCTTGCTTTCCTGGGACTTGCAATTCCTGATCGTAGTCAACATTCTGTGAGAGAGCCAATTCCAGTGATGACTCCAATGAGGGAGGTTTGGTGTGCGGTTGAACCCTTGTATGCCAAGATACAAGGGTATAACCCCACACCAAAACTCCCTCACTCTGAACACAGTGCTGGCACCTTACCTCTTCCTAACTTCCTGTGGGAATGCAGTGACTTCAGAATGAATGGGAATGAACTCTCCAAAACTAGGATTACTTCATCTTTGTGTTGAACTCCAATGTGCAGAAATTGCTCACATTTGGTCATGTCCAGAGGTTGAGCTCCAATATTGACACCTCATTCACTGAAGCAGAAGAGAGAGGGCCCTACACTCAGCAGGGTGTCCACATTATGTAACAGGTCCATGGTGAGAGCCTTGAGACGGGCCACTTCCCACCACTCAGGAGCAACATCTGGTTGATGGTGACTCTCATTACCACCGTCTAAATGTCTGTACTCAGACCTGGTACCAGATGCTTGGTCTCTTGGGCAGCATTGATTCCTCCACTCCTGTCCACTCCGGAGAGCTGGACCTTGAGGAGCTGGAGAGATCACACCAACTCTGATCCCACAAAGTCCTTTGAGAAGATCAATGAACCAATATCAGTGTCCTGTCCATGGCCAACAACCCCACGCTGAGGTCCCAGTTACACCCGGACAGTCCACTGGTCAAACCAGGCTTGGGTCCAAGGTCCCGGAACACCCCCTCTGCTTCCAGCTCCGTCATTGGTCGAGGTTCCTGGGCAGGCAGAAGGAAAGATTCAAAGATGTGATTAAAGCCTCGGTGAAGAAACACAACTCAAGAACATTAAAAAATGGGAACAGGAGTAGCCTATCCAGCCTATCAAGCCTGTTCCGCCATTCAATGATATCATGGCTAATCTAATGAGAGGCTCATCTCTGCCTATCTGCCTTTTCCCCATATCCCTTAATTCCCCTAGTATGAAAAAATGTTTCCAACCTTAAATATATTTAATGAGGTTGCCTCCACTGCTTCAATGGGCAGCAAATTCTACAGATTCACCACCCTCTCGGAAAAGCAGCTCTTCCTTATCTCCATCCTAAATCAACTACCCTGAATCTTGGGACAATGTCCCCTCGGTCTAATCTCCCCTACCAATAGAAACAATTTACCTATCTCTATCTTATCTATGCCTTTCTTAATCTTGTATGTTTCTAAAAGGTCCCCTCTCATTCTTCTAAATTCCAACGAGTACACACCCAGATGACTCAGTCTCTCCTCATAAGCTTCCCCCTTATCTCTAGAATCAACTTGGTGAACCTCCTCTGCAGTGCCTCCAAAGCCAGTACATCCTTCCTCAAGTAAGGAAGCCAGAACTGCATGCAGCACTCCAGATGAGGCCTCACCATTGCCTTGTATAACCTCCCTGCTCCTAAATTCAATCCCTTTAACAATGAAGGAAAGCATTGTATTTGCATTCTTGATCACCTACTGCACCTCCAAATCAACCTATAGGGATTCAAGCATAAGCCCTCCCCATCCTTCTGCACAGCAGCTTACTGCAATCGCTTGCTTTTAAATAATAATCTGATCTTCCACTTACCCTTCTAAAGTGGATCATCTGATATTGGTCAGCATCGTTCTCTGTCTGACATTCCACTGCCCACTCACTTAACCTGTCTAAATCTCTCTACAGACTCTCCGCATCCTCTGCGCAATTTGCTTTTCCACTCAAATTAGTGTCATCAACAAACTTAGATACATAACACTCTGTCCCCTCTTCCAGATCTTTTATGTATGCTGTGAAAACTTGACGACCTCTGCAACACACTACTCACCCCTGATTGGCAACCAGAAAAACACCTCTACATCCCAGCTCTCTGCTTTCTATGCAGAAACTCTATGCATTCTTACCTATGTACAAATCTTTTATGGGATACCATATATAATGCCTTCTGTAAATCCAGGTAAACAACATCCATCTGGTCCCCTCCATATACTGCGCTTGTTATATCCTCAAAGAACTGCAGTGAATTTGTCAAACAGGATCTGCCTCTGCTGAGTTCATGCTGTGTCAGCCTGATGGATCCATTTCACTCCAGATGTCTCACTATTTCTTCTTTAATGATAGCTTCAAGCATTTTCCCCAACCACTGATGTTAAACTAACTCATTTACAGTTCCTTGCCTTTTGCCTACATCCTTTTTGGAATAGTGGTGTGACTTTCACAGTCTTTGAATCCACCAGGACCTGCCTGGAGACTGCAGAATTTTGGTAAATTATCACCAAAGCCTTAACTATAACCAGCCATTTCTTTCAATACCCTGGGATGCATCTCATCAGGACCAGGGGACTTATCTATCTTTAGTCTATCAAGTTTCCCAAGAACTACCCAAGTACAACATCCCCACTAGCTCTGGGAAATCTCTGGTCCATGACACTCAAGGAGGGGGTGCACGGGATGGGAATGAGAACCTGGAATCCCTGTGTTGAGAACACACAGACCTGAGTAAGTGGTGGAAAGAGCCCACCCCCTCACTAACTCCCCACCCACCCGTCCTGTCGCACAACTCCTGTTCTGTCTGTGGAAGTGTCTGCGGGTCCAACACTGAACTCATCAGTCACTCCAGGACCCCCAGAACTGGAGTGGGAGGATCACCATCAGAACCGGAGTGGGAGGGTCACCCTGGGACCAGCAGAACCTGAGTGGGTAGGTCATTCCCAGAACCAGAGTGGGAGGGTCACCTGGGACCCTGAAAAAATAGAGATTCAGCCAGTACACAGAATGAGACATAGGCTGAGATGCGGAATGAAATACAAAGGTCAAAATAGATACAGGGTGCGATGGGGAGGGACGAGACAGGAGGGAGGGACAAAATGCTATGCAGAATGAGATACTGAGTTTCATACAAAATGAGAGATAAAGTAAGATATAAAATGAGATACACAGTATGGTATGGAGAACGATGGTGTCATTGCAAATGAGAGAGATTGACAGTGCTCCATGGAATGAGAGACAGCGAGATGCCAATGGGGAGATGACAAGACTTGGGAGCAAATGGGGAAACCTGGATTGTGAAACAGTGTGGGAGAGGAAGGTTCAGAGAAAGAAACCAAGACAACAGCAAGAAATACTGGGGAGGTGACAAAAGATGGAAGAGAAGCTGGGATATATAGCCCCAAAGCCACTCACCTTGTCTGCTATGTAGGAACCACCTCATGTCCCTGCACCAGTACAAGAAGATGAAAAGGAGCAGAAAGAATGTCAGGATGAAGCCAAAGATGCCGATCAGCACAATCGCCCAGATGGGCAACAACTTCATGTTAAATCCTGCAATGAAAACAAGGGCTGTCCATCATTCAGTGATGTGGTAAAAGTCCATCACACTGTCCAGTCACACCCCCTCTGACCCAGAGTGAAGCTCCTTCTACACTGTCCCATCACACTCTCCTGGGGCATGGGTCAGACTCAGAGTAAAGCTCCTCTACACTGTTCTGTCACAAACTCCCTGGGCCAGGAAAATGCCAAACATTCTGAACCAGACTTAACAAATGAGCCTCCCCATTCTGCACAAGGTCAAAACATGCTGGTCCAGATGAACTAGAATTGAAACCTTGGGCGGACCAGTGCATTTGATCCCAACAGAACTAAAATAAGGCTCAATGAGACCTTTCACGTAGGATTGGGACCAAATGCAGACCCAAGAGAATCCTCGTGTGAGAATGATTCTAAACCTTGGATGGAATGGCACATGTTTAGTCTGGAGCAAAACAAAAACAAACTGCTGAAGGAGTTCGGTGGATTGAGCATCTGTGGGAGAATGGAATAGGTGGAGACCCTCCCCCAGGACTGTTCTGCAACATCCATAGGAAGTAAAGGTTAACAAACATTTTGGGCCTGGAACCTCTTCAGGTGGAAGCAAAAGCAGGCAGGTGCCTGAATAAAAGATTGGGTGGAGGTGGGAGGAGGAGAAGAGAGAGGAAGGGCCAGGGGAATTGTACTGGCTAGCAGGTAAGAGGTCATAGGAGGATACAAGTAGAAGGTAGGATAGAAGAGAAAGAAGCTGAGGAGTGATTGTGGGAGAAGTCAGAGCAGCTTTGCTCCACCCCAGACTGACCTGGACTAACTGAGGTGAGAAGGAAACGAGTCTTATTAGAAGTCAGAGTCAATGTACCTCTCTGCCTGGGCCCATAGGTCTCAATATGGCTGAACCCTGAGCCTCTTACTAGTGTTTCTCCCCCCCCCCCCCACCCCCCACCACACACTGTGTCATTACTCCTGCAGGTCTATCTAAGTGATGTTCAAACGTGAGGAGGGTCTCTGCTTCTCCCTCCTGTCAGGCACTGAACTCCAGACCCCTCACCCTCCATCCTCTAATATGTGCCCCATTTCCTGTAAATCTCTGTTCCTCTGCTCAGGGAAATCACCATCCCATTGACTCTAGCCTAGCCCCACTTCATTTTATCCTTCGATTATCCCCCTCATCTCCCTCTATTCCAGAGGAAACAATCCCAGGCTTTCCGATCCCTCCTCACAGTTATATTCCCAGCAACTTCCTGGTCAAGCCTCTCTCCAGCAAGATTCATTTCATCTGGGTCTGGAGACATCCACATTTAATCCTTCCTGATTTCTCATTGCTGATATTTCACCTTCACCACAATATCAGCATCATCACCTTCTTCTGAGGGGGTAGAAACAAAATAATTGGGAATTTTACCCATATCCTTTTTCTCTACACACAGAGCACCTGGTCTGTCCCTAAAAGGTTCTATCCCTAGTTCAATGATCCCTTTGTTCATTATGAATGTGTTGTGGCAGCTACACTACTATTGAAAGAACACATAACCAGACGGGTTGAGCTCAGTGAGCAGAACTGATTTATTGCAGGCTGCTCGGCTGGACTTCTACTCCCAGCCCGGACCTGGCTGAGAACCGCGCTGGGGCATGCTGACGTCACCCAGGTGTCACGTGCTCCCCCAGCGCTGGCTTCTGAGCCCTGAGCTGAGAAGGGGAAACCCCTGACGGCGCCATTTTGTTCAGCTGCCCAGTCACGTGGATTACAAGTGGGGCCGGTTTGCCTGCCTAGTGGTGTATCGCCACACAGCCCCCTTTAGAACCGGCGCCAATGTCCTTTTTAGCTGGGCGTCCTCGCTTTTTGTGCTGGGCCACAATCACTCGTTCAGTGGGGTTGAGCTGCGCTGGCTTCAGTCTATCCACAGTACAGTTCCCACCTGCTGCCGATGTCCAGCGTGAACGTAGACCCTGAACCCTGGACAACCTTGTATGGCCCCTCGTAAGGTCTCTGTAGAGGTGTCACGGGCGGGCCCTGTCAAATAAAAAAGTACTCTGCGGAAAGCAGCTCGCTTGGGATGTGAGATGGCCATGTGCCGTGTCTGGGCGGCGGTGGGGGTGCGAAGGAGTCCAAGCAGGCCAGGAGGTGGGGAAGCAGCTCATGCGGTGACCGCTAGGGGTTGTGAGGCGCATTGATGAACTCACCAGGAAGTGCCAGCAGTGTGCCGTAGACCAGCTCAGCTGATGATGCCTGCAGATCCTCCTTGGGCGTAGAGCGGATGCCCAGGAGCACCCAAGACAGTTCGTCCACCCAGTTGGGCCCAGTGAGGTGGGCCATAAGTGCCAACTTAAGGTGGCGGTGCAGACGCTTGATCAGCCCATTGGCCTGCGGGTGATAGGCCGTAGTGCAGTATAGCTTGATCCTCAACCTGTTGGTGAGCAGTTCCAGAGCGCAGAGGTGAACTGGGTGCCCTGATTGCTTGTGAGGTGATTTGGAATGCCGATCCGGGTGACCCAACTATGCAACAGCGCTTAGGAGCAGGAATCCGTGGAGGCGTCTGGCATCGGGATTGCCTCGGGCCCAAGTGGTACAGACCACCACAGTGAACAGGTAACAGTTGCCCCGGGAAATGTGGACTATGTCCACATGAATGTGGCTGAACCGTTCCCGGATATGCTCAAATTCTTGCATGGGTGCCCTGGTGTGCCTGTGTACCTTGGACATTTGGCAATGGGTGCATGTTCTGGCCGAGCCCACGATTTGCTTCCGCAGCCCATGCCAGACAATCCGCTCTGCCACCATCCGGACCTTGGACCTGATGGATGGGTGTGAAAGGTTGTGGATGTGATGGAAGACCTGCCTGCGCCACTGTTGGGGAACCACTGGTCGTGGGGTGGCCATGGAGACATTATACAGGACGGTGCTTCTGCCGCTTGGAGTTGGGAGGTCTTGGAACCAGGCCCATGATGGCAGTCCTGAAGGCTCGCGTCTCCTCGCCAGACTTCTGGTCCCGGGCGAGCTGGTCGAAGTCGAGGCTGGGTGTCAGTGCGCAGATGGCTGGTCACGAGAGTGCATCGGTGACCACGTTGTCCTTCCCCGTCTTGTGCCGAATGTCGGTGGTAAACTCCGTCACAAAGGAGAGGTGACGCTGCTGGCGGGCCGACCAGGGGTCCTTCACCATTGTGAGTGCCTGGATGAGGGGTTTGTGGTCAGTGAAGATGGTAAAAGTCCTCCCCTGCAAGAAGTAGCGGAAATTCTGCACCACCAGGTACATGCCCAGTAACTCACAGTCAAAAGCGCTATACTTGTGCTCTGGTGGGCGAAGAAGCTGGCTGAAGAATGCCACCGGCCTCCATTGTCCATTCACCTGCTGCTCCAGGACGGCGCCGATGGCTGTGGCAGAGGCATTGATGGAGAGCGCCATATGCAGGTCGGTGTGCGGGTGGTTGAGCATGGTAGCTTTCGCGAGGGCGTCCGTGGTGGCCTCGAATGCATTGCAGGGCTCTGGGGTCCAGGTGAGCGATTTGTGCTTGGCTATGATGAGTGCGAATAGCGGCTGCATGAATTGGTTGTAGAAGTTGACCACACCAGCAAACTCCTGCAGCCCCTTGAGATTGTCCGGATGTGGGAACTCCTTGATATTGGCGACTTTCGTAGCGGTGGGCATGGCTCCCTCGGTCGTGATGTAATGGCCCAGGAACTGCATGGACTCTTCCCCAAAATGGCACTTGGCTGTGTTGATGGTGAGGCCCAAGTTGGCCAGCCACGAGAAGAGGGCACGCAGGTGGGCCTTGTGCTGTGCCCAATCCCAGCTGGCAAAGAGGATGTCGTCTAAGTAAATGAAGATGAAATCCAGGTCCCTGCCCACTGAGTCCATGAGGCGCTGGAAGGTCTGAGCAGCTTTTTTAAAATTAAACTTTATTTATTCGTTCAAAATACAGATAATAAGTAACATATATAACAATAAACTAAACATGAATGATATATTTTATATATATAAAAGAAAAAAAGGAAAAAGGGAACCCCCCCTCTTTCAGCCAACTCTCCTAAGGAGAGCCATAAAGAGAAAAATAAAGAAAAATTAAGATATTAATTTACATATTAAGATCTAATCAATGTAAATCAAAATGCAAATATTCTGACTATATCAACCACTTATTAATAAAAAAACTATAGTTATCACACGAAACATCATTTTTTCCATTATTAAACAATATTTCATCTCATTATGCCATCTATTAATATCAATCATATTCGTATCTTTCCACGTACTAGCAATACATTTTTTCGCTACAGGTAATGCTAAATATACAAAAGCAAGTTGAAATTTATCTAATCCTAGAACTTTCAGAGGTTGCAAACTACCCAATAAAAATACTGTCGGATCTAAAGGTATTTTAATCTTATACAGGTATTCCAGAAACAATTGTACTTTCTTCCAAAAAGATTGTATATATATATCATATATATATATATATATATATATATACCCCCTCCATAAATCTTCGTCCGCGAAGCCAAGCCAAAGAAAGAAGATATATATATATATATATATATATATACATGACCAAACCGCATGAAAAAAAGTTCCAACAGCGCTACCACATGTAAAACACAAATCTAATTCATGAAAACCAGTTTTTTTAGCTTTTCAGGTGTTAAGTATAATTGATGTAAAAAATTATAGTTAATCATTGCATAACATGCATTTATCAATCTAGCTACACTATTATAACAAATATCTGACCAATCATCCTTGGAAAAAAAAACAATTTCCGCTTCCCATTTACCTTTAGATTTATCCCAACCCTTTTTATCCATACCATCCTGTAATATTTGATACATAACTGAAATATAACCCTTCTCTGGTACCTTCATAAGAAAAGTCTCAAATTTAGTCATTTCAGGTAAAATCATATCTCTACCAAACACATGCTTTACCAAAGATTGAATTTGATAATAAAGAAACAAAGAATTCTTATCAAGACCATAACTGTCCCTCATCTGATCAAAAGATAAAAATTTACCTTCTTTAAAACAATCTCCCAAATTTTCCACACCTTTAAATCTCCAATGTAATAAACTTCGATTATGTATTGAAAAAGAAATAAGTTGATTATTATACAACAGAGTCATGGTCCTGAGCGGCGTTTTTGAGCCCGAACGACATGCAAAGGAATTTGAACAAGCCAAAGGGGGTGATGATGGCCGTCCTGGGTATGTCCTTAGGGTGCACCAGGATTTGGTGATGCCCGCGCACCAGGTCAACCTTGAAGAAAACCCTCGCACCATGCAGGTTGGCCGCAAAGTCCTGTATGTGAGGGATGGGGTAACTGTCAGGAACTGTCACCTTGTTGAGCCGTCGATAGTCTCCGCAGGGGCGCCAGCCACCAGAGGCTTTCGGGACCAGGTGGAGCAGCAAGGCCCACGGGCTGTCGGAGCGCCAAATAATCTCCAGCTCCAACAGATGCGAAAACTCCTCCTTCACCACCTGGAGCTTGTCAGGCGGGAGCCGGCGTGCCTTGGCGTGAACCAGCGGACCCTGGGTGGGGATGTGGTGGAACACCCAGTGGCGCGGCGAGACAGCAGAGAACTGTAGCTTGAGGAGGGTTGGAAACTCGTCCAGGATTTGCTGTAACTCTGGGTGTGGTGATCGTGGTCATCTGCGGCTGTTCTGTGCGGGAGATGTTGAGGCGAATGGCCTGGAAAGTCTGGGTGTCTACTAGGAACCTACCTTGAATGTCCACCAGGAGGCAGTGGGTGAGGAGGAAGTCGTCACCGAGGATGGCGGTTGGAAGGGATGAGATGGTGAACGTCCACGAGAACTTTCGTCAGCTGATCTGGAAGTGGACTGTCTTGCCTCCATACATGCGGACCTCTGTTGCGTTGGCCGCACAGAGGGGAGTTCCTCGAGGTCAGTTCCTGGAGTCGATGACTGTGATTGGGATGACGCTGGGTAATCGCTATTCCATAAGCTTATACCTTATGATCTGGGCCCCAGTGTCGACAAGGAACCGCCGGCCGCTGATCGAGTCCCGCAGGTAGAGGAGGTTGTGTCCTTGGCCAGCCACCACAGCCATTAACAGCGGCCGGCCTGCTCATTTCCCTGGAATGAACAGGGCTAATGACACTTCGGAGCTGGTGGTAGAAGCAGAGGCCTGGAGCGGATGCCGTGCTCCTGGTTATGCTCTTGGGGCCCCTGCAGGGGCCAGATGCTCTACCGCAGTGCAAGAGACAGGTTTGGCGTGGTCATGCCCATGCCTTGTGACCTGCTGGACTGCCGAGCCCTCTGGGAATCTCTTGAGCCATACCTCTTGGGCCTTCTGAGCTACCTTCCTCGTGTCGGTAAAGCTCTCTTGGGCCAGTAACAGCCTTATGCCCCGGGCAGATGGTCAAGGAAAATGAGCTTGAAGAGTGGGCAGTTGGTGTGATCACCCATGAGCGCGAGCATCTCGACCATCAGCTCCATCGGGGACTTGTCCCCCAGGGCGTCAAGGTGCATCATCCGAGCGGCACGCTGGTGCCTGGATAGTCTGAGGGATCCGGTGAGCACTCACTTGATGGTCTCATCTTTGCCTTTGGCAGGTGGGTGCTGAATGAGATGCAGCACGTGTTTGGCAGTGGCCTGGCTCAGGGCAGTGACCACATGGTAGTATTTTGTCATGTCGGATGAAATCTGGTGGAGGTGAAACTGAGCCTCCGCGTGGCCAAACCAGATCTCCGGCTCCTGAACCCAGAATTCAGGTAGGTTGACAGCCATAGCACTGATCCCAGGTTCACTCATGATGGGTTCAAAGACATTTGAACCATTTGGGATCACCAATTGTAGCGGCAGCTACACTGCTACTGAAAGAACACACAACCAGACAGGTTGAGCTCAGTGAGCAGAACTGATTTATTGCAGGCTGCTGGGCTGGACTTATACTCCCAGCCCGGACCTGGCTGAGAACCGTGCTAGGGGGGGCTAACGTCACCCGGGCGTCACGTGGTCCCCCAGTGCGGCCTTCTGAGCCCAGTGCTGAGAAGAAGGGGAAACCCCTGATGGCGCCATTTGGGCTGGCTGCCCTGCCACATGGATTATAAGCGGGGCCGGTTCGCTTGCCTAGTGGTGTGCCGCCAGAAATGGATAATATAACTTTCATCTTTTTTCCTCCACTCTTTGCTCTCCAGATTATCCCCTGTATTATCTCCTCTACACTTTTCCAGATTTTTTTTTTAACCACGGGTTCTTATCATGTTAAGTAGCCTCGTGTGCGGAACCTCGTCCAAGGCCTTCTGAAAATCTAACTACACAACATCCACTGCATCTCCTTTAACTAGCTTGCTTGTCGCTTCTTCAAAGAATTCCAAAAGATCATTGGAGCTGGGAGACAGCAGCACTATCCGCTTGCACCACTAACCACTATGCTGCCTGGTAATTCATTTCCTGGTAATTCCTGGTAATTCATTTCTTCCATATCTTTGCAGAACAGTTAGTCTGGATGTAATCCTATTCTCATCTGGATTAGATGAGAATTCTACCATGTGGTCACCGCCCTGAGCCAGACCAAGTTTGACCCAGCCTATTCCAGTTTGACCCAAGTCTAAGCTTATACCTTGAAGGTCTCAGGCCCAAAACATCAGTAATATATCTTTACTGCCTATGGACACTGCAAGACTGGCCGAGTTCCTCCAGTATTTCTGTGTGTATTTACTACAATCGCAGCATCAGCGGACTTCTGTATTTCACAGGCTGACTCAGCACATCCTGGGTAGACCAGGGTTAGACCACAATGTTGTGCTAACTACAGAAACTTACTCCATAACAATCTAATCCTTCCCTACCAGACTCCATGACCTTTATTTTTATATATCCATGTACCTAGGAGTCTTTTGAATGTCCCTATTGTACCAGCCTCTGTCACCACTCTTGCTAGTGCATTCCAGGCACCCACCACTCTATTTATTTTAAAAAAGTCATCTTCAAAACCTCCCTTAAATTTCCTCCACTCACCTTCAATTGATGTCCACTTTCCACCCAATCTAAGCCCCTCATAAATCTTAAACACCTCCATCATACCTCGCATCCTTCGACCATAACCAATCTGGACTAAACAGCATTGAAGTCGGACATGAGCCGGGGTGATCCAGATATAGCAGAGTGAGATCGTCCACACTGACCCAGACCTGTGCATGCCAAATCCAGAGTGACCCAGGGAAGAGTAGGGCCAAAGGACCAGTGCCCCGGTCTAAAAGTGGGGATCAAGGCTGAACCACATGAAGTAGGAAGAGAACAGGGCAAAGATAGTCTAAACCAGACCCAGGTAATGGTGGGGATAGTACAAGACTGACTCCACCCAAGGTGATCTTGAACAATGCTTGTCACAGCAGTACTAAACCTTGGCCAAGACACATTATCTTGGGAAAGAACAGGGCCCAAGACAGGCAGCCTTGGACTATGCTGGGAGAGGAATGGCTTAAACTCAACAACACAGGTCTTTAATTGAAAGCATAAGATGAACCAAGGCAACGAGGACAATTCAGGCTACAGAGCTCTATTCAGACAGATTTGGACAGTCACTGGTGAGTCCAGATCTAGACAGGTCAGTTGTGGTGGACATGTCCGCTGATCACCACCCCTTCTAGCCCATCCTGAGTGAAAGCAAAGTTGGCAGACCTATCCCACACCAACCCTGTCCTATCCTGTGTCTGTTAGGCCCATCCCACCCCTCTGTCCTGTCCTGATCCCAGCCTAATCC
Source organism: Narcine bancroftii (assembly GCF_036971445.1). Taxonomy (NCBI): domain Eukaryota; kingdom Metazoa; phylum Chordata; class Chondrichthyes; order Torpediniformes; family Narcinidae; genus Narcine; species Narcine bancroftii. Next base: position 216,346,361 of record NC_091473.1, read on the forward strand.
CATTCCTCTGGCCTGTCCCATCCTGAGGTGGGGGCAGACCTATCCCATCCTGAGTGAGGGAGTGTGAGGAATGACACATTCCAACCCCTCCCATCCTGAGTGAGGCACGGTGTGGGGGAAACTAATCTGGTGCTTTCATAACCTCCCCATCAAGAGCAGAGGACAGATGTCACGCATCTACCTGTCCCATCTGAGTGAGGGAAGAGGGACTCATTCTGCCCCCACACATCACATTCTGAGTGAGGGGCAATGAGACCTACCCATCCAATGCCTGTCCAGAGGGAACAGATCCACCGTGCCCCCACCCATCCCACCCAGAGTGAGAGGGGACAAACCCATTGCACCCTGGCCCATCGTGCTCCCACCCATCCTGAGCGAGGAAGCAGACCTGTGTTGCAATTTTTCTTCAGGTTGACCTCCATGCTCTGCTTGCTGACGGGGTTGGAGACGATGCAGCGGTACAGGGAGGGGTTGGTGGTGTGCACGGTGGTGATGGACAAAGTGAGGAAGCTGCCATCATTGGTGATGTTGTGCAGATGGTCAGAGATGAGCTCGCAGCCAGCAGAATGCCAAACGAAGCGTAGCTCACTGCCCTGTGACACCACGCAGTCCAGCAAGTAGGCCTTGGAGTCCATCACTTGGGTCATCAGGATTGAAACATTCTGCACAGGCTCTACAGACAGAAACAAAGAGGATCAGTGAGAGGGAAGACACAGTGTAAGTGCAGAGAGTGTGAAAGACACTGGCTAGTGTACAGATATCCCCCTGAGAGAGAGGGACTGATAGACATGGTAGAAATTCCCCCAAGAGTGATGGACTCGGAGGCATGAGTCAGTGCACAGAAATCCCTCTGAAAGGGACTGAGAGACATTGGTCAGTGTACATTGGTCAGAGATAGACAGAGACTCTGTTCAGTACACAGATATCCTGCTGAGAGAGAGAGGGACTGAAAGACACCACTCTGTGTTCTGTTTGCCCTACATTGCCAGAGAGATTTCTGATGACATGTGAAACATTAGCTTAATTCTTCTGTCAATTCATTCTTCATCAGAACAACTTCTCCTTCCTTGGCCCTGTGAGGGTCACTGGTTTGGTTTTGCTTTTCTTCAGTTTGTTTCTGGTTTCTCATTCATCCATTCTCATCCTCTCCTTTCTCTTTTCTATCAATTTCCTGGGAGAGAGTATGGACACTCACCATAAACCTTTAGCTGTAGGACACTGGAAGTCATTTCGTCCCAGATGTACCAAACAACCAGGTGATACAGCCCATTGTCGGAGGATGTGACAGAGGACAACCGTAGCCGGTAGTCAGGCAACAGCTCAACGTGGGTGTTGAAGGGTGGGAGGCACACCCTGCTTATGTTGCCTAGCTTTTCACACAGGACGACACTGGGCTCCCTGTTTCGCTGATGGTAACTCCATTGGATGATTTCAGGGTAAGCCTTCAAATTGGATGGGAGTGTCACTGACTGTCCAAAGGTGGCATTCACTATATGGGAGGCTTTCCAGGCAGCCTGAGTCACACCTGGAAAGGAGCGTCTGACTACATGAGAGAGAGAGGAAAGGGTGACAGGACTGGAGCAAAGAGGCAGCAGGGAGTGCAGATGGTAGAGGGAGATGGGGCAGTTGGAGAGGAGAATCATGTGGCAGGAGTGGGGAGATGCAGAGCCAGAGTAAGGGATAGTCCTAATGCCTAAAGGCAGCCAAGGGTACTGGTGCAAAGTGGATGAGGGCAAAGAATGGGTTTTCCTTGAGGATGCAGGGAAAAGGTGTTGGTCTGAGGGGAGGTGAGGGGGGGAAAGGCGAGGGGGGGAAGGCGTGGGAGTGGGGAAGGCGTGGGAGTGGGGAAGGCGTGGGAGTGGGGAAGGCGTGGGAGTGGGGAAGGCGTGGGAGTGGGGAAGGCGTGGGAGTGGGGAGAGGCTACCGATCCCAATCTGACAAATCGTCTCCAGCCCTTTCACCAGAAACTATCATCCAAATCAGGCCCACCCCTTTACCCCACTCCTAACCCTCATCACCTCATTGCCCAACTCCTCTCCCTCCTGCCTCCCCGCTATTTCCCTTCACCCTATCTCTCTCCCTCCCTCCTATCTGCTTTCCGCCCCTCTCTCTCCCTCCCTCCTTCCTTCCCCTCACCCGCCCACACTGCTACATTAAGCAATGCCGCCGCCATCTTGGCGACTGCTTCCTGCTCACCGGCCTCTTGACAGCAGCCAATAATTACCGGGACGCTCCTCATTTTCTCCGCGTGCTCCATCGGGCCCCTCCAATCAGGGCGCTCTGTCGCCAGACAGTGGGCGGGGGCCCTACGCTGTGCCCGTGGGAGGTGGCGGCCGCCGTTGTGAGGCAAGGCCTGGTGTGGTGAGTGGACAGGCAGTGCAGTTCCAGGAGGCTGACCGGAGTTCGGGGTGATGCATAGGGCCTTTTTGGCTCTTGTCCCAGCTCCCTTCCCAGCCCAGTGTCCACAGGGCCATCCCATGACTATGCCCCACCCCCCTCTTCTGTGCTGAGGACTAGGTCAGGGATGGGCACCAACATTCTGTTCTTATTCGACTCTGATGGCTGTTGGGAGAATAAACTATTTTAACCTCACGTGAACCCCTTTCACACTTGCATCCCACTCAATTGGCCGCTCAGTGTCCTGGGATAGGAATGGGGGTTTGGCTTTTCACACTTGACCATTCTGAACAGGGACACTGAACCCTTTGATAGTTGCAAGGAGCCATCCCTGGGGTGAGGATGGTTCTACCTTCTACCGGTGATGTCATGAAGCATGAACCTGCCCGAAATCTGGATCAATGTATTATGATCTTACATTTGAACAAAATTATCTTAATTATCAGATAATTAAGCTTTATGTGCAGCACAGTGTGAGCCTGTTTTTGTTGTCTCAACTCATATAAACCTTTATAAGGGACCATGGGAAAGCGCGATCAATAAATGGCAATAGCGAACAATTTTTAAACAGGGTGGGGAAAGTTGGTAGCGCTATAACACTCAATTTATACAGCATGGGAAAGTTTGTAGTGCTATAGTGCACAATTTATGTAGTGTGAGAAAGTTGGTAGCAATATCGCTACAATTTATAAATAACGTCGGAAAAAGCAATGACAGACTTACCCTCCCAGAATTACATGTGCCAGAGAAAGGGCTGATTGCATGCATGGAGCATTCATAGAGGGGTTTCTCTGCTGCATGGCATTCTGGGAAGTCAGGTCTACTATTGTTTTTTTATACCCCGCAGTCTTTATAAGTTGTGCACTATAGCACATGATTTTCCCACACTGTTTAAAAATGGTCTCCTATTGCTGTTTATTGCTATTTATTCTCTCTCTCTCCCCCACTGCAACTTTCCCATGGCAAAGTTTATACTTTCATTTTAATCATGTCTTCCTGCACTCTCGCAAAAACTTGGATCATTTCCATCCCACAATGCAATTACCCATTTCACACTTGCTTGATTGCAACGACGACAATTGTACTAGGGGGTCGAGGCCATCATGAGATGATGTCATCTGATGCTGGCGTTGAGCTGATTTTGCTTTCACACTTGCCTCTTTAAAGGCCAATTGGCATTTGATTCCTGGGATAACTTACAAGTGTGAAAGAGGCTATGGTGTGTTGTAGCTTTCTGAATGTGATTACAACTCCCAATCTGCACTGGTCCACTCTACATTTTGCAGACTGCTTACAAATAATGCATGTGAGTGCCTGCCTGTGCATAATTTTGTGACTCTCAGTCCATTAGTTTTATTCAGAATGACTATTTCAAAACTCTGAACAATGAAGGAACCTGCATTCGCTGCATATTGTGAGAATTAAAACTACCAATGAATAAAATTTAAAGATTGCACTTTGCTGATGTGATCACGCCTAAGGTACAGCTTGCAGTAGTTGGGTGACCACCAGGTAGAGTGAAGGGCACTGTGATTGGCTCTGAAACTCAGCAAGGAAAGGTGAAGTCAGGTATAGTGATAGTGGTAGGATACTCCATAGTTAGAGCCACAGATACTGTAGGTGTTTTTGTGGCCATAAGATTCTTGTGTGTTGCTTTCCCAAGTGCCAGGGTCCAGGATGTCTTTGAGGAGGTACAGGACATTCTGAGAGGAGAGGAAGTCCAGCCATAGTTTGTGGATATACCAGATGAATTGAAGTAGTGTTGGAATATAGGGGTTAATTAATCATAGAAAATAGGTAGAATATATGCTTATGTACTATTCAGTTTGTATACATGAATCCAGTTTTTCTTTGGCTTGGCTTCGCGGACGAAGATTTATGGAGGGGGTAAAAAAGTCCACGTCAGCTGCAGGCTCGTTTGTGGCTGACCAGTCCGATGCGGGACAGGCAGACACGATTGCAGCGGTTGCAAGGGAAAATTGGTTGGTTGGGGTTGGGTGTTGGGTTTTTCCTCCTTTGCCTTTTGTCAGTGAGGTGGGCTCTGCGGTCTTCTTCAAAGGAGGCTGCTGCCCGCCAAACTGTGAGGCGCCAAGATGAATCCAGTACTATGTAACAATTTAATATTTACCTCATGGTGAAGGGAAAGAGTAATGTAAGTAAGGGGCAGCCACAGTATGTAGCAAAGTTGGCTGATTACAGTAGGTTTAGAATTGCCTGCTCCCAAAATACAAAAGAGAGGATATGTATGAAACAATTTAGGAGGAATGTTAAGGCAAAAGGAGGTGTTGAATAGCACAGGAGACGATGGCCAGACAAGAACAAAGAGAATCCTGACAGAGAGTGTCAGAAACAAAGAGAATGGAAACTAACTCAGTAAGAAGGCTAAGACAGAAGGAGGTGTTGAGTAGAACAGAAGAATATGGCCAGATGAGAACAAAGAAATATGAATTGATTTCTGATCAAAACAACAGGATATTCTGGCCTTGAGGATTAAGATGGGAGCTCTACACCCCAGATATCTGCAGAGCAGGAAATTACTTGTGAATAATCTTATGCAAGAAATCTAGCAAAGGAAGCCAACTTTTGTTCTGTATGATAAGGTTGAGCTATATAAACTGGAGCTGGATGAGGTTCCCACCCTGGATGAGACATATAAGGCAATCGAACAACTGAAAAGTGGCAAAGCAGCAGGTATGGATGGAATCCCCCCAGAAGTCTGGAAGGCTGGCGGCAAAACTCTGCATGCCAAACTGCATGAGTTTTTCAAGCTTTGTTGGGACCAAGGTAAACTGCCTCAGGATCTTCGTGATGCCACCATCATCACCCTGTACAAAAACAAAGGCGAGAAATCAGACTGCTCAAACTACAGGGGAATCACGTTGCTCTCCATTGCAGGCAAAATCTTCGCTAGGATTCTACTAAATAGAATAATACCTAGTGTCGCTGAGAATATTCTCCCAGAATCACAGTGCGGCTTTCGCGCAAACAGAGGAACCACTGACATGGTCTTTGCCCTCAGACAGCTCCAAGAAAAGTGCAGAGAACAAAACAAAGGACTCTACATCACCTTTGTTGACCTCACCAAAGCCTTCGACACCGTGAGCAGGAAAGGGCTTTGGCAAATACTAGAGCGCATCGGATGTCCCCCAAAGTTCCTCAACATGATTATCCAACTGCACGAAAACCAACAAGGTCGGGTCAGATACAGCAATGAGCTCTCTGAACCCTTCTCCATTAACAATGGCGTGAAGCAAGGCTGTGTTCTCGCACCAACCCTCTTTTCAATCTTCTTCAGCATGATGCTGAACCAAGCCATGAAAGACCCCAACAATGAAGACGCTGTTTACATCCGGTACCGCACGGATGGCAGTCTCTTCAATCTGAGGCGCCTGCAAGCTCACACCAAGACACAAGAGAAACTTGTCCGTGAACTACTCTTTGCAGATGATGCCGCTTTAGTTGCCCATTCAGAGCCAGCTCTTCAGCGCTTGACGTCCTGCTTTGCGGAAACTGCCAAAATGTTTGGCCTGGAAGTCAGCCTGAAGAAAACTGAGGTCCTCCATCAGCCAGCTCCCCACCATGACTACCAGCCCCCCCACATCTCCATCGGGCACACAAAACTCAAAACGGTCAACCAGTTTACCTATCTCGGCTGCACCATTTCATCAGATGCAAGGATCGACAATGAGATAGACAACAGACTCGCCAAGGCAAATAGCGCCTTTGGAAGACTACACAAAAGAGTCTGGAAAAACAACCAACTGAAAAACCTCACAAAGATAAGCGTATACAGAGCCGTTGTCATACCCACACTCCTGTTCGGCTCCGAATCATGGGTCCTCTACCGGCACCACCTACGGCTCCTAGAACGCTTCCACCAGCGTTGTCTCCGCTCCATCCTCAACATCCATTGGAGCGCTCACACCCCTAACGTCGAGGTACTCGAGATGGCAGAGGTCGACAGCATCGAGTCCACGCTGCTGAAGATCCAGCTGCGCTGGATGGGTCACGTCTCCAGAATGGAGGACCATCGCCTTCCCAAGATCGTATTATATGGCGAGCTCTCCACTGGCCACCGTGACAAAGGTGCACCAAAGAAAAGGTACAAGGACTGCCTAAAGAAATCTCTTGGTGCCTGCCACATTGACCACCGCCAGTGGGCTGATAACGCCTCAAACCGTGCATCTTGGCGCCTCACAGTTTGGCGGGCAGCAGCCTCCTTTGAAGAAGACCGCAGAGCCTACCTCACTGACAAAAGGCAAAGGAGGAAAAACCCAACACCCAACCCCAACCAACCAATTTTCCCTTGCAACCGCTGCAATCGTGTCTGCCTGTCCCGCATCGGACTGGTCAGCCACAAACGAGCCTGCAGCTGACGTGGACTTTTTACCCCCTCCATAAATCTTCGTCCGCGAAGCCAAGCCAAAGAAAAGAAAGATATAAACTGTAGAGACTGGACAGTAGAGGTCAGTCTTGGGGAATAGCTCACTGTGCAGGTGACCTATGAACTAACGACTGAACCAGAGCTCTGTTAAGCTTTATTCTTGTGCTGTGTAATAAACTGATTGTTGAACCAAATACCTTCTCCTATCACTTCATTTAACGAACATGTTGGACTCAGACAACACATAGACTAAATTCTTTCTTCTTCTTCTTCTTTGGCTTGGCTTCGTGGACGAAGATTTATGGAGGGGGTAAAAGTCCACGTCAGCTGCAGGCTCGTTTGTGGCTGACAAGTCCGATGCGGGACAGGCAGACACGGTTACAGCGGCTGCAGGGGAAAATTGGGTTGGGGTTGGGTGTTGGGTTTTTCCTCCTTTGCCTTTTGTCAGTGAAATGGGATCTGCGGTCTTCTTCAAAGGAGGTTGCTGCCCGCCAAACTGTGAGGCGCCAAGATGCACGGTTTGAGGCGATATCAGCCCACTGGCGGTGGTCAATGTGGCAGGCACCAAGAGATTTCTTTAGGCAGTCCTTGTACCTTTTCTTTGGTGCACCTCTGTCACGGTGGCCAGTGGAGAGCTCGCCATATAACACGATCTTGGGAAGGCGATGGTCCTCTATTCTGGAGACGTGACCCACCCAGCGCAGCTGGATCTTCAGCAGCGTGGACTCGATGGTGTCGACCTCTGCCATCTCGAGTACTTCGACGTTAGGGATGAAAGCGCTCCAATGGATGTTGAGGATGGAGCGGAGACAACGCTGGTGGAAGCGTTCTAGGAGCCGTAGGTGATGCCGGTAGGAAACCAACAAGGTCGGGTCAGATACAGCAATGAGCTCTCTGAACCCTTCTCCATTAACAATGGCGTGAAGCAAGGCTGTGTTCTCGCACCAACCCTCTTTTCAATCTTCTTCAGCATGATGCTGAACCAAGCCATGAAAGACCCCAACAATGAAGACGCTGTTTACATCCGGTACCGCATGGATGGCAGTCTCTTCAATCTGAGGCGCCTGCAAGCTCACACCAAGACACAAGAGAAACTTGTCCGTGAACTACTCTTTGCAGACGATGCCGCTTTACTTGCCCATTCAGAGCCAGCTCTTCAGCGCTTGACGTCCTGCTTTGCGGAAACTGCCAAAATGTTTGGCCTGGAAGTCAGCCTGAAGAAAACTGAGGTCCTCCATCAGCCAGCTCCCCACCATGACTACCAGCCCCCTCACATCTCCATCGGGCACACAAAACTCAAAACGGTCAACCAGTTTACCTATCTCGGCTGCACCATTTCATCAGATGCAAGGATCGACAATGAGATAGACAACAGACTCGCCAAGGCAAATAGCGCCTTTGGAAGACTACACAAAAGAGTCTGGAAAAACAACCAACTGAAAAACCTCACAAAGATAAGCGTATACAGAGCCGTTGTCATACCCACACTCCTGTTCGGCTCCGAATCATGGGTCCTCTACCGGCATAGACTAAATTAAGGGTAAGGTAAAGCCAGAGTCCAACAGTAGGGAAAAAAAAGTGAAACACTAAAATTTTGCAGACACTGTGGTTGAAGTAAAATGCAATGCTGGAGAAACTCAGCTCAATTTTGCTATATAAAGTACACTGACCAGCTGAGTTTCTCCTGCATTGTGTTTTTACTGAATTGAAGTATGTCCAAGTTTTTCCTGAGCCAAGTGTTGATCTGCTCAAAAACCAACTTCTGAAACCACTTCATCACAGTAGACTCAGTGTCACTGACTGACGCTTGTTAAAATAGGTCACCTTGCTGTATGAGGGATGTCCTTTTAAATTCGTGAGAGGTTAAAAAATATCTGCAGAAACTTCAGCAAGTTGGTCTGCTCCAGCTTTAAGAATACTGTTTGGGTTGGTAACTTTCACTCTTGAAGATCCTTCTTGCATTGACCTCAGTGACTGGGACCACAGGATCTGGGAGATGGTGAAGGCATATCATTGTTTACACTTTTGAAGTTACCTTGTCTTGTCTTGAAGGAAGTAATATCATGCAATACTGGCCACAGCTGCCTCAAGCTCATCTAATTCTTCAGTCTGGAATTGTTTCTTGGATTGGCCTTCCAGAGGACAAACCCTTTCTTTCTGAATGATCCTGTGTAATCTGATTTGAACACTACTAATATTGCCTGGGACAGAGCAATTCAGCTGAGAGGAGAGACCAAATAGGCTAGGTTATTTGCCTCTGGGTAGAGGAGACTAATAAGGACCCTGAAGGAGGGTGTCTTCCTCTGCATGGTGTGATGGAGAAACCAGGAGAGAATTGCATACTATCTTCTACAGCTTTATATGGTGGAGAGAAGGAGAACCTCTGGAGAACGACAGCACCCATCAGCACTGGGAAAGTGGAGAGATGGAGATCCTTCACACAGCAGAGGTTGTATGCTGGTGTGAGGCCAGGGACCCAGTCAGTGAGGACATGACACAGATCTGACTGTGGCATGTCTGTAAACAGAACACACCTGGTGAGTGCCAGAGTGAGGAATTGGGTTTGGAAAGTGCGGGGCTCACCTATCCTAGGGATTATTAAGTGCAATGACATTGAGGAAGCTTTATTCAACAAATAACCCATGATAGATATCTGCATTTATTTTAATGCACGAAGCCTGACAGGTAAGGTGGATGAATACTGGTGCAGTGACAGGTATGTGGGCAATACACATCTGCGCTGGAGAAACTCATCAGGTCACGCATCAACCAGAGGAAAGGGGTGGAGAATCCTTGTCAACAATGTAGGCATGGAGATGGGTCCTGCGTGATCTGCTGTATTTCTCCAGCACATTTGTATATTGTACTTGACCCTAGAATCTGCAGATTTTCTAGATGAACTCAATAGGTACATGGGATTGGGATGTTATAACTATTGTGGAAGCATGGCTGGGAGAGGGCCGAGACCTGCAGCCTAAAGTTCAAGACTACCGATGCTAGAGGTGTGATAGAGGTGGAGGTAAGAGAGGAGGATAGCTGCACTTTTGATTGGGGAGATCATCATGGCAAAAGGGATGTTCTTGGGGGATTATTCAATGAGGCAAACTTAAAACTAAGAAGTGGATCATAACATTGATGGGGCTGAATTATGGGACCCCTAATAGTCAGTGGGAAGTCGGGGAGCAAATGTACAGGGAGATTGCTGTTAATTGAAGGAGTAATAGGGTCGTAACAGTCAATTATTTCAGCTTCCCTCATACTCACTGGGATTCTCACAGTGCGAAGGGCTTGAATGGGGTGGAATTTATTGTTGATCCAAGAAAGTTTTCTCGTGCAATATGTAGATGACCCTTCATGTGAGGGCATAACACCAGACCTCCTCTTTGAAAATGAAGCAGGACAAATACCTGAGGTTCAAGTTTATTATCATCTGACTCCATATACAGTCTTTGCTGTACAAAGAGTGTTTCTCCAGGCTATCTTTCTTCTTCTTCTTTCTTTGGCTTGGCTTCGCGGACGAAGATTTATGGAGGGGGTAAATGTCCACGTCAGCTGCAGGCTCGTTTGTGGCTGACAAGTCCGATGCGGGACAGGCAGACACGGTTGCAGCGGTTGCAGGGGAAAATTGGTTGGTTGGGGTTGGGTGTTGGGTTTTTCCTCCTTTGCCTTTTGTCAGTGAAGTGGGCTTTGCGGTCTTCTTCAAAGGAGGTTGCTGCCCGCCGAACTGTGAGGCACCAAGATGGACGGTTTGAGGCAATATCAGCCCTCTGGCGGTGGTCAATGTGGCAGGCACCAAGAGATTTCTTTAGGCAGTCCTTGTACCTTTTCTTTGGTGCACCTCTGTCACGGTGGCCAGTGGAGAGCTCGCCATATAACACGATCTTGGGAAGGCGATGGTCCTCCATTCTGGAGACGTGACCCACCCAGCGCAGCTGGATCTTCAGCAGCGTGGACTCGATGCTGTCGACCTCTGCCATCCCTAACGTCCAGGCTATAGTGTTCACACATATACACAGCATATAATAATGTGTTCCTCTCACAGGCTGTTTCTCAGGGGGGTGGTAGGAAGGAAGTGGGTGTTCACCTGCTCTGATGCTTCCTGGGAACTTGCAAGTTTGGGCTGCTGAGCGCTTGTGCTGAATCTCTGTGGACATCGAATGGGAAACCAGCACTGACCCAGTGTGGAAGTCTGCCGACGGTGTGATTATAGTAAAACTGCAAAATTGATGCATAGACTGGGAAAGTGGAGAGATGGAGATCCTTCACACAGCAGAGGTTGTATGCTGGTGTGAGGCCAGGGACCCAGACATTTCAGGCTTGGGCCCTTCTTCAAGATATAAATGGCAGGCTCATGAATTAAAAGGTGGGGAAGATGGGAGTACAGACGGCCAACAGACTAAAGGTGTTAATTGGATATGGATAGGAGTACAGGAGAGAGGAAAGGTGAAAATTGATGGGGGGGAGGGTTTGGTTCTGTAACTGCTGAGCTGAGGGGAAAGGAGAGAAGGGGAAAGAGAGAGAGGAGGCCCTTTCAAACTGCTGTTAAAATGGGGTTCTAACCGAGCAATTTGGCCGGTTAGCATCCCAGTTACGCGTCAGTTAGAAAGGTTCCGACCCGGTCAGAATCCATTCGGGCCCCTGTCCTACCTCAGAGGTAGTCAGGGAACTCAGTTAAACTTTTCTAGGTCGCGTCCACAGGCGACTTGAACAGGAAAATAGCTGACCTACTTATTCAGGTGACATCAGTGCATACATGCATCACCAGGCAGCCAGCATCTGAATGTTTGGCAGTACTGCCGGTGAATGTGTGACATGTCATTGCGGGGGCGGGATCCCCCTTAACTTGCTGGGTTGATGATTTAATGGGTTAAAATTCCTGCAATTTGGAAGGTGCTTCCAGCATCTTTGCCCCAGTAATTGCACCTGGGTCCCAGGAGGGCTACAGTTTAAAAGGGGCTATTGAGACAGAGCTAGAGGAAAGGAGATGTAGGGATAGGTGGGGGGTGGGGGTCGCTGACAGAAATCCGAGGTCGATGATAATGCTGCTCAGTTGGATGGTGCCCAGACAGAATATAAGATGTTGTTCCTCCAATTTGTGGGTGGTCTCAGTCTGGCAGTGCATGAGACTATGGACAGAGATGTTGGCAAGGGAATGGGGTGAGGAGTTGAAGTAGGTGGCCACTGGGAAATCCTCGATATTGTGGCAGACTGAGCTGATGTGCTCAATGAAGAAATCTCCGAGTCTGCGCCCAGTCTTGATCTCCAATGAAGAGGAGACCACAACGGAAGCACTGGGTGCAGGAAGTGACCCCTGCAGATTCAGGGGATGGAGGGGGCCAGGGCAGATGTGTGGATTATGGAGGACATGCGGGTGAGGGCCGTAGATAGTAGTAGAGGGGAAGCCATGTTTTTTGAAGAAAGATGATGATCGGGCACATCCTGGAAGCAGAAGTGATGGAGACATAGGAATTGATAGAAGGAATGGAATCTTTACAGGGGACAGGGTGGGAAGAGGTGTAGTGGAGGTCACTGTGGGAGTTAGTGGGTTTGGAAGATGTCAGTTGAGGGTTTGACTCCTGAGATGGAGATAGAGAGCGAGGAAAGGGAGAGGGTTGCCAGAGATGGACTGTGAATATGAGGTTGAAGATGGGAGCAAAGTGGATAAAGTCAACAAGCTCATCATGGGTATATGAGACAGCACCAAAGTGGTCATCAATGTAGCGGAGGAAGAGTTGAGGAGCCTTGCCTGTGTAGGTTTGTAGCATGGATTTCTCCATTTAGCCAACAAAAAAAGGTAAAGGTTCCATTATCATCACATGCATGAAATTCTTTAACTTTGTTAGTTAAAACAGAGTCAACACTTTGTCTAGCACCCCTTCACAGAAATGAGGCCTTAGTGAGGAATGAAGTCATGACCCCCTGGTTTATAGGCCCAGTGCTCTAACCACTGAGCTATCATAGCCTCACCACTGAGCTATTGGACCAAAAAAGCAGACCTATGGCTAGCTATCCTTTGACTTGGAGAAGTAGGATGGCGCAAAGGAGAGATTATTGAGTGTGTGGACAAGTTCTGCCAACAAGAGTAGGGTGGTGGTGGTGGGGGGTGGGGGGGGGGGACTGATTGGGTCTGTTGGTGAGAAAGAAACAAAGGGCTTTGATGTATTCAGAATTGGGGATTGTTGGAATATAGTAGGAATGTTAAGGCAAAAGGAGGTGTTGATGAGCACAGGAGACGATGGCCAGAAAAGAACAGAGAATCCTGACAGAGACTGTCAGAAACAAAGAGAATGGAAACTAACTCAGTAAGAAGGCTAAGACAGAAGGAGGTGTTGAGTAGAACAGAAGAATATGGCCAGATGAGAACAAAGAAATAATTAGAAATATCTGGGGTATGAATTGATTTCTGATCAAAACAACAGGATATTCTGGCCTTGAGGATTAAGATGGGAGCTCTACACCCCAGATATCTGCAGATCAGGAAATTACTTGTGATAAATCTTATGCAAGAAATCTAGCAAAGGAAGCCAACTTTTGTTCTGTATGACAAAGTTGAGCTATATAAACTGTAGAGACTGAACAGTAGAGGTCAGTCTTGGGGAATAGCTCACTGAGCAGGTGACCTATGAACTAACGACTGAACCTGAGCTCTGTTAAGCTTTATTCTTGTGCTGTGTAATAAACTGATTGTTGAACCGAATACTTTCTCCTATCACTTCATTCAATGAGTACGCTGGACTCAGACGACACATAGACTAAACTGAGGGTAGGGTAAAGCCAGAGTCCGACAATTTGGTGACCCCGACGTGATAAAGATGGAGAAGTGACGGAAGAGAAAGAGACGAAACAATGGTCGATTGTGGTGTGGTGATAACAACAAGTGGCCACTCAATAAAAGGAGGTATGCAGACGCCTGTTTAAACGAAGGTCTACTATTGGCAATGATAAAATTGTGTGTTGTCACCACTCTGCAAAAGTCCTAGTAGAAGCCAATGAATAAAGCTTAAAAAACCAGGGGTTAGAGTCCCCTGGAGACCCAGGGGTTAGAGTCCCCTAGAGAAACAGGGGTTAGAGTCCCCTGGAGAAAACGGGGGTTAGAGGCCCCCTAGAGAAACAGGGGTTAGAGGCCCCCTAGAGAAACAGGGGTTAGAGGCCCCTGAAAAACCCAGGGATTAAGAGTCCCCTGGAATAAAAACGGGGGTTAGAGTCCCCCTAGAGAAATAGGGGTTAGAGTCCCCTAGTAGAGACATAGATATAAAAGTTAGAGTTCTTGGCCAAATAGATTTAGTGAACATATTGTATAATAGTTACGTTTTTCAGTAGTGTGCTAAGTTTTCCTTGTTCGATATTGTAAAATAGTTACGTTTTTTGTTAGTATTGCGCTAAGTTTTTCTTGTTCAATATTGTATAATAGTTACTTGTTTTAGTATTGTGATAAGTTTTTCTTTTGTGTTTGTAGGAAAGTGTGAAGGTTCAAGGTAAATTGACGGGGGGCGAAATTCTATCAGGTGAGAGACTGATTGAATTACGAGGTCTGAAGGGAAAAAGATAGGAACGTAAGATGGAAGGAGAGGAATGTCAGGAGTATGGGGGATGTGGATGGATTCCTCCATCTGTAAACCAGCAGTGGGTAAAAACAAGGAGTCAATTAATGGGCGGACTACCGAAGGGAGAGGAAGTAAAGGCTATGAAATGATACGATCAGATATGGAAAGAGCTGCAGAGTCAGGGGAAGGTGCCGCTAGGATTAGAAAAAATCAGGCTTGTATTGTACTTAGGAGAAGCCGAAAGGGTGGGGAAAAAGGAGGTACAGGAACATGAGAAAGAGGGACAAGGGTCTATCTTGAATAGAAGAAAATTTAAACAACAGAAGGAAGCGAAGGAGCAGAGGAGAGCATATTTACATAATGTGACATTGGCTTGCATGGCTGTGGAAACAAACCTTCAGCATGCTACTAAAAAGGCATTCCCTATTACAAAGGAGGAAAAGGGGAAAGAGGTGACGGGGAGGTTAAGCCATCAGCCCCGCTCTATCCAAAGTTACCAGAGATGTGGCCACCACTTTATCCGATTCCCCAGATGCCAGTGATGCAGATAAATGAGAGAATAGTGAATGTCACTGAATTAACAGGACAAGAAATCCAGGAGGTGAAAGAGAGACTTAAAGTAGTTGTGCAGGAAAGTGTGGAGACAATAAAGGAATTGACGAAGGGAATAAAGAATGATGTATGTAAAGTAAGGGAAACTAGTATGCGACTGGAAAAAAACAAATGAGAGAGAGCAAGAACATTTGGGGGGGCTAGTACTACTAGGTGGGGTAGTTCTGATCCAGTTCGTAGATGACATCTTATTGGCAGCACCTGATCATGTCTCCTGTTTGGAGGCCACAAGGCTCCTGCTAATGCAGCTGTTTAAGGCAGGTTTCAAAGTCTCTCGTTTAAAGTTGCAATGTCGCAGACAAGTGGTCTCTTTTTTAGGAAGAATGGTCTCAGCGAAAGGTACAGGGATATCCCCTGTGCATCGTACAGCGATACTACATCATCCAAAACCTAAGACAGTTAAGGAAATGCTTTCATTTTTGGGTTTGACGGGTTATAGTAGGCAGTTTATCCCATCATATGGTGAGTTGACACATCCACTGCGAACTTTGGTGAATGAGCAGGGGATGAGGAATCTGGGAGCTACACTTGATTGGACTGCACAGGCTGAGATGAGTTTTATTCTACTTAAGCAAACTCTTACAACCGCTATAGATTTGGCGATTCCAAATTATAGACACCCTTTCTTTTTGGATGTTTCTGAAAAAGCACACATGATTGTTGGTGTCCCTTTTCAGAAAAAAGGGGGTGGAAGATGTGTGCTCATGTATGTGAGTATAACACTAGATCCGACTGAAGACAGACACCAACCATGCACGAGACATGCAGTGGGGGTAGCAAAGATTTTACAAAAGGTGGCACACATAGTGATGGGACATGCCCTGACGGTATTAACAACACATAGTATTGTAGCATTTGTGAGCTCGACAGCGTTTACAATGACGTCACTGAGGCAGACGAGACTAGAAAAGATCCTGAATGCTCCAAATATTATATTTACCCATGAAGGCATTAATATGGCAGACAATATGGGAGAGGGAGAACCACACTGTTGTGAAAAGAGGGTTTTAAGGGATATTAAAATAAGACCTGATTTACAGGCTTCATCCTTGAGAAAACCAGATGAAACCTTATTTACAGATGGTTGTTGTTACAGACATCCCACGGACGGATTAAAAGCCGCAGGATTTGAAGAAATTATTACAGGAACAGTGAGAGGAAAGGAGTCAGCACAACTGGCCGAACTACAGGGAATGATAGGAAAGGAGGTAAATATATATACAGATTTGGCATATGTGGTAGGGACAATACAGGTTGAGCTGAGTCAATGGATTAGAAGTGGGTTTTTAACAGCAACAAGGACCCCAATTAAACACGAGAAGGATGTTAGGAAATTGGCTGAGACCCTCTTGAAACCAAGGGCATTAGCAGTTATTAAATGTAAGGGCCATGATAAAACAGATACGATGGTAGTTCAGAGAAATCAGGAAGCGGACACAGCCGCAGAAAGGGCAGCAGGGTACGGCCCTCAGTTTATTATGATGCAGGCAGATAGAATGGCACATGACTTATTGCCACCTTGTGAGGTAGGAGTAATAATTCAGGAACAAGAGCAGGCATCACCCCAGGAAATGATGGTATGGAAAGAAAGGGGGGCAACCGAAGATCAAGGACTGTGGAGATCAATGGACGGTAGGCCAGTATTACCATCTGGACTCATGAAACCCCTCCTGGAGGAGGCGCATGGGTTAACCCACTGTGGGAAGAAACAGATGATAATTGGTGGCACCCCTTCCTGCCGGCGATGGTGGAGAATCATATCAGAGAGTGTAAGGTATGTATGACATATAATGTCAAGGCAACTGTGAAACCTCACGAAGGAGAGTTTCCGTTGCCTAAGTTACCAGGGCAGGAAATTGTAATTGATTACACGGACATGATAGAGAGGGCAAGGGGATATTGATACCTCGTAGTAGCAGTTGATGTGTTCACAGGTTGGCCTGAGGGAATCCCTGCCAAAAGAGAAGATGCAAAGACGGTAATTAAGTTCCTAATCAACCAGTATATTCCTATACACGGGTTTCCTAGGAAGATCAGGTCAGATAATGGAAGTCATTTTAAGAATGAAGATTTACAGGAGGTAGAAGCGATATTGGGGTTAAAACATGCCTTTGGAACGGTGTATCATCCACAATCCCAAGGAAAAGTGGAGAGGATGAACCAAACAATAAAAGGTAAGATCGGGAAAGTACAGGCACGGACCAAATTAAATTGGGTGGATGCGCTGCCCCTGGCATTGATGTCAATAAGGAGTTCGGTAAGTTATGTGACAGGATTTACTCCGTATGAACTGCAAACGGGGCACCAGTTTCCGGGTCCTAGAGCCGGGATTCATATCACAAAGGAAGAGTTAAGTCCAATGAAATGTAAGCTTTATTATGATAAACTAACGGCTCTGGTATCAGCTTTTTCACAACAGGTTACAAGTACCGAACGGAAAGGTGAAACCCTGATGCCATCAGTCGCGGATTGGGTATGAATGGATTTCTGATCAAAACAACAGGATATTCTGGCCTTGAGGATTAAGATGGGAGCTCTACACCCCAGATATCTGCAGACTGGATCATTACATGGATAGGAGGGAACTAGAGGGGTATGGACCGGGTGCTGGTCAGTGGGACTAGGGGGGTGGGGATTTGCTACGGCATGGACTAGTAGGGCCGAACTGGCCTGTTCTGTGCTGTAAGTGGTTATATGGTTATATGGTTATATAGAGCAGGAAATTTCTTGTGATAAATCTTATGCAAGAAATATAGCAAAGGAAGCCAACTTTTGTTCTGTCTGATAAGGTTGAGCTATACAAACTGTAGAGACTGGACAGTAGAGGTCAGTCTTGGGGAATAGCTCACTGAGCAGGTGACCTATGAACTAACGACTGAACCTGAGCTCTGTTAAGCTTTATTCTTGTGCTGTGTAATAAAACTGATTGTTGAACCGAATACCTTCTCCTATCACTTCATTCAACGAGCACGCTGGACTCAGACGACACATAGACTAAATTAAGGGTAGGGTAAAGCCAGAGTCCGACAGGATATATAGTGATTGGATGTCCATTGTAAAGATGAGGCAGTCGAGTTCCGGGAACTGGAAGTTGTTGAAGTGATGGAGGGCATGTGAAGTATAATGGATGTAGGTGGGGACTGAATGGACCGGGGTGGGGGAAACAAAATGGAGTGGATACTAGTTAGCTGGGGCTGGAGCATGCAGAAACGATGGGTCTGCTTGGACAATTAGGTTTGTGGATCTTGGGTAGGAGGTAGAACCAGGCAGTGTGGAGTTGGGAAACAATGAGGTTGGAGGCCGTGGAAAGGAGATGACTGAAAATAATGAGTTCTGAGAAAGTGCGGGACAGTAGTTTGATGAGTTTCAGTGGGGCTCTGTTGAATGGTAAGTATGAGGAAGTGACTGAAAGTTGTTTTCTGGCTTCAGCCAGATCGAGGTCAGTGCGCCAGACCACAACAGCACCATTCTTGTCTGCAGGTTTGATGGCGAGGTTGGGATTAGTGTGGAGAGGATGGAGGACAAGGCATTTGAGATTGGAATGAGTGAGGGGAATGGTGAAGTCAAGAAGGTTGATGTCTCAGTAGCAGTTGGAAATATAAAGTTCCAGAATAGGGAGAAGGTCGGAACAAGGTGTCCAGGAGGATGAAGGTTTAAGGCAGGAGAAGGGGTATGTAGTTGGGAGTGGAGTGGAGAATCATGGTTGTTGAAGTAGGCATGGAGATGAAGCCGACGGAATATTTTTTTAAAAACACAGCATGGTAACAGGCTATTTTGCCCCACAAGTCTGTACTGCCCAATTTACACCTAATTAATCTACAACCCTTGGTACATTTTGAATGGTGGGAGGAAACTGGAGCCCCCGGGGAAACCCACACAGACATGGGGAGAACGTACAGACTCCTTACAGACAGTGTGGGATTCGAACCCTGGTCCTTGTCGCTAGTGCTGTAAAGGCATTGCACTAACCATTATGCCAACCAGCATCATGGTATGCAAGCAACTCATTGAGGTGTGGGCAAAGGGGGGGAATGAATGTCAGGCCTCTACTGAGGTCAGAGTCTTTAATCTCTTAGAGGGGAAGATCAGAGCCGCTTGGGTTGGATGGGGGGAGGTGATCATTGGGGTGGAGGGTCGGGGAGAATCGGGTAGATCAGGAGGTGGAGGGTGTTGGGGAGGATAGGATAAAGCAGAAGGAGGAGGGTAGGAAGGACACAAGGGATGGAGGGAAGGGTTGGAGAAGTCAGAGGGGGTAACAGAAGCTAGAGAGTGAGTTCGTAACAGGCTTGTTCCTGTGGGCTGCTGGGGCCAGGGTGAGAGTTCCTGTAAGCTATTGGGACCAGGTAAGATGCCATAGGTGTATCTGGATGGGAAGGTAGAAGATAAAAAAGCTGAGAAGTTCATGATTAGCTGGCAGCTTGCCAGGGTGGATTTACTGTCTTGCCCAATTTGCTCATTGAAACTTTAACATCCATTGCTGGATCATCAATGATTTGCCTCAGCGGTTAGTTGTTGATGACTTTTCAGTGGTGTCTCAAAGGCCTGAGAGCCTTGGCCTTGCCTTCAAAGAGTTCGGGAGGCTTTGGAGGGTTGCAAGGGAGCCAGCTCACAAAGCATTTGGGAATTTCTGTTCATTCACTCTATCTCAGTGTCCGGTAAAGGAATCCCATCTTGGACTTCTGTTTCAAAGTGGAGAATGTGGGATAGTGTGCTCCAAGGTGGATTGAGTTAGCATGACTTCAATTGACATGAGACTTTCCTTTTCCTGGTTGGACTTTTGCCTTTTTACAATAGACTAGTTTGTTTTTCATAAATATTATCAGACCTGTCTTGTGAAATCCTGGGCCTTACATGAGTCTTGCTGGGCCAGCGACTTCAGCGGCTATCACATCACTGGAAGATGACCATGTGGCCAAGATACACCAACCCCCCCCCCCCCCCCACCACCGGCCAAAGTATTAAAGTTGGAGAGTGCAGAAAAGCAATCGCAGGGATTGTTGGTTGCTCGGCTGCTGCAGTGTGTGTATATGGGGAGAAATCTGTGATTTATATGTGAAATGTGAAGGTGGTGGACCTAATAATGAGTAAAGGGATTGAGGTTCAGGTATTCCTGGATGACCCCTTTGGTGTGGTCAACAAGGTCAAGTGAGCTTTGGTTTCCTGGCCAGATTTGACAGAGACATGGGATTTCTCAGGGACATCCTTGTAAAAAGTGATAGTACATGAAAAAGAGCAAATTGAAGCTTGAAGATTTCCTAGTGTCCTTAGAGCGACACCATGACGCAGAGTAGCTCTGCTCCCTTTGAGGGAGTAGGAAGGATAATGCTACGAGAAACCAGGGTTCTCTTGCCATGCCCCAATAACAGTAGCGAATTTGAATGTAACCGGCAGCAGAGGATCTCTCCACAGTTTCCATAACCTCTCAGTCCTTAGAATGAGTATGGGGTGAGCTTCAGGAATCCAACACCATTCTGGCTGGTAAATCTGCTTGACTCCTGGAGTACTGAGGAAGTGTCTACATGAGTCACCTCAGTGCCACTTCCAGTGGGGCAGCCATCTTATTGGCCCTGCATTTTTGGGCAGAGACCTAGAGAATTGGTCTGTCACTCGCCTTGACCAGGAGAAGGCTATTTACAGGGTGGATCATGATCATATAACAGAGTTTTTGGTCTCAGATTCCATTTTGTGACCAAGGTCCAACTGTTGTACACCACTGCAGAATGCCTGGTCAAGATCTATGGTGGCTCTCTTTCTCTTTAGGAGAGGAGTGTGTCAAGGATGCCTGTGTCTGATCTGCTGTATTGAGCTATTTCTATATCTCCTATAGACGAGATTGAAAAGTCTAGTTCAGCTTGTGCCAGACATGGAAGTCGTCCTCTTGGCGAATGCCGATGACATACTTCTGATGGTCACAGATCCTGTTGACATGTGGAGGATGTGAGATTGCTAGAAGGTTTTCTTGGCTGCTTCCTCTGCCCGAATCAACTGAGGGAGGTGAGACTATTTACATAGAGCATCATGCATCTCCTCTATCTCGGTGTCTGCCTGAGTCCCAGAGAGGAGACCTGGCCAGCAAACTGGCAGAACTTGGAGATAAAAGTCATGAACCAACTGGGTTGCTGGTCAGGTCTACTCAGAATATCAGGGCAGGGCCTTGGTCATCAATCAACTGGTCACTTCCATGTTGTGGCATTGGTTGGTCATGGTGATCTCGTCCCTTTCTTTGCTACAAGGATCCAGAGGAAATTGGTAGATTTATGGGGGTACAGGAGACACTGGGTCTCTGCCACAATCTTGAGATTTCTCAGTGAGGAAGGCCATTAGTTGTTGGTGTGTGTTTGCATCAAAGTGGTGGCTTTCCATCTTCAGACCCTGTGGAGTCTCCTGTATGACAAGAACTCTCCGAGTTGATATGCACCGGTGTTGAATTTTCTCTGCCAAGCCTATTGCTTCCAGGAAGGAGTGCAGCTCCCAGCAGCAAACATCAGTCTGCTGCTCTATGCGAGTTGCCTATTACAGAGACTGTTCAGGGTCTGGAGCATGTTTGCCTCGACAGAGTGCTCCTCCTGAGGAAGATGATGCTTTGGAAGGAGAGGAGGCTGATTCCCAACCTGGCCCTCAGGGTGTCGAAGAGGCTCGTGGGTGTGTAGTTGTCCAACCCATGCTATCCCTTGCACGACTTGAATTATCCATCATACCCAGGCATTGAGTTCTCTCTCAGGAAACAGACCTACAGTGCATGAGTCGTCTCAAGGAGATGCCCTTTATATCACTCTGGGGTGTGGTGAGATGTGAATGTTGGAACAGATTCTTTTGTTTTTGAAATATTTTTATTGCGTTTAACATAATAATCCTACATACAAAGTCTACTAATGTAACAAAAAGTATATCATGTCATATACATATCACAAATTAATATAAATGTAATTTAAAAAAAATCCATCCATATTTATTGATTTAACATTATTTCTTAAAAATAATTCTGGATAGAAACCAATTGAGTTAGAGGGAACAGATCTGATGGGCCTCAAAAGTCAGGTCTCTGAACAGAGGCTTGACAGTAAATGACATTATTTACAGAAGACATGCATGGGAAGATCAAAACGGAAAAGGCGCACACGTGCATGTACACACACAACAATGGACTATGGGTCACAGTGCTGTTACATCCAATAATATGATACCCACCACCCCTTAACAGCTCTATGCTAGTCAGGATACTAACAAAGATGCTCCCAACCCTTTACTAATGCATTCCTTACCAAATAATTTCTCCAGCGCTGTTCCACAGTACTTGGCCTGGAGTGAAGCAGGGTGGTCCCTTGGAGATGGCAAAAAGAGAGAGAGGCAAGTGTACATGGCACCCTTTATAGTACTGCAGGGCTGGGGAGTCCAGCCCAGGTAACTTACAGGGTACCAATGGCTTGGTGCCAGCAAGGTCTAATTGATTACAAAGGTACTTAAATGGGCCAATGGTCAGGTGTGCACTGATGGATGGGGCAGAGCCAAACCTTGATTAGCCAATGGTTTGTCTTCTGACCAGGTAATGGGCTGTGCTGTCATATGACAGGGATGACCCTCCATAATACAGGGGGGGGGGGGAAACTTATTGACTGCTCCTGCACATCATTCACATCCTTGCACTAGAGTGCCATCCAGGCATGCCATGGTGCTCTGTTTTGCCTCCTGCCAATGAAGAGGGTCCCCACTAGAGCCCTCTCCCTTTACATTAGGGATTTGGGGTATTACATAAAACTGTAATTTGTATTTGGATTTTGAGTTGATTCACGGAATCACCAAACGCCTTCATTCTGTGGTTTGAATGATACCGTGTTTCATGTCTATGTGGAGTGGGCGAAGTTGTAGCCCCTGCTTATGTACTTGAAGGTGCTGGTCCTCAAGTTCTGGACGCATTTACAGCTCATGTTCCTGATCTTTGGGCACCTGGTAAGGGGGGTGGGGAGGGTCGGTCGAGGGTGGTCCAGTACTGGGTCCAGGCAATTGAGGGTTCATTTCGGGCTGACTACCTGCCCCTCTTCTGAAATTATTTGCATGCCTATATGTTCCTGGAGAAGGAGCACTTGGTGCTCACGGGATTTCAGGATCAATGGGCTCCCCAAGGGCTTGACGGTGTCATTGACAGAGATAATCATATTTTAATTTGAAACGTGTTTTGGGTCCATCATCTGAATTGTAGACTAATGCAGTACAAATTTGAATTTGAAGATTTAATTTAAAAAAAAGAACATAGTTTAGATACAAAGTGAAGCTCACTCTGTCCTATCACAGACTTCCATAGCACAGGTTTGATATAGACTGAAACTCCTTCTACTCTGCCCTGTCTCACCCACAGCAGTGTACGGGCAGATACAGAGTGAAGCTCCCTGTCTATTTTCCTGTTGAGTACTTAGCATTTACTCTAATGCTGGGTCACTGAGGGTGAGAAACTGAACTGTTGCAGTGGGGGAGCTGATTAATGGAACATCTCAAATCCCTGTGGCAGGAGGATGCAGTGGAGTGGTAACCTTTAAATTGGGGAAGAGATAAGAGAGGCTGGGAATATGTAGGGCAGTGACTTGTACATGTCTCCAGCATGTGTTGCACTTAACCCCAGCATCTGCAAAATTTTTTTGTTTAATTTGAGATGGTAACAGCAGGGAAGGAGGGCACTAATTCTGTCCAATTTGTACGCAGTCCAAGATTGAACAGTGGCTGAAGGAAGCAACTGTCCGTTGGCAAGTAGCAGTCTCTTCACTCTGCATGTGGGCACTGCTCTGCTTGCAGAGGGAGGAAGGCACAGGAGCCCCGACACTTCCTCAGGAGGTTGAGGAGGACAAGACTACTGGGCTCTATCTTCACAATGTTTTACAAGAGCACAAATGACAGTGTCCTGTCTGGCTCCATCATTGTGTTGTACCACAGCTGCAAAACATTGGACCGGAAGTATTGTCAAAATGGGTGAGAAGATTCCTGGGGTCTCCCTTTCCTCTATTCACTGGGACTGTTGCCTAAATAGGGATCAAAGAGGACCCTTTCCACCAAAGCTGCAGTATCTTTTTGAGTCCATCTTTATTTATCTGCCACGGGAATTTTTTAAGACATTGAAAGGTAGTATAAGAATTTTTATTTGGAATGGCAAAGTCTCCAGGGTCTCAATGGACAAATTGATGTGGGATTATGGATGGGGGGGGGGTTGGGGGGCTATGATTACCAAATTTTAGGAAATATTACTTAGCAGCCCAGTCAAGTGTGAGTGTTTGATTGTCTGAGAGAGGGAGGCATGGGGGAGAGAACCAGGAAAGTTCAAGGCACCTGTGCTACCACTCAATACAATCAGAGAGTCATAATTAATAGGTTTTAATCACCTTAAAGTGTCAGCACAACTTGTATGTTGCAGGCCCAGTTCTAAGGCAGGTACCGAGGGAGGGGTTTGGGTGTAACAGCCTTTATGGGGATATCTAAGAGGGAGGAATCACAGGTTTAGGGGGTGGACCAGCCCATACAACACATATATACATCTGTACACATAGTGGTAGCCCCACATTCACCACTCCTTTTTAAACAAAGTCTGGCAGGGTGGTGTCGTTTTAGTGTTCATTGGAGTTCTAAACTCCCTTACAGATTCAGCCTGTCCAGTGGTCTTGTCTGTTGTTGGCACAGCTGTCTTTTCCTGGCGGTATCTTGCGCAACAGGTGTTGCCTCCTGAGGCTGAGGGGGGTGTTGGTACAGTGGTGCTGTTCAGGTCGGTTGGAGTTTAGGGTGCAAAATCAGGTGGGGCTGGTTGGTCAGGGTTACTGAGGGAGGGGATTGGCCAGATGGTCGAGGAGTCTCCTGCATGCACTAGGTCTCAGATGGAGACTGTCCTGTCAACCATCCTGATACTCCACGTAGGCATATTGGGGGTTGATGTGGAGGGGGTGGACCTTCTCGACCAGAGGATCAGTTTTGTGATGTCTGATGTGCCTTTGGAGCAGCACTAGCCCAGGGTTCGTCAGCCAGGACTGGAGTGTAGTTCCAGATGCCACCTTCCTGGGGAAGGAAAAGAGCCTTTCATGTGGTGTTCCATTCGTGGCCATACAGACAAGGGACCTGGTGGCATGGAGCATATCGGGGAGGGCATCTTGCCACTGGGAGGTGGGTAGTCCTCTTGAATTAAGAGCTAAGAGAACTGCTCTCTAAATGGTGGCATTTTCCCTCTCGACCTGCCCATTCCCCCGGGGGTTATAACCCGTGGTCCTGCTCGTGGCTATGCCCTTGGCCATCAGGTACTGGCACAGCTATCCTACTTACTAGTGGAGTGTTAACATAACATAACATAACATAACATAACAATTACAGCACGGAAACAGGCCATTAGGCCCTTCTAGTCCGCACCGAACCAAACACCCCTTTCTAGTCCCACCTCCCTGCACAATGCCCATAACCCTCCATCTTCTTCTCATCCATATCCCTGTCCAACCTTTTCTTAAATAATACAATTGACTCCGCCGCCACTATTTCTCCTGGAAGATCATTCCACACGGCTACCACTCTCTGAGTAAAGAAGTTCCCCCTCATGTTACCTCTAAACCTCTGCCCCTTAATTCTTAACTCATGTCCTCTTGTTTTAATCTTTCCTCCTCTTAACGGAAATAGTCTATCCACATCCACTCTGTCTATCCCTTTCATAATCTTAAATACTTCTATCAAATCCCCTCTCAACCTTCTACGCTCCAAAGAATAAAGACCTAATCTGTCCAATCTCTCCCTTTGTTATCACAATATTTTAAAATCAAATGATCAAGTAAAGATTTAAATTTTATTAGCATATATTAAAATAAACCACTGTCAGCTCCTTTAACAGGCTGTTTGAAGCCTGCACAGAGCTGACAGCAGTTGGACTGGGCGAGCACTGAGGTTCATTGTTCATCAGCTTGATGTATGCTGTTAGCTTCAGTTGCTATGCTGTTATTTTAAGGTATGTTAGACAAGTGCCAGTCCTCTCCTCTTGCATGAACCACAAGGGCTATGACCAGGCTGAACAAAGCATTTACAAACCTGTCTTTCAAATGGGGCTTTCCACAAGCTTGCCAGCTTGTCCTGTTCCCCTGTTCCCCTGTTCCAGTCCCAGCTGCTGTTACTGGCTGTAACACTGTAGAAGTGTGTGTGTGTGTGTGTGTGTGTGTGTGTGTGTGTGTGTGTGTGTGTGTGTGTGTGTGTGTGTGTGTGTGTGTGTGAGTGTCTCTCTCTCTCTCTCTCTCTCTCTCTTTGTGTGAGAGAAAGCCTGTTTGACTCTCACTGCTTTCAAAACCACGTGACCCTCTTAGAACAGCTCCAGACAGAAAGCGGTTCTGACAAACTCTTTCATCTATTGCCTTTTGTAAACAACAACCCAATAGTGAAGTCTCTTGGGCACTCCCCGAAGCTCTTGCAAAGACTGTTGGCCCCGACATGTCTAGCATGGTGCAGAGCTCCAGTATTTCAAATAAGATCTGTTTTAAAGTGCTCGTATGCGACCTACTCTAACAAACATTTCCCAATTTATCTCCCAAAAACACATCTATATACTCTGTCACATAGGACTGTAGGAGTTATGTGAGTGTTTTATGCTGTTCCGCATTGCCATGGAAAGCACTCTAAACCACAAGATATTAAGGTTCTGATTTTATTATTGGAATATAAGATGAACCCTGGTTTTGGGTGACATCGTTCAAATACCATCTTATACTCTGATGTATGCGGCATGCTTCCTCTCCATTAGTAAGATCACAGACTTGGAGACTGTTTCACAGAGCATCCACGCTCTGTCCGCAGTGGCCATCCTGAGGTCCTGGCTGCTGCTATTTTAACTCTCCTTCCCATTTGC